>NW_022437011.1:8831767-8892862 GCF_009761245.1 Sapajus apella | reverse complement strand
AAGAGCGAAACTCCGTCTCCAAAAAAAAAAAAAAAAAACACTGATGACAATCTAATTTCTTTATAAGTTACTTGCTGATTTTTGCTTGTCTGCCCAAATGATCTTTTCTTTGCCTTTAAAATCCAATTATTTTACTAGAATATGCCTTACTGTTGGACATTCCTGGTCAATATTCTCAGGTATGCAGTGTGTTATTTCAATACATAGTTTTAAGTATTTTTTAATTTCAGGAAAGGTTTCTTAAATTAAAATACTTTTTCGTTGCTCATTTTAATGTGAAATTAGGTTTTTTGAGCATTTAAAAAGAAACATGGCTTTTGGCATTCTGTTTCCCTGTTTAGGTTTTCTTATATTTATGTTGGATCTTCTTTGTCTTTCTTCATTGTTTATTAGTTTGTTACAAATCTTACTTTTTCCCATTTCTGTTCAGTTTTTCCAGTGTCCTCCTTTTCATGTTCTATTTATCTCAAGGCTTTTTCTTTTTTTTTTTTTTTTTTAGAGACAGAATCTTGCTCTATTACTCAGACCGGAGTGCAGTGGTGCTATCATAGCTCACTGAAGCCTTGAACTCCTGGGCTCAGGTGATCCTGCCACCTCAGCCTCCCAAGTAGCTAGGACTGCAGGTGTGTGCCACCATTCCTGACTAACTTTTTTATTTTTAGTAGAGATGGGGTCTTGCTATATTGCCTGGGCTGATCCTGAACTTCTGGTTGCCCAGGCTGGTCTCAAACTCCTGCCCTCAAGTGATCCTGCTGCCTCAGCTTCTCAGAGTGCTGGGATTACAGGTGTGAGCCACCATACATAGCCTCTAGTGCCTCATTTCTGATTTTTGTTATTGAGTATCTTGTATCATTTAACAAATGTCTTTAGTGCATTTTGAAGTAGGAAGTTACTGTTTTTTTATGTTTGTGCCCACGTCTTTCTGGCGTACTTTCATTGTGTGTAGGGATGTTATTCTTTTCTTTCTACTTCTTTATAATTGTATAGGATTATACCATAATACTTTGTTGCTCAGTTTTATGTGAAATTAGGTTTCTTGAACTTTTAGAAAAAAAGCATGGCTTTAATTACCTTTTCTAAATCCATAGTGCTTTCTTTTTTTTTTTTTTTTTTCTCTTTTCATTCTGGGTCAAGCTTGAGAAAGTTTTCTCTTCTCTTGTTTTCAAGTAGTGTTCAAAAACATGGCAGCTTGCTTTATGAGGTTTCCTGGCTCTGTTTTCCTCCTCCAGTTTCATCTGGACTCTGCTTCCTTTATTTCTGTTGTCCAAGTCTACTCTGTTTTGATTTTGCTTTTAGCAGAAATGTGGGGCCCTGTCCTGGTAGGGAGCACTGGTTAATTAATTTCGGGAATTCAGGGGGCTAGACAGCTATGGCCCCTTGAAGTCTCACCCCGGACTTCTTATCACTTGCTGTTACCCATTGGCCCATTGTAATTTTTAGTGAATGCCTATCAGCTACTTAGTTGTTTTTTCTCGGGTCTCTCAGCCAACTTACTGCTTCCCAATCCCTTTTCACTTGGTTTTGATATAAATGTTGCTCAGGGATTTAGCTTTGCTATCTAGTCAGAGTCTGTTTTTATGTGAGGATTTGGTAGATTAGATGACATTGCCCTTGCCACATTAATGTATGTTCTTGAAAAAGGAAGATGAAATCATATATGTGCAACTTATTTTTGCTTAGTTTTAGTGATCTTTTTACAAATCTCCCTCTTTTTTGTTGAAGACTAATACATTCCATGGAAGGCATATGCTGTATTGTGTAACAAACCCCCTACTGATGGATATTTGTATTGTTTCTCATTGTTTACAATTAATGGAATGCTGTAGTGAACACTCTATCCATATATCATTGTGCACTTCCACGAACATTTCTATTAGATAAATTCCCAAACATGGCATTTTCTGGGGCAAATGGGATGAACAGTAACAGTTTTGATAGACATTGCCAGATGCCCAAAAGCATTGCACTAATTTATCCTTACCTACAGTGTAAGGTTGTCTGTTGGTGCATGGCCTTGCCATTATTGGCCCAGAGGCTCCTCAAGGTATGAATGTTTATATATGTTTGGAGAGTGAGTTATAGTTTTCTCTAAGAAACTAATGAGACCTATGGACCTTTTTAGAAAAATGTAATTGTATACTTAAAACTTTCACATATAATCTCAGAGGCTTCACCAGCTGGTCTCTAGTAATATTGTTCTTCTTGCTTTCCTAACCACTAGCCCCTTCTGCTTAATGAACTAGGAAATACTTGAATGTTTAAGGATAAATAAAGAGCAGTTGTAGATCTATGACCAATAGTTCATCCATCAAATCCTATGATCAGAGGTGATAATACTCTGAAGCCCGTGATAAAGTCTGATGCATGTGGTTTAGTAGTAGTTAAGAACTAAACAACACTTCTTTCCCATTCTATTTTGATCTGTACCACTTGCTTGTTTCTGTCTTTGCACCTTTCTCATATTTTCCTTGTGGGTCGAGGAGTGATACTGTGGAATTTAAATACATTTAAAAATAAAAAGTTTATTTCCCCCTAATCCCAAGTTAAAGGCTGTCTTTGCAACAATGCATCCTTCTGTCCCATGTTTCAGAAAGAGGAAATTGTTTTTCTTTCCATAATGCTCACTCATCTTTGTTTTAGAACATGTACGCAATGGACAGTCATTATGTACCAAGCACTCTATGCAGCAGTGTAGGAGATATAAAGATGTTCTGACTTTAAGAATAGTATATCATAATTTTTATGTATTTGTTTCCGTCACGGTGATCTCTTCAGGAGTAGAGAGGCAACATGGTGAAACCCTGTCTCTACAAAAAATATAAAAATTATAAAAATTATCTGGATGTGGTGGTGCATGCCTGTAGTCCCAGGTACTAGGGAGGCTGAGGTGGGAGGATCACTTGAACCTGGGAGGTCGAGGCTGCAGTGAGCTGTGATCATACCACTGCACTCCAGCCTGGACAACAGAGTGAGACCCTGTCTCAAAGAAATAATAAATAAAAAAAAAGCAAAAAGAGTAGAGAGGCCATGTCTCACTTTTAATTTTCCTAAAACCTGGCACATAGTAGGTGATCAGTAAATGCCTGTTTAATGATTAACAAGAACCCAAATGACTAAGAGAAAACGAGGAAGTGTCATTAGAGAAGAATAAGCAAGGCACTAGACATTGAAAGGATGGGCAGATAATGTGTAAAACTGCATCGAGTTGTTATTCAAGCTAGGCTATTAAAAAATGGACTGTTGCTTGAGCCCAGGAGGTTAAGGCTGCAGTGAGCTGTGAACATACCACTATACTACAGCCTGGGTGGCAGACCGAAACATCTCAAAAAAAAAAAAAAAGCATTGAAATTTGACAGGCAAAAAGCAAGGAAAGAAGTGGCATTAAGGACTAAGAAAAGCATAGGGAGAGTTTAGCCAGAGCATGGGGTACCTGGGGTACCTGTGGATGAGGGGTGATAAGGCAGAGAATATCAGCAAGGATTTCATTAGGTTAGGCAGGCCTTGAACACCATGAGGTAGTATTATTGGTACTTCGGAGGGCAACAGGGAGCCACTGAAGGTTTGTAAGAAGGAGAGTTCCAACAAAGCTGTCCTGGGGGATGCTATACTTAACTGCAGTGGCACACGGAGGGAACATTTATCTTTTCAGTGGCGGTTGGGTCTCATGGTATCCTGAAGTTCTTTCTAGCTCAGGGTGCTGAGGTCCTAAAGTTATGAGGGATTTGCCTTCTTTTTTATAAATCTGAAATGGAGGTTTGAAAGAGGTTATCAGGGAGATGACTTGTTGGGAGACTACTTCTGTCAAAAGGGGTCCAGGCCACAAGTAGTCAGTAGGGCTTGAATCTGCCTATGAATAGGAGGGAGCACCAAGGCCAGAGGTTCCATATACTTCTTCCTGGGTACGTGGAGAGGTCTCGGGAGTGTATAGTGGGTAGAGTGTTTATAATCAAGTGACAGTGCAGAGTTCCCATTAGTTGCCCAGGATTGGGCGTATGGGGGTGCAGCTGGGGCAGCATCAGCTGTTGTGAGGGTGGTGCGTAGGTGTGAGGCAGGCTGCTTGTTGGAAGTGTGCACAGCAGCAGGCTTGCTGGAGCACTAACCTGTGCGCATTGGCCCAGAACATCCAGGCCTCCTTGCCCATGCTTGGGTGGGCACCTGCCAGCACAGCCCTCTGAGGAGCAGAAAGCCAGAGCAGGGTAGCTGCTTTTGTAAGCTCTTTGGTGCATTGTTGCAAAACTGGCTTAAGTTTGTGACTGAGCTAAGTTTATCAGGAAACCTGAAGCTTTTCTTCTTTGTTGCCAGCTGGCAGTTGTGCTCATTTAAATCCTCCCCACATTTGCTTCAGTTTTGCTGCTGGATATGGCTTCTGATTTCTGTTCTGATTTTTTGGGGAGTGGGACAGAGGCTGACCCATCTTAAATGGGTTTGGTGGCCTGCAGGTTGGTTGAGCCATGGAAAGCTGTAGTGGGTGTTTTCCGTGTGGTACAGGCTAAGTTTAAACAGCTCGTTTGCTGCCCTCTCAATTTGGATGCCCTGCAGCCTTCATTGTTACTGAATTTTTTGCAGCCTTAATGAGGCAGCCTGACATGAATATTCCAAAAAATCATATATTCCTCTTTCCTCTGCAGAACTCAATCAGGTATGTATTGAGAGCCGATTAACACTCGGTTTGAGCATTTATCATGATATGGCACTGGTTCCTTTCTTATAGCTGGGAAAACTGAACAAGTCACAGAGAGGCAAGAGCCAGGCAGAGAATATTATTGAGAACTATCTGGTGTCAGCCCTAAGCATCTCCTATGCATGATCTCTTATTCCTCGCTGTGAGCCCTGTGAAGTGGGTACTCTGATGCCCATTCTGCAGATGAGTCATAGGTGTTATTTACCTAAGGTCTCAGAGCTATTAAGCGGTGGAACTGGACCTGGAACTGGATCTTCCCGAGTCTGTGCCCTTTACCACCAGGCTAAACAATTGCCTAGGTCATCCAAGTGCTAAAGGCTGCAATTCCTTCTAGTGAAACCAGCAATACAAGTGAAGAAAGCAAAGCACAACACTATTTAGTAGGTCTCTAAATACCAGTGATCCAGAACTTTAAGCTAAAAGGCAGAAAATTGGGATTGTCATTACACTTTGATAGGTGAAAGGAGGCTCAGGTGACTAACCTCGTTTTGTTAAAGTTGCCTATATTTAAGGGGGGGCTCCCACAATGGGAGGTGGACAAGGACTTAGGACCAGTTGTTTCTGTAACTGCCATCTCTATACTGTACCTATTGCTTCATCTGTCTCTTCTCCCACTCTGATGGGCATTTTCATCTCTCTGTCCCCTGCACACACCACCCCCTCGCAATAAATAAAATAGATGTGGAGTTCCATGCTTTAGAGCTGGTCTGGAGAGAAATCCTACCCTAAAAATTTTGCTGCAGGCGTCCCTACGGATTTTTTTCTTTTCTATTGTTGGGAGTATCCAAACTGAGGGGCTTTTGTGGCAGGGGCACTAGGGAAATTGTAGAGGTCAGTAGTAGCTGATACTGGTTTGAAATACTTCATAGAACCATGTTTGTCTGTGGTAACAGGTGCTGTAAACGAGAACAAATAAGAGCCAATTATGATGTCAGGATTCCTGGGGACTGATAGGGGAAGAAAAGGATTAAAAATTGAAGCACAATATCTTGGCACTTTGCTTTTTTAACCCTCTTATTAAATTATGACTTCTGTTTGAGGAAAATAAATGAGAACAAAGGGTGTGTTTAGAATACAATCTGTGTGTTTTAAATTTGACTAATGAGTGGTTTTAGCACTTTCATTTGGGTCTCAGTCAACCTGTATTCAAAGTATCAATTAACCAATAAATATTATGAAAAACAAGAGTCAGAAATGGTTGCACCAC
Source organism: Sapajus apella (assembly GCF_009761245.1). Classification (NCBI taxonomy): domain Eukaryota; kingdom Metazoa; phylum Chordata; class Mammalia; order Primates; family Cebidae; genus Sapajus; species Sapajus apella. The sequence goes on along the minus strand of NW_022437011.1, from coordinate 8,886,974 downwards.
TCCTGCTAATGAGCTGCTAATGAAATTGTGCCTGGGTGGGAAATGCAGGCACTCTGGAATCCTCAAGAGTCTTCTCCAGGAAATGAGCAGTGTGGTGCTAAGGCCTCTGGGAAACACACATTTAACTCCTTCACTTCCAATTTGCCAATTTGTTTCCCTCCTTACTATGAAGTAAAGCTCATTATCAGTATCTCAGGGTTAACTTCAATTATAGTGAGAATTTAAAAAAAATTTTTTTTAATCAATAATTTCTAAGTGGGATTAGAGAGCCAGACCAGCTATAGCCGTGCCGTGGTTTACTCCCAACTACCTTTGGTTTCTTGGCTATTTCCTTTCTCTTCTAATTTTCTCAAGTCCTTTCTCAATCTCCTCACCCCCAACGCATACTTTCATGTATACGTAATCGAAAACTGAATGAAGTCTGAATGTGTTCAAAGTTTTGTAGGGGTGAGGAAAGCAGGTGGGAGATGGGGAGTTTGTCTTAAAAACAGTGAAATGGCAGGAGCTAGTGGACCACAGCAGTCAGCTGGGTTATTGAAGATCAGATTCCCAGCATGGATGTGAAAGCCCAAGTGCTCTGAGTAAGGGCCTGTGCCTGTTAGCCTATTAGCCCCACTTACTGGGTCTTCCTCTACGTCAGAGGAACGTGGGACACATTGAGGGTGGAGATCAAAGGGGAGCCGAGGCATCAACTGGCTAGGAAACAGGTGTGATGCCCATGATGGGTCTCTACATGAAAGTAGCCCCCTTTACCCCTAGTTTTCTTTATTCCATCCCTGAATTTATTAAATTTGGGGGCTGTGGTAGGTCCCCTAGGCTGGTGGAAGGAGTGAGTAACTACACATGCTTAAAGGTCTGATGCTCTTCTCAGTAGGAGTGCTACAGGGCCACGACAGAATTCCTAGTTTTTCTGGTCAAAATCATCCCATACTGCTGTGTCAGTCTTCTCATTCCCTACCCATTCCTCTGGTTCAGGCTTTATTAAGTCTGATTAGGACAATTATAACAGCTTGCCAAGTGGCCTCCCTATTTCTTGTCTGCCTGTTTTATATGCTGAGCTCCAGATGCTTCACAGGGAGTTAATCATTGCTTGCTTGAAAGCTGTTCTCTAGACTTGGAAATCTAAGTGTTGCTACCTCTCTCCCCATTTACTTCATAATTCTCAATGGCAGGCATTGGTCTTGTTCATGGTAGTATACTTCCCAGTGCCCAACACAGCAGTGGCCCTCTGTGGGCATATGGTAAGTTGTGGCAGAAAGAATGCTCGGAAAAGAGCAGACTCTTGCCCTGTCCTCAGGGGTGGTTGTGGACTAGCCACTTATGGAAAGAGGCTCACCATGTCCCAGATGTGGTTACTTTGAGCCTTGTCCTGATAACGGTTCAAGGTACCTCTCTCACTAGAACACAGGAAATCTAAGCAGCATTGATAGTCCTTGTCCATGGAAAGCATTACGTTTGTGAATTCTGTGTAGAACGGTTGGTGACCAGCTGTAGTTTGTCCTCCTTGAGGACTAGAAAGGAGACATGGGTTAGGCTGCCACAGATGAGATTTTGGAAGCTAGTTGGGCAGTGGTGGAGGGGGATGGTGGGAGCTGTCAGGGTAGCTATTCCCTGAGGGAAACTTGTCTTTTGTTCTGAGTGGCTTTCATGCAGCTTAGAGATTTCTGCCCTTGCCTGGAAACTATGCTGGAGAATCCTTCGAAGGCCCTGCCCAGATTCTAGATTCTCTATGATTCAGAGTGAAAATCAGTTTGGGGAGTATTTCTATTTTTTCTCAGTTTGTCATTGTTTAGTCCTTCTAAAAAATACATAAATATAACTATGAACCAGAATGGCTCATTATATATTTTGCTGTTTTAAACAAAAGGTTGGCCGGGCGCGGTGGCTCAAGCCTGTAATCCCAGCACTTTGGGAGGCCGAGGCGGGTGGATCACAAGGTCAAGAGATCGAGACCATCCTGGTCAACATGGTGAAACCCCGTCTCTACTAAAAATACAAAAAAAAATTAGCTGGGCATGGTGGCGCGTGCCTGTAATCCCAGCTACTCAGGAGGCTGAGGCAGGAGAATTGCCTGAACCCAGGAGGCGGAGGTTGCGGTGAGCCGAGATCGCGCCATTGCACTCCAGCCTGGGTAACATGAGTGAAACTCCGTCTCAAAAAAAAAAAAAAAAAAAAAAAAAAAAAAAAAAAACCCAAAAGGTTTCCCTTTTTGGTTCCCTTAAAAACACAATAACATCAAGCGTTGTTTCAGAGTTCAGCACCCTAGAGAGGTTTGTGCATGTTATTTTGTTACTGGTTCCGTTCAAGTCCTGCCTTGGAGACAGGATAGATGCTCATTTGTGTAAGGCAGGGCTCTTGCCAGGACTTGTTTGGGGGTTTTGAATAAAGAAGCAGGAGGAGAGGGCTTTGGTAGTCATGGCAACTGGGCCTGTAAAGTCTCAGCTCTGACCAGTCCTAGTTAGGAGCTTGGAGGCCCCAGCGAGGTGAGTGTCATTGCTTCCTGTTCTATATTTTTGTATTCCTTTTGGTCTGGGGAAGAGGGAGCTGGCATTCAAGCTGACCTTTCTGGAGGCCCACTGTGTGCCTGGAGCTGAGCTTGAGCTGTGGGCACAAATAATTGGTTTCTGCCCTTCAGAAACTCAGCATAACTGGGAGTTTTTACTCTTAACACCTATCTGTAGGACTTGAGAAATAAACTGTCTTTGCTTCATCTGGGTTGACATTTACCTTTTGGGCTGTTTTGGGGACTGCTTTTCCTGGAGTACTTTTTATTTCTTCTGAGCACTGACACAGTTCTTTTTTCATTTGTTCTTCACAACAATGTAGCACATTAGGGAAAACAGACATGATAAATTCTTTTCAGTTGACACATAAGGGCATGAAGATTCAGAAAGATAAAGGAATTTGGCTAAATTCACCGAGCCAACAAAGACAGCCGAGTGAGGAGCAGAGTCCCAGGGCTTGTAGCATGGCCAGCCGGGGCAGCCTCTGACTTTCTCCATTGTGTCCACGTAGGACTGGAAGTCCCTGGAGTGGGATATTTCCAGGCAGGAGCCTATGGAGGACATCCCATCCCTTTCACCCCTCCTGAAGTCCGATAACTACCAAAGCTTCTAATGTCAAGGCAGACCCAAGAGCACCATGCATTAATTCCAGCTGGCCTGTCGTGTTTGAAGCAGGGCAGCCAGGCTCTGGTGAAGCATAGCAGCCTCACTGTGGGCACCAGCTGAGGAGGCCCTGTCACTTGGAGTCTGGGAGGGACACGTTTCTAAGCACTGGGATGTGTTGGGGCAAAGACTGAGCCAAGTATTATTTGTTAATAGGTAAACTATATTTTTTTTAGCTACAAACTGGCCATATGTTTTGTCTTTTCTGTGTTTAAAATGGAATACTTTTAGAAGGGGCATTTTTCACAGCTCTCACCATTCCTGTTTTCTTACAGATGAACCTCCTCACTCTCTTGCTGCCTGCCTCCTGTGGGCATTTGACATGGCTCTTACCTCCTGGTCACTATTTCTTACCTGTCCTTCAGCCAGGATTCCCCTTGTACTGGTGCTTCATGGCCTCAGGCTTCCTAGGCTAATTTTCCTCTTCCTGACATTCTGAGAACAGCACTCGTGGGTCTGTGACTAGGCCCTGAGCCTTAGCTCTCTTTCCTGGCCCCTAGAAATATTTACTGTCCCACTGAACTGCATCTGATAGACTAACTGCTATTCAGCGATTCGAAAAGAGATGGTATTGCTTTATCTGGAGGAATACATTTCTACAACCACTCTATTGAGATATAATTTATATACTATTCAATTCACCTATTTAAAGTGTACAGTGGGAATAATTCTCAAATGTCCTAGGGAAGGTTGGTAGAATGGAGAGGTGGTTTCTAGGCTGTGGTGTTTTATGGACCAGAAAAACTTAAAAATAATTTTTTTTCTTTTTTTTGCCCTCTGAAGTGAATGAATTGAACCCCAAAGAAATAATTTTTTTAGAGGATTAAGGCCAACTTTTTATTTTGCTGAGTTAAGGGCCTTAATATGGAAACAACACACTATTATCTCCTTTTTTAAAAGGACATTTTAACACAAAAAAGATAGAAACTATATAATTTCAGAAAAAAGCACTGTTATTTGTATGATACTTTCAATTTCTTGTTTCAGGTCCATTGGAATGGATGCCACAATAAACAAAACACCTCAAAGCCTGGTGGCTTAAAAAAGTAACTATACAAAAAAAAGTATGACAGAGAAGACAACACTGTTCTTTTTGTACAGCTCTGACTCTTAGAACTGTAGTTATAGTTCACATACTCTTCATGGCCTCCCCAAATAAATAGTTAAGCCAACCAGGATATGGAGGGGGCAGGAGCCATAAAATGGAATACAAATACTAACAAATGAAGCAAGTATTACTGATGAATAACATAACCTTAATGAAGTGGACAGGGAAGAACTAGCCCAAGTGACTTTGTGAAACAGCATCTTGACCCCAGGTACTGTAAAGCTAAAGACAGAACTGTACATGCACACTGTAAACTAGTTTGATAAATGTATTTCTCACAGGGATATGGGTTAACAATTTTGAAACTAGTTTATTTGTGTACTAGAACAAAATATATTGTAGATAATAAGAGCCAGGTTTCTCAGTGTTAGAGAAAGAAGTTATAAATAAGTAAAGTGAGAAGACAAATGAGCCCATGTGTTAGATTGGAATCTGAAGTATCAGTATAAACTTGTAGTTTTAAATATATATATATATATATACACACACACACACACACACACACACACACACACACACAGATAAATATAGAAATATAGATGTATGGATATATACACACACAGTAACATAGCAAGACATACAGGTGTGTGCATGTATATAGAAGTCTGTATGTATAGATACGTGAACATCTGTTGATGTCTTCTTTTGTTGCTTGTGGCACAGATAATCAGAGAAAGTGAACTCAGTGTCCCTTAAACATTAATGATCGATGATTACATGGAGGGCCTGGATATTATTCTAAACCATATATATATATTCTAAACTATAAATATTAGTTCTCATGCTGCTGATAAAGACATACCTGAGACTGGGTAATTTGTAAAGGAAAGAGGTTTAATGGACTCAGAGTTCCTCATGGCTGATAAGGCCTCACAGTCATGGTGGAAGGTGAATGAGTAGCAGTCACCTCTTTACATGGCAACAGGCAAGAGAGTGTGTTCAGGGGAACTGCCCTTTATAAAACCATCAGATCTTGTTAGGTTTATTCACTATCATGAGAACAGCACAGGAAAGACTTACCCCCATGATTCAATTACCTTCCACCGGGTGTTTCCCATGACATGTGGGAATTATGGGAGCTACAATTCAAGATGAGATTTGGGTGGGGACACAGCCAAACCTTATCACTATATATATATATATGTAAATGTATGTATATATGTATGTGTGTATACATATATAAAGTTTGTGTGTGTACTTACAATTTCTATTGTTTATAAATTACCCAGTCTAAGATATTTTGTTACATACACACACACACATTTCTTGCACTGCCTACTGAGAGGGCTTAGAAATACCAACACCCTAGTAGTAATGAACACACCTAGCACCCAGATCTTGGCTTCTAAACACTGTTATCCAATTTAAAAAAAATGACAAAAGACAAAACAAAAAAACTAGGGCTCTTAAGAAGTGACTGATTCCAGGGCTGGGGAAAGGAAAATGCAAGATGAACTTGGAACATCTTATGGAACCAGAAAGTAAGGAAATGCTTTTAAAAAGAGAATGATGGTGGGGAGAAAAGATTTTTCAAAGCAGTGTAAGAGCCAAGCTGAAGGCACCTCTGATTGCTCAGGCTGAAACAATTTGAGCAACAAAATAAATAATAATAGTGTTGGACCCTTAGAATAAAATATCCATGAGTTCATACTAATATAAATAATTAGATAGAGGAGTTACAATTTTTTCTTGCAGTGAAATAAATCTCAATTAATAAATGTGTTAAAGAAGGAGGGAAGTAGAAAATTGCCATTAGATGATTACTACAGTTGCAGATGGATTCCCTAAAGGCATGCAATGGTTTTTCAAGTAAAGGGATTTGTATAATCCCAAATTATTTCCCTCATGATTTTTTTTTTGAGGGGGAATTTGGGGGGCTTTTTTTTTTTTTTTTTTTTTTTTGGTATATCCACAGTGTTGTGCAATTACTGCCACTGTGTAACACCAGACCACTAGTGGTCAATCCTCATTCCTTCCTTCCCGCAGCCTCTGACAGCCACTAAGCTACTGTTTCTATGGATTTGCCCATTCTGCACACTTCATGTAAAATGAATCATATGATATAGGCTTTTTTCATATCTGGTTTTCACTTGTTTCAAGTTTTCAAGGTTCATCAATGCTGTAGGATGTATCAGTATTTCTTGCTCCTTTTAATGGTAAATAATATTATATGGATATACTACTTTTATTTGTTTATTAATTGATGGACATTTAGGTTGTTCTCACATACCCAATATGATAGTATTAGAAGGTGGGGCCTTTAGGAGGTGTTGAGGCCCCATGAATAGGATTAGTACCCTTATAAAAGAGACTTGAGGGTACCCTCTGGTCCCTTCCATCACGTGAAAACACTTAGAAGGCACCTTCTATGATGCACAGGCCCTCACCAGACACTGAAACTGCTGATGTGATCTTGGACTTCACAGTCTCCAGAACTATGGGCAACAAATTTGTATTGTTTATAAATTACCCAGTCTTAGTTATTTAGTTATAGAACCCCTAACGGACTAGGACATACCCTAAACCTTTAAGCCATTATACCAGATGCTTTCGGTTCCCTGCCCAGACCCCCTGGGATCTCCTTTTTCTGTAGGAGATATGTCCTCCCCAGCTACTGTGGGGGCTCAAGACCCTTGTCACCTGCTCCTGGACCCCTCTGGGGAGCCAAAACTTCCTTGCCCAGAGCTGCTGCCTCCACCACTCTGGTAGCCTGTGGCCTCTGACTGCTTGGAGGGGGTAGGTGGGGGTACAGAATCCTCCTTGGGTTTTCATTTCCTGTCACCTGGAGAGTACCACTCAATCAACCGTGTGCACATGAAGCCCTAACCGTTTCTTCTCCATGGGTGTCTCATCCCTCTTGGACCAGAAGGCTAGCAGTGGCATGCTTTTCTCATGATGATAGCAGACTATTGAGACAGCCATGCAAGCACATTTCAAACATCTGTTTGTGGCCCATTTGCCAGCATCCCACTGGCCAGAGCATGTGATAAGCAAAATCCAAAGTCAAGGTGTGGGAAGGTACACGCTGCAGTAGCAGGAACTATAAAGTCATGTGGCAGAGAGTGCGACAAGCAGGAAGGAAGAAAATTGGTGATGGTGTTGCAGTCTACCACAGATTACCCCCTACACCAGAAAACAAGAGTTGTTATCTGGGTCCTAGCCTGTGACTGAAATCAGTGACAGTCCCAGTGGGAGTAAAAATTCAAGCATGAGGTGGCCTTACTCAATATGGACAGGGCTTCTGCTTAATATGGACAGGGCTTTCTCAGGCTAGGATACTTAGCCTTGGGATCAGCTCCAAAGGAGCCAGTGGTGGGAAAACAGACATTATTTTCTGCCTGTCCCCTTGCTCTCCATCCCCCTGACTTGTTACTTGTATGTATCTTGTGGCTTCTGTTTGCTTTGATTTGCCCTTCCCCTGTGTTCTGGTATATTTTCTTCGTTCGCAGGGGCTCTCAAAGGATGCAGGTCAGATTATGCTATCTGTCTAACTTGGACATTTCCCCAGTGGAGTAGAAGTACTTGAAATACAGCATTTCCTGTTGATTTTGCCACTGCTGCTGCCATTATGTGTTTAGTATATTTTAAACGAGCACAACCTGTATTTTGAGTTAATGGTATTGTGGTTGCTCTTGCCCCCTGTTGTAGCTTATATGACGGAAGTAATTTTGGAATTTTCCTCAAATAAAATAAGTTGATTCACATAAGATGCTAGTCGCTTCTTTGGCAAGCTTAGCACACTATAACCTATTGTGTCTGAAGCTTATAAACTCATATACTTTATTCTTTTCCATTTCTAACTTGGATCAAAAGTTTGAAAATGTAAAATACTATTGTAATTATTACTAGTATTAGTACCATTATTGCTAAAAATAACTATTAACATGACTAATTACATATGTTCATGCCATAGAGAACTCAATAGTTCTCTATGGGGCTCCCAGAATTGTTGAATTCTTGCCTGTATCATTATCCTTCTTGAGTTTACCTGATTATTCAAGAGAACTTGTGCTGTGTGCTTCCTTGGGAGGAATTTTTTCTGAAAGCCATTGATTTGGGTTCTTAAACTTAACAGCAAGGCAATGCTGTCCTCTGGCAGGAAAAAGCAGAGTCCAAGTTCAGGTGTCAGAAGCACCATCTTTGCTTCAAATCTCCAGTCTTCTGAAAAGCGTTTTCCCTGAAATTCTCCATCCCTACAGCAGTTCCATGAATGAATGAATGAATGGGTGTAGCATTCCATTTATAGTAAGTGCTACTGCACAGTTGCTTTTTAACTATTCTTGAGTAGTTTTGTGCGGTGCTTAGTAATAGCCCATCCATTCACAACGTTTGTTTTTCCGGGCTGTGGATCAGCTCCATAGATAGGTGGGTGTAGGTTTTCAGTTTCTCCTGGCTCCACTCCCTGCCTCCTTGGCTTGCTCTGTCCTCTTGTCTTCCAGTCTCTTCCTTCTTCCTTTTCATAACATTAAGTGCCACACATTTTATGTGCCAAGCTCTGGCCTAAGGGCTGGGAAATCAAAAAGGAGGAAATGCAGTCCCTGTGCTTAACGGAGGAGAGAGCCTCATAGAAAAAGCTTAATTAAATAGATGAAGGTGGTGAGGTGTAAGCTGGCTGGGATGGCAAGCTGTCTGGGGTTCTGTGGGACTGCCTGTTAGGGGAGGGGCAGGAAGGGTGTCATGGAAAAGACAGTAATGTAGCATGTCCTGAGGAGTCAGTAGGTATCTGCCACTTACCTGCTGCACATAACACAAAGCTTTTATTAGCTCAAAAAAACAGAGTAGCTTAAATATGCAGGTTCTAATTGGGGGACATTGGTCTCTAGATTCAAGTGTGTATCCTCTTGCCCATCTTACCTCATTTCCTTACAGATTTCCTTATAGATTAGAAAAGTGAGTATATGTGAGTGGTATGTGTGTTTCAGGGAGAGAGATGGCTAGACTGAAGAGATAACTGAACACAGCTGAGTTGCGTCTTCATGAACTACTAGTAAGTCCTGTTGGCTTGTTAGTTGGCCATCCCTGTGACCTTCCAAGGACCCTGTACCTCATGAGCCTTTTCTCTTCTTGGTTTTTAGGGCAAGCTGTCCCTGCAGGATCTCATGTACGGCTGAATCTTCAGACTGGGGAAAGAGAGGCAAAACTCCAATATGAGGACAAGTTCCGAAATAATTTGAAAGGCAAAAGGTACAGTGTCAGCCCTAGGGACTGGAAGGCTAAGTAATGACGTTGATTTTGTAATACTGAAAATGTTATCCAAATCATGTGCCTTTTTTTTTTTTTAATTTGAAATTTAGTAGCATAGAATTTGTGATAAATCTGTCAGGGTTTTATGAAAGTTTACTTCTATAGTCTTTGGAAAGAAACAGTTTGCAAGGCAAATTGATACTTTAAAAAGGGCTGTAGGGGGAATGCTTAACCTGCTTTAAAAATGAAGCTATTTTTCCCAGTACTTTAAGAGCACCCATTTGAATCCCAACAATTAATGCGCTGATTACAGATGAGTCATCTATTCATTAAAACAGGCCTGTTAGGCCTTCTGCTTTGCAGTAATACTTCCTTGGTGAACAATAAAATTGCATTTTAAAGTCTTTAATTCAGACTAACTTTTCCTCTCATTAGTCAGTATTAAAACAGGCTTTCTTACAGTGTAAAAGTAGAAGCTACTGCCATTCTCCACTGGCTACAGGTTCCCTTATTTCTTTTTTTTTTTTTTTTCCTTTTTTTTTCCCTTATTTCTTAATAACCAGGTTAGATTATTCAGTTTGAGAGAATTCAGTGTCTCTGTTTTTCTTTTGGTTGCCTTGAATCAGCATGCTTTCTTTGCTTGATATTTCCCGAATGAGGGGTAAGGAGGTTGAGGCATGGAGTTACAGTGGTTGCTGGAAGTGTGCAGTTTGAAAGCTCAGTAGAAATACCAGCCATGAAATTTCTAACACAGCGCCCAGCAAATTATGGCCTGTGGGCCATATTGGGACTGTGCCCTGCTTTCGTTCAGCCTGCAAGTGAAATGGGTTTTTATATTTCTTAAAGGTTGGGAAAAAAATCAAAAGATAATATTTCATGACTCATGAAAATTTATGAAATTCAGAGTTTAGTGTCCATAAAGTTTTAATGGGACATAGCCATCCTCATTTGTTTACATGTTGTCCAGGGCTGCTTTCTTGCTACAATGACAGAGTTTATTAATTGGGATGAACCCCATATGGATCACAGAACCTGAAAGAGTCCTGTCATGATAGACAGTTTGCTGACCCTGTGCTAAAACATGTAAGCATTGGAAATTATTAGTTATGGATTGAGTGTGGTTAGTGTTACACAGTCCTTGGGTGATGATTTTTAAGAGAGAGGGTTTTGCTTTGTTGCCCAGGCTGGAATAAAGTGGTGTGACCATAGTTCACTCAAACTCCTGGGCTCAAGCAATCTCATTGCCTCAGCCTCCTGAGTAGGGTGGGATTACATGTGTGTGCCACTTTGCCTGGCTAATTTTTATTTTATTTTTGTAGAGACAGGGTCTCACTTTGTTACTCAGGCTGATCTTAAACTCCTGGACTCAAGCATTCCTCCTGCCCTGGCCAACCAAAGTGCTGGGATAAAAGATGTGGGCCACTGTGCCCAGCCTGGATTTATAATTTAAACAGTATTTTGCAAGTTGGGTGTGGTGGCTCACGCCTGTAATCCCAACACCTTGGGAGGCCGAGGTGGGTGGATCACCTGAGGTCAGTAGTCCGAGACCAGCCTGGCCAACTTGGGGAAACCCTGTCTACTAAAAATACAAAAATTAGCTGGGCATGGTGGTGGGCGCCTGTAATCCCAGGTACTCAGAAGGCTGAGGCAGAAGAATCGCTTGAACATAAGAGGAGAAAGTTGCAGGGAGCCAAGACTGTGCTGCAGCACTCCAGCCTGGGCGGCAGAGCAATACTCTGTCTCCAAAAAAAAAAAAAAAACTGAAACAAAAATCCAGTTAGATGTAAGTCAGAAGGAGGCTTTAGAGACCACTTCTTACCATAGTCTTTTCCTTGACATGCCTGTCAGAAGGTCACTAGGCCGATCCATGTATACTTTTGTCAGGTGGCACTCACCCCACAAAACAGCCTGTTCAGTTTTAGACAGTTTTCACTGTTGGAAAATTCTATACTTTATATTAAGATAGAGGCATTTGTTCTCCTTGCAGTCACCCCAAATTGGGAAAGATCTTTCATCTTCCCTTATCCCTCCAGGTAGGCCTATACTTGGAGTGGCCAGGTCAGACAATTACTCTTTTCTTATAACCGTGTAAGAAATAGTCAGCTGTCACTGTCATGGCCCCTGCCAGACTTCTTTCATCTGCAACACACACACACACACACACACACACACACACACACACACACACACACTCTTCAGTGTCTCAAAGTACTTTTAGGAAGTCTTTTCTCACATGTAATCCAAGTCTTATTTTCTGAAGAAAAAAATATATTTTTTTCTTAGTTTATGAATGTTGAGTTAGGGGCTGGGCACAGTGGTTCACACCTGTAATCTCAACAGTTTGGGAGGCTGAGGCGGGTGGATCATTTTAGCCTAGGAGTTCGAGACCAGCCTGGGCAACAGGGTGAAGCCCCGTCTCTACAAAACATAAAAAAATTAGCTGGATGTGGTGGCACATGCCTCCTGTAGTTCCAGCTACTCACAGGGCTGAGTTGGGAGGATCACTTGAGCCCAGGAGGCAGAGGTTACAGTTAGCCAAGGTTGTGCCACTGTACTCCTGCCTGGGTGGCAGAGCCAGACCCTATCTCTAAAAAAAAACAAAAAAAACAGAACACCAAAAACCAAAATTAGCTGGGTGTGTGGTGTGTATTATGCCTGTAGTCACAGCTACTCAGGAGGCTGAGGTGGGAGGATCACCTGAGCCTGGGGAGGTTGAGGCTACAGTAAGCCATGATTGTGCCACTGCACTCTAGCCTAGGCAACAGAGTGAGACCCTGTCTCAAAAAATAAGCAAACAAGTAAAATAAATATATAAATAAAAAATAAAGAAAATCCCTTTACAAAAATAATACTGAGTTTGGAATTTGATTAATTCTGAGTTTATTTGTTGGTTTTTATACTACAAGAAGTTACTTCCTGATTGTAGATCATCAGTGTGAACACTTACTTCCTTGTCTGTTACGCATATGTTTTTTTTTTCCCCCATTTATTTTATTGCATTTTATGTTTTGGGGTACATGTGAAGAACATGCAAGATTGTTGCATAGGTACACACGTGGCAGTGTCATTTGCTGCCTTCCTCCCCATCACCTACATCTGGCATCTCTCCCCTTGTTATCTCTCCCCATCTCCCCACCCCCCACCCTCCCTCCCCTATTTCCCCCCAACTGACCCCAGTGTGTAGTGCTCCCCTCCCTGTGTCCATGTGTTCTCATTGTTCACCCACCTATGAGTGAGAACATGGGTGTTTGATCTTCTGCTCTTCTGTCAGTTTGCTGAGAATGATGGTTTCCAGGTTCATCCATGTCCCTACAAAGGACACAAACTCATCATTTTTGATGGCTGCGTAATATTCCATGGTGAATATATGCCACATTTTCCCTGTCCAGTCTATCATACTCATATCTTTTAAGAATAGACAGCAGAGCCATCCATGTGATCTGTAGAGACACACCATAAGAGAGAAATATTTGTCCCTGCTTCTGCCTTTTTACTTTCCTACTTTGGAGAGTTTCTGAGGACTCTGCCTGGAAGGCCCCCAGCATATGCAGGACATTTCTTCTTCCTTCTCAGCATTTATAGCTAATGGCAAACCTATCTGAATAGAAGTCCAGAGGTATTGACAAGGTGGCGTGAACATTCAGTGCTGTGAGCTCAGTCAGCCTTTGGTGATGACTTCCTACTTCTGGGATGGAGCTCTTCCAATTCCATTTCATGGTACCTTCCTGGCCCCTTAGCACTGGAATGGGAACAGAGGCCTAAGGGCAGGGACAGTTCGCTGAACTTGTTACAGTATTTGCTTACCCCCTTATTCTGTTTTAGAGGACAAAATCCATAGCTTTCCATGAGATTGCCAAAGAAGTTAGTGATACCACAGAGTTAAGAACCACTGGCCTAGAGTGAGATGGGGACAGTCCGTTCATCCAAAATTTGTGGCAGTCTCTCTACTATTTTTACTGGTTGTGTGGCTGGCCACATAGCTACCTACCTAAAGCTACAATGCTTGTGGGCTCTAAAGCTTGGGACAGAAGACCCTGACTCTGGCTTGTCTCAGAGGGTTCCTTTAGCACTGCCTTACTTCAATGCATAGTTGGCTCTTAGCAACAAGTTTCTACTTGCTATTTATGCTTTAGGCATTGCCATCTCTAGTGGTTTTAGTCCATATCCCTGTCATATCCATAGTACATCTCTTTTTGCCCTGGAATAACCAGCATCTCTGACTCTTCCTCCTAGGTTTGGAGGACTGAGGGTAAAACAACATTCAAGTTGTGCCATCTTGGGTTGAGCATTTACCAAGGTCAAATATGGCATGGTGGTTAAGAGGTTGGGCCAAGGATAGGGCCATTCACTTCCTCCATTTATTTATTTCACAAAAACCAATTGAGTGCCCATGTACCAGGCATTGGGATATAGTAGTAAACAAAGCAGTCTCCATAAAGCTGGCAGACAGAAAACCAGGTATATAAGTACAGAAGTAAGATATTATCTTGTCATTACTGATAGTTTGCTGACCCTGTTCTAAAACATGTAAGTATTGGGAACTGATCATGGATTAATTAGCCCCCAAAGGGAGGAAGGAAAGGAACCAATGTGGCTGATCTCAGAAACCTTCCAAAGACTAGAATGGTATCCTCTCCAAGATCCCTGGAGCTGATCCAAGCCAAAGACATGCATGAGAGGAGATATCTGCGGCGGCGGCCGGGGGTGGGGGGCAAGGTGTTTACCACTAGCACTCAGTTAAGGGAGAGGTAAGAACAAGGATGATATGGACAAAAAGAATAATTGGGTTAGGTTTATAGGTTTAGGAATTAGGACATTGCAGGCAGATGGAACAACAGGAAGTCCCAGGCTTTATCAAGGAAAAGGCTTTGTCAAGTATGAGAAGCAAGAAAACAATCAAGGTGATGAGGAGAGAAGAGAGAAGGAAGGAAACCTATACGAGATGAGATTGGAGTGGTATGTGGGGGCCAGATCATGTGGGTTTTGAGGAACATGTTGTGTGTTCTTCATTGTAATGGAAAACCATGGAAGATTTTTTTCCCCCCAAGACAGAATCTTGCTTTGTTGCCCAGGCTGGAGTGCAGTGGCACTATCTCAGCTCACTGCAACCTCTGCCTCCTGGGTTCAAGCAATTCTCCTGCCTCAGCCTCCCGATTACAGGGTGCACACTACCATGCCTGTAAAACATACAATAATTTTTATATTTTTTTAGTAGAGATGGGGTTTCACCATGTTGGCCAGGCTGGTCTTGAACTCCTGACCTCCTGATCCACCCACCTAGGCCTCCCAAAGTGCTGGGATTACAGGTGTGAACCACCATGCCTAGCTGCCATTGGAAGATTTTAGGCAGAAGGGTGATTTAGTTGCTGTGTGTCTGGAGATGAGATTGAAGGTAGACGAAAGAAGACAGAATCAGGATGTCATTTCAGTGGATCAGGTAGGACATAATGGTGGCTTAGTCTAGGGTATCATAATAGAGAATGAAGGAATTTGGAGATTTAATTTGGAGGTAGAACCAAGAAGACTTGCTTATGATTTTGATGTAGAGATAGAAGGAAGGTGCAGGGAGGGGCATGGATTGAAGATAAAGCCTTATTTTTGAATTTGAGCAACTGGTGCTTGTAAGTACTATTTATTGAAATAGAAAATTTGGGAGAGGGACAGATTTACAAGGAACTATGTTTTAGATGATTATCAAGAGCTATGTTTTAGGCTTTACTAAGTTTGAAGTACTTGTTAAATATCTGAGATACAGATCTATCAGGGAGTTGTGCAAGAGTTGGGCTGGTGCTCAGGGGAGAGGCTGGGCTAGAGACGTAAATGTGGACATCACTGGCAGACAGGTATTTAAAGTAACTAGGGGAGGATGTCAAGGTGGAGAAGATTGCCAGGGTTGAACTCCAAGCCATTCCAGGCTATGTGGCTCAGGTAGGAGATGGGGAACCAGCAAGAGTTAGACAGGAGTAAGGAAGAGGAAGAGCCATGGATTGAGGTAACAGAAGCGAGGAAAGGAGAGTGTCTTTTTTTCTTTCTTTCTTTCTTTTCTTTTCTTTTTTCTTTTTTTTTGAGACATGGTCTCACTTTGTCACCCAGGCTGGAGTAGTACAGTGGAGTAATCTTGGCTCGCTGCAACCTGGGCTCAAGCGATCCTCCCACCTCAGACTTCCGAGTAGCTGGGACCACAGGCACATGCCATCATGCTTTTTTTGTAGAGATAGAGTCACTATGTTTCCCTAAATGGTCTTGAACTGCTAGACTCAAGCAGTCTTCTCTCCTCGGCCTCCCAAAGTGCTGTGATTACCAGCGTGAGCCACCACACCTGACTGAGAGGTTTTCAAGAACAAAGGGTGACCTGTGCAAATGCTGCTTAATGGTTGAGGAATATGAGTGAGTGAAGAAGGGTCTATGGGATTTGGTCATCAGTTATTGGTTATTTTGATGAGCAGTGTGAGTAGAGTTGTGAGGACAGAATCCAGGTTACAGTAAATGGCAATATAGGCATTAAAAAGTTGGGGATAGTGAGTGAAAATAATGTGTTCATAAAGTG
This sequence comes from Sapajus apella, assembly GCF_009761245.1. NCBI lineage: Eukaryota > Metazoa > Chordata > Mammalia > Primates > Cebidae > Sapajus > Sapajus apella. The sequence continues at coordinate 8,870,968 of NW_022437011.1, read as the reverse complement.
TTACTCTGATTGAGAGCAGGGAAATGGTAGGATAACCAGAAGAGACTGTGGGGTCAAAGGAGAGTTGACGTGCTGATGGAAATAATCCAGCTGGAAGGAGAAATTGATGATGCAGGCAGGAGGGAGTGGTGTAATTATGGGAGTTAAAGGTTTTGTAAAGACAAGTGCAATCTGGAACTAAGTTTAATAGGAACAGGGACACTCATCCATTATAATAGGAAGGAAAGTGGAGAACATAGACTTAGGTGCAGGTTGACTTGTAGAGCTGATCATGGGAAAATGAAGTTTTAATTTATTTTTCATAGTGAAGAATGAAGTGAGAACACCACGTGCCTGTTTGATGTGTGTGCCTGAACTTGAGTGCACATGTGCATGCTTGTGTGTATGTAGTTGGGACTGAGAGTGGGTGACGAGAGATGGCTTTAGAGAGTGAGACTTGAAGCATAAACAGAGATACACAGCATAATGGGATTAGTCCTGACCAAGTCTTAGAGGAGGGAGGAGGTGATGTGCTGAAGATATGGTTCCTGAATACTTAGCTCCCTTTTGGGTGTGTGGGGTGGAGCAGTGTTATCCTCTTGCACTGGCAGTGGATGATGCTCTGTAGGCAGAGGGATTCAGGATTCTCCCCCTACTTTGTAGGATTGTGATAACGATTTGAATGCAATATTCCTTTTAAGGGACTAATACACTGCTTAACACATGGCTAAGTGCTCAATAAATGAGTTACTAGTTATTGTTAATTAATTTAGGAGGACTGAGGTTTAGAGAAGAAGAGTGTTTTTCTCAGGGTCCTAAAAGGTCTCTAGGAAGAATGAAAGCCTTAGTACATGAGACCTGAGGCCTGCTGGAATCTCAGACTGTGAGACTGATGAGCCCTTCCTGCCTAGAGGAGAGCAGGCCAGTAGCCCCTTCCTCCTCACCTCTGAAATCTTGTGGGCATTCCAGGATACATGGAATCCTGAACCCAATGCCAGCCAGCCAGTCTTGTTAAGCACAGTCCACACTCCACTCTTCCCTTTGTCCACATCTTTCTTGTGCTTACCGCTGTTCATTGAACTAAAATGAATGCTAGTGGTAAAACCTTGCTCCCCCATGATGGATGTCTTCTCTCTGGTCAAGATGTATAGCTGTGGCTTGGATCAGCTCCAGGGAATTTTGTGAGGAGACCAGTCTGGTCTTTGGCAGGTTTCCGAGATTATAGCCACATTGATTCCTTTCCCTCCTCCCCTTGGATGCTGGCTGTGGAAGGTGGCTGACCTTGATTGTACTCCTTAGTATCTCAAATCCATTCCTTTGTCAGGTTGAGACATACCTCCTGCCTTTCCTCTATGCTCAGAGATTGGTCTTATGGTGTGAATCTATCCAATTTGTTTTTGTGAAGACAGGCTGTCTTGTTTAATCAGGTCAGGCACACGCTGTAGGGCTCAAGGCCCTGTTGTCCCCTTTCATGGAGAAATATATTAATAAATAAGGGTGCCTGTTAATTCCTGTGTCTCTGCCCACTGCTGTCTGAGAGGTCCTGCCCTGGCAGTGTGCTGAGGGAGGAGCATTGCACAGATATTCCAGGCTTATTTCTGCCTGAGAAGTTGGCTGAGAGCCCTCTGTTTGTGGTTGGCTTTTGTCTGCCCCATGCCATTTCTTCCTCTTTCATGAAATGATCCAATTCTCAGCTGAGCCTTTCCTCTTCTAGCTTCAGGGTAAGGTTACTTTGTTAGACCCCTGGCTGACTGAAGGGAAAGGCATGATAGTACACTCAGTTAGAGCTGGCCTTGCCTCACTTACCTTAGGGTGCCATTCACCCAGGGACATTTTCTTTCTTGGGGACTATGGTGCTTCCCTCTTATTTTTTTTTGAGACAGGGCCTGACTGTTGCCCAGCTGTGGGAGTACAGTGGCACAGTCATAGTTTACCACAGCCTTGAACCCCTGGGCTCAAGTGATCCTCCTGCCTCCAATGTATCTGGGACTACAGGCATGTACCCTCACATCCCAGTTAATATGTTTAAATTTTTTTTGTAGAGATGGGATCTTGTTATTCTTCCATTGTGGCCACTCAGAGTACTGGGATTACAAGTGCGAGCCACCAAGCCCAGCCATGCCTTCCTCTTTACTCTCAGTTTTCTTTGAACAGGCTGGATATCAACACCAACACCTATACATCTCAGGACCTCAAGAGTGCACTGGCAAAATTCAAGGAGGGAGCAGAGATGGAGAGTTCAAAGGAAGACAAGGTGTGTGATGATTTTTCCCGTGAGTATAAGCCTGCAGGATGGCCTTGTTTTTGCAGAGAAGGGAATCATTTTTATGGGAACTCTTGCAATAAACATGGGATAATAATGTTGTAAAATAATTTAAAGAACCATTAATGACAAATAAGAAACACTTTTAGGCCGGGCACGGTGGCTCAAGCCTGTAATCCCAGCACTTTGGGAGGCCGAGGCGGGTGGATCACGAGGTCAAGAGATCGAGACCATCCTGGTCAACACGGTGAAACCCCGTCTCTACTAAAAACTACAAAAAATTAGCTGGACATGGTGGCGCGTGCCTGTAATCCCAGCTACTCAGGAGGCTGAGGCAGGAGAATTGCCTGAACCCAGGAGGCGGAGGTTGCGGTGAGCCGAGATCACGCCATTGCACTCCAGCCTGGGTAACAAGAGTGAAACTCCGTCTCAAAAAAAAAAAAAGAAAGAAACACTTTTAGATGATATTTAAAAAAAACAGTGCTGGGAGCATTTCTGTTGTGGTTTAGTGTAGAATTCTGTTTGCCATCCTGTTTTTTCAAACAGCTCTCCATGTTTTGAGAAATCAAGGCACTGAGCAGGGGTAGCCATTCTCTCCATTATCATAAGCCTGAGTGGAGTGAGTGGATTTTACAGCCCAGATCTCTGCCTCACTTACACTTGGATTAGGCACAACCTTGTTCCAAAAGAACAGAGGAGCTGGCCCAGGAAGCAGGAAGCCCGAGTCCTTGTCCTTGTCCTTTGAACATGTAGCAAACGTGTTTCTTCTGGGCCTCAGGTTCTTTAAATTTAAAACATGGGGCTGGAACAAGAGGACGACTGAGGGTTCCTCTAGCTCTAAATTTCTCCACAAGCTAAGAGATTGAGAGGAGGAAAAGGTGAAGAATTATAGCCCCTTGGCCATGCCCCTAATGTCTGGGAGGGTTCACAGGCAGGTCTATACCAGGAAGAAGTCTTACTCTTAGATGGATCATGAGCTCCTAGAGTCATTTCTCTGTATTTCTGTTTGAGTCCTGTTAGTTTTTGAAAGAAGCTTCTATGATGCTGCCTTGGAGACCTAAGTTCTCCCTCCCTCTTCTCCTTATAGTCCTTATTTGTATTTTTTTTTTTTTTTTTTTTCGAGATGGAGTTTCACTCTGTTGCCCAGATAGCCTTGTTGTTTGTGCTGTGGCACGATCTTAGCTCACTGCAAGGTTTACCTCCCAGGTTCAAGTGATTCTCCTGCCTCCTGAGTAGCTGGGATTATAGGTGCCTGCTACTACACTCGGCTAATTTTTACATTTTTAGTAGAGATGGGGTTTCATCATGTTGGCCAGGCTGGTCTCAAACTTCTGACCTCAAATGATCTGCCCACCTTGGCCTCCCAAAGTGCTGGGATTACAGACATGAGCCACCGTACTCGGCAGTCATTTACCTTTATTTATCTCTTTACTCCTTCCCCTGATCCGAGGTCGTATCTTAGAGAGGCAGCATTAGGTTCTTGACAGCTTGTATATTCCTGGAAGAAGCCGTAGGTTCTTCTGATCTTTTAGAAGTAAATATTTCTGGGAAAATGAACCTCTTGAGGGCTAGGAAGCTGGTGTTTACCTGTTTAAGATGTGTGAAATACGGGCCCAGTCTCCATATCTTTACTCATCTTACCAAAATCACTTCTCCGACACGCAGAGTGTATGTGATGTGGCACAGTGGCAGCAGCAGTGGGTGAAGGAAGGCAGTGCTTGAAATTGCATCCTACCACAGATGTATTAGCTGAGGAGCTGAGTAGAAGCACATCTCCTGCCTGGTATAGGTGAGGCCAGGAGAGGAGTGCCTGAGTACCTGGGTGCCTGGGATTGGTCAGGGCTTTGGCTCCTTTCCACTCACTCGGTACCATGTGGGACTGATGGGAACATTAACAAGTCAGCTTCTTTTTTTTTTTTTTGAGACGGAGTTTCGCTCTTGTTACCCAGGCTGGAGTGCAATGGCGCGATCTCGGCTCACCGCAACCTCCGCCTCCTGGGTTCAGGCAATTCTCCTGCCTCAGCCTCCTGAGTAGCTGGGACTACAGGCACGCGCCACCATGCCCAGCTAATTTTTTGTAGTTTTAGTAGAGACGGGGTTTCACCATGTTGACCAGGATGGTCTTGATCTCTTGACCTTGTGATCCACCCACCTCGGCCTCCCAAAGTGCTGGGATTACGGGCTTGAGCCACCGCGCCCGGCCTAACAAGTCAGCTTCTGTTCAATGTCTTCTCTGTGGATGGAGGATCCACTTAACCCCTTTTTCTTCTCTTTGCTTTCCCTGGGAGTGTGTTTGGATTTCCTTTTCTCAGGTGATGGCATTTCCCCTACCCTAGTAATTCAATTAGTGTAGAAAAGTATGAATATTTATAAAAGTATTTAAAAATGTAAAAGCAAGAGATTACTTAAAAGTTTTAATTGTTTTTGTAATTAAAAATACTCCGTTCAGCCAGGCACGGTGGCTCATGCCTGTGATCCCAGCACTTTGGGGAGGATGAGGCAGGTGGATCATCTGAGGTCAGGAGTTCGAGACCAGCCTGGCCAACATGGCGAAACCCCGTCTCTACTAAAAATACAAAAAATCTAAGCCAGGCGTGCAACCTCCTGAGCATCTGGGAGCGTGGTGGCATGCCCCCAGATGCTCAGGAGGTTGAGGCAGGAGAATTGCTTCAAACTGGGAGGTGGAGGTTGCAGTGAGCTGAGATTATGCCATTGCACTCTGGCCTGGGTGACAAGAACGAAACTGTCTCAAAAAGAAAAAAAAAAAAGTCCTCTCCCCTTGCAGGGAGATCCCAGTATCAGCACCAAAATGTAAGACCCCAGCTCCTGCTCATTTGCACCAGCTGCCCACCTCTGATATCTGGCTATCATACTCTTTCCGTGATGCTGTGGAACTTAGGTTGTTAGCACCGTCATTGAGGTGCTAAGTCCTGAGGTCCTTCTCCTGCTTTCATTTGGAGCCCATTTGGACTGACTCAGCTCACTGCCAGTGTGCTATCCGAGCTGGCTCTGGGGTTGGCAAATAAATGGATTTTAAATTGGTTAGATAGTTTCTTACATATCTTAAGCTCCTGGCTACAGATGCCATTCTTTTTTTGTTTATTAATCTTTAAACCTAGCCTATGTGGTGTCTTACAAGTACAGGATAATGCTTTTGTGATTTATATATATAATAGTATCAGATATTCAGCTATATCCTCTTGATTAAATTAGTGGGTTTTTGGGAATTTGATGTTTTGGGGGAGAAGAACATCAATTACATTGTATCCATTGGTAGCTTAGTAGGTTTAAGTGAATCAGTCTTTCCCGAAGTTCCTTGGTTCTTGGAAAAGCTCTCTCTCTCCCAGCAGATTTGGGTTGTTATTGTTGAATCTCATCTACTTACCCCTCTATTTCCCTACAAATTGCTTGATGGTTTTATGTTTTATTATGTCAGCTATTGTTCACCTGTATTCTATAAATTATTGTATTTTAAGATACGGCCTTCTTATGCTTTCGTTTGTCGGCAAGATATAATAGACTAATTTCTCCCTATTCCCCCAGCTAAGGGTAGCTAAAAACCCTGGACATAATACTAAAAGCAAATTTAGGAAGACTGTAAAACACTGTCAGAAGGAAGCAGACTGGCTAGGGATCTTGGAGCTTGAGGAATGACATGGCAGTGACTTCCTTGGATTTTCTTTTTGTCCCCTATATATTCTAGACTGAGTGTTGACAAATCCCACATTCTGGAAATGTCAACTGGTGCAGATTTTAAAAAGTTATAAGAAAAGCCTGCTATTTCTAGACAAAGAATTGAGCAAAGCACATCCTAACAGGACAGAAACCTTATTTACAATACCTGTCCTACTCTCGCCAAAGATTATGAAAATCTCCCCACCTCACTTAGTGCTAGTGCAGTGGACATTGAATTGGGGAGTCTGGACTTCTACCTCCTATCTGATGGTAGTAGCAAGCTGTACTCTGATTCCTCCACTGGGGTCACTGGAAGCCAAATGGAGAGCCTGAACTCATATCCATTCCTGATAGCAAAACAGTGGTAGAAGGCAGTGCTCTGCTTCCTCCACCAAGATGGTGTCAGTGGGAGTTGAGCAGAGAGCTTGACTTTTCATCCTCCGCCCCGTAGGTGCTCTCTGCTTCCCCTGCTGGTGTATTACCAAGAGAGGCCAATCCTGATTTTCCATCCCCTATCTGACAGTAGCAGGCTGCTTATCTTGCTGGAGTGGTGAACTTGAATATCTGTCCTCTGCCTGGCAGCACCAACATGTTTTTTTACTTCTCCCTGATGACATGGTGCCAGCTGGGGTGAATGAAGAGTCTGTACTTCCATCCCCAACTCAGAGGCAATGAGACTGTAAGGCAGCATTCTGCTTCCTTCTCTGGGGTAGGGCCAGTGGAATAAGTGAGAAGTATGAACTTCTATCCTCAGGCCAGCAGCAATTAAGCAGTGCTTTGATTCTGCCACCAAAGTGGTGTCAATAGAGGACCAGGGAGGAACCCAGACTCCCACTCCCAGTGGCCAGCATCCAGTGGTGGCAGGTGAAGCTGTTACCCCTTCCAACTAGAGAGTAGGGGTAGGATTTGGCAGAGAGGGGAGCTAGAGAAAGGGATTTTGCATATGAAGTCCTAGACATACCCTTTAGTTATTTTTCCTGATCCCCTCCCTCTTCCCAGCCTCCACCCAATAGGCCTCATGCAAGAAACTGACCAGAATTAATACAACAAAGTTTAGGAACTCAACTATAGTGTGGAATGCTGCCCAGGTTTTTAGATTGGCCTCTGGGTAGCACACAAAGGAAGCAGACCAGAATAGCACTACAATGCTCTGAAAACTAAATTGTCATTGGAGCCACAATCCACACAAGTAAGCTAGAACCAGTATATTAACCCTAAATAGGATGGCTACCAAAAAAGATTAAGTAGGATCTGCAATCTTATAACTTAATACCCAAAATGTCTAGGATATAATTAAAAATCATTCCTCATAACAAGAACCAGGAAAATCACAACTTGAATTAGATAATCAACAGATGCTGTTATGAATTGAATGTTTGTGTCTCCCCCAAATTCATAAGTTGAAGCCCTAACCCTGCAGTGTGATGTTGTTTGGAGGTGGGACCTTTGAGAGTCAATAAGTTTAGGAGAGGTCATGAGGGTTGGGCTTAAAAGGGATTAATGTCCTTAGAAGAATCAGAGAGACCAGCACTCTCTCTTTCTACCATGTGAAGACACAGCTAGAAGGTGATTATCTGTAAGCCAAAAAGCGGACCCTCACCGGAAACCACATTGACTCTTACCTTGATCTTGGACTTACCCAGTCTTCAGAATTGTGAAAAATATAAATGTCTGTTGTTTAAACTACTCAATATATGGCATTTTGTTATGGTAGCTTGAGCAGACTGAGACAAATGCTAACACTGTCATGACTCAGAAGTTGAAATTATCTAACAAGAATTTTAAAACAACTATTATAAAATCACTTCAACAAGCAAGTATGAACATTCTTGAAACAAAGTCTCAGCAAGGAAACAAGATATAAAAAAGAACCAAATGGAATTATAGAACTGAAAAATATAATAACTAAAATTTTAAAAGTTCCCGGATAGGCTCAGTGTCAGAACAGAGATGACAGAGAAAAGAATCAGTGAACTTAAAGACAGATAAATAAAAAATATACAATCTGAACAACAGAAGATAGATTGGAGAAAAAAAATAACAGAGCTTTGGGGACTTGGGTACTGTAATAAAAGATCTAACATTTGTGTCATTGAATTCCAGATGGAAAGTAGAAAGAATATGGGGCTAAAAAATAATCAAGAAACAATGGCTAACAAATTCCCAAATGAGATGAAAGGCATAAACTCACAGATTCATCAAATGAATCCAAGTGAGCTCCAGACAGGGTAAACTCACAGAAATCAACACCAAGATGCATCACAGTTAAACTTCTGCAAACTAAAGACAGAAAAATCTTTAAAGCAACTAGAAAAAAGCAACACAACTATAGGGTAATAACGATTGAGTGATAGTGAATTTTTTATCTGAAACTATAGAGGCCAGAGTATGTGGAACATTTTTCAGTTGCTGGGAGAAAAATGAACTGTCCACACAGAATTTTATAGCCATGAGTATCTTTCAGGAGTGAAGGGGAAATCAAGACACTTTTAGAGAGAGGAAAATTAAGAAAATTAGCAGACCTACCCTAAAAGAATGACTAAAGGATATTCTCCAAATAGAATGAAAAAAGAACAGAAAGAAACTTGAAGTATCAGGAAGAAAGAACAAACAATGAAATGAATAAAAAATAGGGGAAAATGCAGCCTATTATTTTCTTCTTGAGTTTTTATTTATTTTCTAATTTTTAACTTTTAAGTTCAGGTTTGTTACATAGATAAACTTGTGTCATGGGGGTTTGTTGTATAGATTATTTCATCATCCACATGTTAGGCCCAAGTACCCATTAGTTATTTTTCCTGATCCCCTCCCGCTTCCCACCCTCCACCCAATAGGCCTCAGTATGTGTTATTCCCCTCTACGTGTCCATGCATTCTCATCATTTAGATCCCACTTATAAGTGAACATGATATTTGGTTTTCTGTTCCTGCATTAGTTTGCTAAGGATAATGGCCTCCAGCTCCATTCATGTTTCTCTAAAGGATAGATCTCATTCTTTTCCTATGGCTGCATAGTATTCCGTGGAGTATGTGAACCACATTTTCTTTATCCAGTCTATCTTTGATGGGCATTTAGGTTGATTCCATGTCTTTGCTATTTTAACAAATCTGATAAAAACAAACAATGAGGAAAGGATTCCTTATTCAATAAATGTTGCTGGGATAACTGGCTAGCCATACACAGAAGATTGAAACTGGACACCTTCCTTACACCATATGCAAAAATGAACTCAAGATGGATTAAAGACTTAAATGTAAAACCTAAAACTATAAAAACCCGGGAAGACAACTTAGGCAATACCATTCAGGACATAGGCACAGGCAAAGATTTCATGATGAAGATACCAAAAACAATTTCAACAAAGGCAAAAATTAACAAATGGGATCTAATTAAACTAAAGAGCTTCTGCACAGCAAAAGAAACTGTCAATAAACAGACAACCTACAGAATTTTACAAACTATGCATCCAACAAAGGTCTAATATCCAGCATCTGTAAGAAACTTGAACAAATTAACAAGAAAAAAATAAAACCATTGAAAAGTGGGCAAACTGCTGAAGTTCGACCCTAATGAGATCAAAGTTGTATACCTGAGGTGCACAGACGGTAAAGTCGGTGCCACGTCTGTGCTGGCACTGGTATCAATGCTGGTATCTGACACTGGCCCCCAAGATTGGCCCCCTGGGTCTGTCTCCAAAAAAAATGTTGATGACATTGCCAAGGCAACTGGTGACTGGAAGGCTCATAGATAGGAAGAAAATCTCCAAATATTCAAGTCAAAGAGGAAATCTCAGGGGAGATTAAAAAAAAAAAAAAGATATATTGAACTAAATAAAAATGAAAACGCAGCTTATCAACATTTGCAGGATACAACCAACTAAAGCTGAAAGAGAAATTTGCTTATATTAGAGAAGAAGTAAGGTCTTGTATCTATAATGGAAGGTCCTACTAAGAAAAGATGATCAAAACAAGCTCAAAGCAAGCAGAGGGAAGGAAATAAAGCGAAGAAATCAAGCCGGACATTGTGGCGCATGCCTGTAATCCCAGCACTTTGGGAGATGAGGTGGGCAGATCACAAGTTCAAGAGATCAAGACCATCCTGGCCAACATGGTGAAACCTCGTCTCTACTAAAAATACAAAAATTAGCTGGGCATGGTGGCACGCACCTGTAGTCCCAGCTACTGGGGAGGCTGAGGCAGGAGAATCGCTTGAACCCAGGAGGTGGAGGTTGCAGTGAGCCAAGATTGTGCCACTGCACTCTAGCCTGGTGACAGAGCGAGACTTCATCTCCAAAAAAAAAACAATGAAATTGGAAACATAAAAACAGTAGAGAAAAATTAGTGAAACCAAAAGGTGATTTTTAAGTCTCTATCAAGACTAAATAAATAGGCACAGCGGCTCATGCCTATAATCCCAGCACTTTGGGAGACTGAGGCGTGAAGATCACCTGAGGTCAAGAGTTCAAGACCAACCTGACCAACATGGTGAAGCCTCTTCTCTACTAAAAAGATAAATATGAACATTGCATGGTGGTGTACTCTTACAGTCCCAGCTACTCGGGAGACTGAGGCGGAGAATCAGTTGCGCCCACGTGGCAGAGGCCGCAGTGAGCTGAGATTGTGCCACTGCACTCCAGCCTGCACAGCAGAATGAGACTCCATCTCAAACAAAACAAAACAAAACAAAACAAAATAAGACTGACAGACACATAAAGCACTAAGATAAAAATTGCTTATATCAAGAATGAAACCAGGAATATCATTACAGGTCCTGCAAACATTAAAAAGAAAATACAGTAAGAGAATACTATGAACAACTCTATGCATATAAATGTGATAACATGCATGAAATAGTATATTACCCAAATTTACCCAATATGAAATAATATGAATAGTCCTATAACCATTAAAAAAACCTTGACTTTGTAGTGAAAAACCTATAAAGGAAGTCTCCAGGTTCAGATAGTTTCATTGGAGCTATCGATCAAACATTTAAAAATAACTAGCATCAGTTCTGCACAATTTCTTCCAGAAAATGTAAGGAGAAACACTTCCCACCTTGTTTTATGAGGCCAGTATCACACTGACACCTGAACCAGACAGAGTGCAAAATAAACTACATACCAACATTCCTCATGAACATGGAAGCAAAAATCCTCACCAAAATTTAGCAAATCAAATCCAGCAATATGTAAACAGAATTATGCATTATAACCACATGAGATTTATTACTTGAATGCAAGGTTGGTTCAGTGTACAAAATATAATCAGTATAACCCACCATATCAGTAGGCTAAAGAAGAAAAATCACATCATATGTCAATTAATACACGAAGAGCATTTGACTATGTTCAGTACCCATTCATGGTAATAACTCAGAAACCTAGGAATAAAAACCTTACCTGATAAAGAACATTTACAAACAGTCTTCATGCAATATTATACTTAACAGTGAAAGACTGAATACTTTGCCATTGAGATCAGAAACAAGGCAAGGATGTTCACTTTCACCACTCATTCAACACAGTCCTAGCCAATGCAGTTATGCAAGGAAAGGGAAAAATTATTTCATTTTCCAGATGACATGATTGTCCATGTATAACTCCCAAAGAGCCTCCAAAACAAAAAGCCTTCTAGAATTAATAAGTGAGTTTACCAATGTCACAAGATATACAGACAACACAAATCAACTGTATTTCTATATACTAACAGAATATTTGGAAACTGAAATTAAAAATGTGTACCATTTACAGTTGCTCCTCTAAAAATGAAATATTTAGGAATAAATGTAATGAGACAAATACAAGATCTGTATGCTGAAGAGTATAAAAGTTGGGTGAAAGATGATAATGAAGTTAAAGAAGATTTAATTAAATGAAATGAGTGACATACTGTGTCCATGGATTGAAACATTCAACATAAAAAGAATGTTAATTCTCCCTAACTATCTGTAAGTTTAGTGCAATTTCTATCAAAATTCCAGCAAGATTTTTTTGTAGATTAGCTTAAAGTTTGTATGGAAAGTCAAAGGAACTAGAATAGCTAAAAGTTTAAAAGAAGAAGTGGAAGAAAACACACCACCTGATTTTAAGGCTTACTCTGTAGTTACAGTGATCAAGACAATGTGGTATTGGTGGAGAGAAACAATCATAGATCAATGGAACAGAGTAGAGAACCCAGAAATAGACCCACGCTAACACACCTGACTGATAATTGACAGGTGCAAAAGTAGTTCAATGGAAGACAAATAGTTTTTTCAGCAAATAATGGGCATCCATAATAAAAAAAAATGAGCTGTCATCTAAACCTCATACCTTTAAAAAAAATTAATTCATTTTTTTTAAATTTTTATTTATTTATTTATTTATTTTTTGAGACGGAGTTTCACTCATGTTACCCAGGCTGGAGTGCAATGGCGCGATCTCGGCTCACCGCAACCTCCGCCTCCTGGGTTCAGGCAATTCTCCTGCCTCAGCCTCCTGAGTAGCTGGGATTACAGGCATGCACCACCATGCCCAGCTAATTTTTTGTATTTTTGGTAGAGACGGGGTTTCACCATGTTGACCAGGATGGTCTCGATCTCTTGATCTCGTGATCCACCCGCCTCAGCCTCCCAAAGTGCTGGGATTACAGGCTTGAGCCACTGCGCCCGGCCATAAAATTAATTCATTATTTGATATATTCTCTGGAGTTTTTGGCAAAAGAAATTAAAAAAAATAATTCAAAATAGATCATAGATTTAAATGTAAAACGTGAAACTAAAAAGAATGAAAAACTTTTAGAACCAAACATAGGAGAAAATCTTTGGGAAGTAGGACCAGATGAACAGCTCTTATGACGTGGCACCAAATGCATGATTTATAAAAGGAAAAACTGATAAATTGAACTTCACCAAAATTAAAAAGTTTTGTTAAATGCCCTGTTAAGATGATCAGAAGATAAACTACTGGAAGGAAATATTTGCGTATCATATACCAGCAGTCCTCATTTTATGTTATGTAGAATTGTAAAAATGTGCACACTGAAACTATGCAAAACAGTCTTAATCAATGGAAAAACTATGATTGTTCCATGATCTTTAAAATGTTTTGCCAGACATTAAAACAACTACATTTCTATTGGTTATAAACATATATAGAAATGAAAAAGCAATACTAATATTTAGTACACTGTAATTTAAAACATTAGAAACATTTAGAATTATGCTGGACACAATAGCTCACACCTGCAATCCTAGCACTTTGGGAGGATCAACTGATTCCAGGAGTTTGAGACCAGCCTAGGCAACATAGCCCAGAGATGGTCTATGTTTTCTACAAAAAATAAAGTTTTTTCTACCAAAAAAAAAAAATCTACAAAAAAAATCTTGCTGGAATTTTGATAGAAATTGCACTAAACTAGTAGATAAATTTAAGGAGAATTCCATTTAATTCTTTTTTTATTTTTTGAGACAGGGTCTCTGTTGCCCAGGTGGGAGTGCAGTGGCAGGATTACAGCTCAAGTAATCCTCCCACCTCAGCCTCCCAGGTAGCTGGGACTACAGGTGTGTTCCAGCATTTCACACCAAAAAGTCAAAAAGTACAATTTTTTTTTTTTTTTTTTTTGAGACAGAGTCTCGCTCTGTCACCCAGGCTGGAGTGCACTGGTATGACGTTGGCTCACTGCAGCCTTTGCTTCCCAGGTTGAAGTGATTCTGCTGCCCCAGCCTTCCAGGCAGCTGTGATTACAGGCATGTGCCACCATGCCTGGCTCCTTTTTGTATTTTTGATAGAGAAGGGGTTTCTCTAGGCTGGTTTCCAATTCCTGGCCTCAAGTGATCCTCTCACCTTGACCTCCCAAAGTGCTGAGATTACAGGCATAAGCCACTGCACCTGACCAAAAAATACAAATAATTTTTGTGTTTTTTGTGGACACTGGGTTTCGCCATGTTGCCCAGGCTGGTCTTGAACTCCTGAGCTCAAGCGATCCACCCACCTCAGCCTCCCAAAGAGCTGAGATTACAGATGTGAGCCACCACACCCAGTCAGTTTTTTAGTTTTCTGGGAAAACTTACGCATTAGCTAAGCATGATGACATGTATCTGTAGTCCTAACTACTCAGGCTGAGGTGGGAGGATCACTTGAGTCCAGGAGAGTGAGACTGCAGTAAGCTGTGGTTACCACTGCACTTCAGCCTAAGCAATAGCTCGAGACCCTGAATGCAAAAAAAAAAAAAAAAAAAAAAAAAAACTATGACATAGAGCAAGCATCTTTTCTCTCTTGACTAATTACCATACTTCTTTCTAAGTATGAATGAGCCTCCAACATTTCACCCTTTGTACTTTCAATGTTGTGAGATTCTCAGAGAATTACTATAATGTGAAGTTTGTTGCCAGTGTCATTTCATCCTTTTTATCACTTTCCTAATTTGTGTCTGTAAGTTTGCCTTTGCTAAGTTCCTCTGTTTGCACATCCAGAGCTTATCAAACAGTGGCAGTGTTAACATTTCCACAGTCAGCCATTTCTTCTGTAACTCCATGTACATTCAATTCGAATTTCATTGGCAAAGTTACCACCTTTCATTTGTTTGCTGCTCTTTTATCTTTGCTGGCCAGTACTCTGTTTAAAAAATATAATTTAAAAAATATAAATACAGATGGAATCTCACTATATTGGCTAGGCTGGTCTGGAACTCCTGAGCTCAAGTGGTTCACCTGCCTTGGCCTCCCAAAGTGCTGGGTTTTTAGGCGTGAGCCACTGTATGTATAACATTTTTTAAATGCCAGAAATATAAAGATGGAGAACAAATTAGTGACTACCAGGGCACAGGGATGTAAGAGAATAGAATGGGAGGATAAAGCGTAGCTGTAAAGGAGTAGCACAGGCTGGGCACAGTGGCTCGTGCCTGTAATCCCAGCACTTTGGGAGACCGAGGTGGGTGGATCATGAGGTCAGGAGATTGAGGCCATCCTGGCTAACAGTGAAACCCTGTCTCTACTAAAAATATAAAAAATTAGCCAGATGTGGTGGCGAGTGCCTATAATCCCAGCTACTTGGAAGGCTGAGGCAGGAGAATCACTTGAACCCAGGAGATTGGGGTTGCAGTGAGCTGAGATCTCACCACTGCACTCCAGCCTGGGTAACAGAGCAAGACTCTGTCTCAAAAAAAAAAAAAAGGAGTAGCACATAGTAGATTTTGTGATCATGGTGGGACAGTTCTTTAGCATGATTGTTCTGGTAATTAGATAAGTTTATATCTCAGGTAAAATTACATAGAATGATACACATACATGTAAAAACTGGTGAAATTTGAACAACTTGTATAGTCAATGGTATTGTACCTATATCCTTTTCTTGATTTTTTATTTATTTTTTGTAGAGATGGAGCTTCTCCATGTTGGTCTGGCTGGTCTCAAACTCTCGACCTCAGGTGATCCTCCCACCTTGGCCTCCCAAAGTGCTGGGATTATGAGCGTGAGCCACCGTGCCCGGCTCTTTTCTTGATTTTGACATTGTAGTATCTTTATGTAAAATGTTAACATTGGGGAAAGCTGGATGAAGGGTATATGACACTCTCTGTACTATTTGTGTTATTTCCTGGGAATTTATAATTATTTGAAAGTAAAAATTGTTTGTTTTTTGAGATGGAGTATCGCTTTGTCACCCAGGCTGGAGTGCAGTGGTGTGATCTCGGCTCACTGTAACCTCCGCCTCCCAGGTGCAAGCAATTCTCCTGCCTTAGCCTCCTGAGTAGCTGGGATTATAGGTGTGTGCCACCACGCCTGGCTAGTTTTTGTATTTTTAGTAGAGATGGGGTTTCACCATGTTGCTCAGGCTGGTCTCAAACTCCTGACCTCAGGTGATCCACCCCCCTCAGCCTCTCAAAGTGCTGGGATTACAGTGGTGAACTCCTAGTCCTGGCCAAAAAGTTTTGGTTTTTTTTTTTTTTTTAAGGCCTTCTTGAGAGCCAGGCACACATCGTTTTTGTGAGACAAATGTCCCTAGTTTCTTAATGTGCTCACTTACCTGTCATCTCACAGCTCTAGAAAGTGACTCAGCCTTCCCAGACCTCTTTGCTTGGCTTTGGCAGCCATCCAGAGACCACTAGCTGGGTGTAGGGAGAGCATCTCATGTTGTTTTAGCCCAGAGAATCAGGATGTAGTACCCCATGGATGTGATTGTTCCTCTAGGAGCTTGGTTTTTTTTAAGAGAGGCTGATTGATTTCTTTGGTTGGTGTTTCTATGGAGTGCTTTGTAACTGGGGAGAAAAAAACCATAGGTAATAAATGAGCAATTTGGAGATGACAGCTGTTCATCATCTAGCTTTTTATAAATATCTGTGCCTTTTAATTTTTCTTGGAAGACAGATACATAAACTACTGTGACTTTTCAGACTCTTTATGGGCACTATCCTCTCAAATTGGGAAGAAAACAGTGTCACATGTATAAAATATTTAATTAAAGTCTTTTATTCACCTTTAGTGTAACTTCATTTTTAAAATCTTTATATGTGAGTGGAGTGGGGAGGGATTGAGAGAGAATTGTTCAAGATTTAAGTATAGTACATATAGTAATTTAGCCATTTCAAACAGTTGAACAAACTGTATACCTGTGGTTAGAGTGACAATAATGACAGTGATTTAATTTTCATCAGCAAATTGCTCCTGCTCTGACAGCTCTTACCCATAGTTTTCTCTGTCCAGGTTTACCTAAAATGTTGCTGGGTTGGGTAGGGCAAGGCCAAGGTATTCTGACTGTGGAAGGTGGAGAAGCAGGGTGTGGGTTATTCTACCTTAGGTCTAGCTGTTTCATGTGATGTTTGGGGTTGAAGATGAGCTTGCATTGCTTCCCCTTACCTCAGTGATGGTGACAAGAAGCATTTCTGCTCTTCCTGAACATTGGAAATCAGAGTTGAATAAGTGAACCTTGGAACATCTTGATTGTGTTTTTAGAGCAGAGTCCTATATAGGTGGACTTTGAGGGTTCTCTTCTCTGAGCATCTTAGAAAGTGTTAGTATTTTTGATAGTGCAGATTAGAGAAAACTGAGGCTTGGAGCAGCAGTTTTTTGAGGATGGGCATCCATAGTAGACCGCAGACATTTTGGGGAGATGTCTCCAACCAATGTAATCATCTCTTTGCTCCTCTCCCTAGGCAAGACAGGCCGAGGTAAAGCGGCTTTTCCGCCCCATTGAGGAACTGAAGAAGGACTTTGATGAGCTGAATGTTGTCATTGAGACTGATATGCAGATCATGGTACGGCTGATCAACAAGTTCAATAGTTCCAGCTCCAGTTTGGAAGAAAAGATTGCTGCACTCTTTGATCTTGAGTATTATGTCCATCAGGTACTATATTTCTTTGTCCATAAGTCAGACTTTTAAACAACAGCTCCAAAAATAAATCCCCCTTCTCTAAGCCCTAAGAAAATAGCATCAGCATCTTTACTTCTCTCCCAGAGCATAGACTATTTTTAATCCAGGCATATTGTCTTTTGTAGTAAGGTACAGTCTTAGAGGCCAGAGCCAATCTCTTTTTCTGTTTGAGACGGAGTCTCACTCTGTCACCCAGCCTGGAGTGCAGTGGTGCAGTTTCAGCTCACTACACCCTCCGCCTCCTACGTTTAAGCTATTCTCCTGCCTCTGTCTCCCAAATAACTGGTATTAGAGATGCCCAGCTAATTTTTTGCGTTTTTGATAGAGGCAGGGTTTCACTGTGTTGGCCAGGCTGGTCTTGAACTCCTAACCTCAAGTGATCCACCCACCTTGGCTTCCCAGAGTTCTGGGATTACAGGTGTCAGCCACCACGCCTGGCTAGCCAACCTCTTTTTCATGTGGAGTGTTACCTTCTTAGTACCTCTGAGGGTACCATAGAGATAAAATAGACATAGTCCTTTCTAGGTAGCTTATTGTCTGGAAGAGGAAGCAATTAAATAAGTAACAATAGAACAAATTAATGATTAAATAATGAGATAATTTAAGAGTGTAATGAGGGCTCCAGAGGGTGATGAAAGAGTATGTAACTGGGGAACTTAGAGCCTGGTCATGGACAATAAGGGAGGCTTCTCAGAGGATGTGACATTTAGGCCAAGTGTTACAGGGTGACTGGGGTTGGCTGGGTGAAGAGAGGGGATTAGAGCAGGGACTGGCAAACTACTGCCCATAGACCAAATCTGGCCCAATGCCTCCTTTCATAAATTAAATTTGATTGAGGCACAACGACCCTTGTTTGTTCATACATTGTTTATTGCTGTTTTTATGCTACAATGGCAGAGTTGAGTAGTTGTGACAGAGACCATATGGCTCAACAAAGTAAAAAATATTTGCTACCAGGCCCTTTAGAAAAAGTTTGCCAATCCTTAGATTAGAGCATTCCAGCTAGAGGAAACAACATGTGCAGAGATTCTAGGGCAGGGAAGAGCTTGGTGAGATTGAGGGCATGGAACAGATTGGAGTGACTGGAGCCCAGTGGCCTGGAGGGGAGCACAGATGAAGTGGGAAGGTTTCGGGGGTTGGAGAGGTGAGGTTGGGAATATCATGCTCTTTATGGTTTTAGCCTTGATCCTCAGAACCGCTGGAGAGTTTGAAGCAGGGAAGTAACTGATCAGACTTATAATGACTAATATTTCTTGAGTGTTATTACATACCAGGCACTCTTTCAAGTGCTCTGTACATGTTAATTCATTGACTTCCCTGTGAGTAGGTACCACTAGTAATCCCATTTCATAACTGAGGAAAATTAGGCACAGAGAGGTTATGTAATTGCTCAAGATCATCCAGCCTAGTGAGTGATAGAGCTGGAATTTGCAACAAGGTCTGTCTGACCCTATACTCTGTGCTCTAAAACTTCTTGCCATTCTGTTTCTCAAAGGAAACCGATACCTTCTGAATTAAGCTCAAAAGGTGGAGCTAATGAGGAGCCAATAAAAGCCATTGATTTATTCAATAAATAAATTTATCAAGTGTCTACTAAGTCCCAGGCACTATTCCAGCACTTGAGATATGTCTATGAACAAAATTAGGGCTTACTTTCTAGCAGAAGCAGATAGACAAATGTAAGAAAGGAATATGTTATAAGTAATATGTTTAAAGATGATAAATATTGTAGAAAAATAAAAAGTAGGGTGAGCTAGGAACTGGCAGCATTGAGAAAGGGCATCTCAGCCTGGAGGAACAACAAGTGCAAAAGCCCAGTGGTGGCAGCCTGCCTAGTGTGTTTGAATCAGTGCGACCGGAGCTGAGAGAGGGCAGAGGAAAAGTAGATGGAGCTCAGAGAGATAATGGGAGGAAAAATAGAGAGAGCCTGTAGGCCATGGAAAAGAGTGAACTTGGATATTATTGGAGGATATTGAGCAGAAGAATGACGTGATCTGACTTACTTTTAAAAGGATTCCTCCAGCTGCTGTGTTGAGAATTAGACTGCAGGTAGGGAGCTTGGTAGAAGCAGAGACCAGATAGGAGACTATTACAGTAATCCAGACTAGGGACAACAGTGGCCCAGGAGGCTGTGGAATCATAATCAAAGGCTTGTTTGAGATCCTTGTCAAGACATAGATCCTCAATGTCCTCCCATGCACGACAGTGCCCTTGTTCTCTATAAACTGAGCTAAAAGACATACTTTCTTCCTTTAGAATTTTGCCAACATCTGTGGTGAAAGGGGATGAGTGTGCACTGTATCCGTAGGAATTGTGGGGCAGCCTCTTCATCTTCTTTTTCTGCTCATAACTGTTTCTCAGGCCTCAAATAGCAGGACTCTGATCCTCTTAGAGAAAAAAATGAACCTGGGTTCTCTTCTGCTTTCCAGCCTTACTCTCCAGGGTAAAAACCAAAGACTCCAACAGCTTTTCCACTAGAGATATTTAAAGAATTAGGGATACAGGGGGTTTTTGGCCAACTCAGTCCTCCTTTGATTTGACAGGCTTCATTTTTACATATTTGGATGAATCTTTAGGTATCGGGTCTCTATGGGCTCTTGCTCATGAAACACTAAAATGACCAGAGAGCTTATCATACCTAGAAGGGCTTGGATCCACAGGAGGCTTGGGCTAGCAGTGCCCCAGCAAAGTTTTTGTTTTTCCTTGTAGGTCCTTTGTCACTTGGCGGTGTCTCCCCTAAGGTGACATCCCCCTTCTGCTTTTACAGGTCCCCTTACCAGACTCATCCTGAGGTCATCCCAAAACCAGTCCCTGGCAGAAGCCACATTTGTCTGTTGGTAGAGGAATGTTCTAGATCATTGGTATTTCAACTGGAAGGTCTGGTGCACCAGGCTGCCCTGCAGCAGTGTGAAGCTGTGATTTCGCTGGAGGATTAAGTAGGACACAGCTCAGCCTGAGTTCTGGTTGTGATGGGAGCTTGGGGTGATGTAGTACCAGCTTTAAGGAAGATGGCACTTTCCTAGCCAGGAACTTCCCCAGTCCATTTTCATTCCAGAATCACTGAATGGCATTTTCAGGAGCCGTAGTCACCAAGAACCCAAACCAGGTCTGCCCAGGCTTCCTCACAGCCATATTTGAATTATTAAACAGGATATGTGAAAAGCAAAACCTTGTGTGTGGAAAGCAGATGGTGAGAGGAGTGGCCTCTGTCCGCCCTATCTACCTGGGGCAGTACATTTGCCCTCCCCCACGTGTCTCAGTTATACACCACCATTTCTCCCCTTTGCTGTTTCCTGTTATCTCCTTGTCTTGTCTCTCCTCCTGGACGTTGGCATAGTTCCCTTCTGCACTCCCTCCTCCCCTCTTCCTCTCTGCCTGTCCCACCCTACCCCGAAGGCAGCCCAAGAACGGTTTTGGCCCCAGACCCAGATGGGGAGCTGTGGACCTGGGCTGTGGTCATGGCTTCTCCTGTATGTCACCAGGGAGGGCCCAGCTTTTGATGTGCACTGGGCAGAATGAATCGTTTCTTCCTCACTGTTAGTGAAATAAAACATGAGAAAACATCTCGAAAAGGCTGAGGTGCTTATATAAATGTCAGCATTTCTGTCATGCTGAATTATCATTGTAGTAATATAGATAAACTGACTCTAGAACAGAAGGTCCGTGACTCTGGGCTGTGTTGCTTTGGAGCTGACCGAGTGGCAGCTGCTCTGCTAGGAACTCAAACCACCTTTGATAAGTGGCCATACCAGGCATGCTATGACAGGATTCTGAGCCAATAGTTTTATATCCAGAAACCCTAGAGGAAGGACAACCAAAGAATAGGCAGTGAATTATTATTATTATTATTATTATTATTATTATTATTTTGAGATGTGTCACCAGGCTGGAGTGCAGTGGCACGATCTTGGCTCACTGCAACCTCCACCTCCCGGGTTGAAGCAATTCTCCTGCCTCAGCCTCCCAAGTAGCTGGGACTGCAGATGCGTGCCACCACACCTAGCTAATTTTTGTCTTTTTAGTAGAGGTGGGGTTTCACCATGTTGGCCAGGATGGTCTTGATCTCTTGGCCTCATGATCTATCAGCTTCAGCGTCCTAAAGTGCTGGGATTACAGGCGTGGCCTTAGGCAGTGAATTCTTATATTGTAAAATCAGAGCATATGTGGAAGGAAGGGAGGTTCTTATGTCAGCAAAGCACCCACCTCTGAGTCTCTGTAGATAGCTGGACTGTGGCTCAACAGTTATTCTGCTTCATCAGAACAATTTGGGGCAGAAAAATGTCCATGGCCTGGGGCCACATGGCGGAGCAAACTTCATGCTTACTTCACAACCTGATTTAGCCATTACTTCATGGCTGTAGTACCAGAGGCCCATTCATTTTGTTGGCACAGATACCCCAAATTGCCTTTTTATTCACACTGGAGCTTTATTTCAGGAACATTTTTTTCTTATCACATTCATATTCATCAATGCCACAGTTACTCATTGAGCACCTAACCATATGCTCAGCACTATCCTAGTTCCTGGAGCTACAACTGTGGACAGACAGACAAAACCCCTGCTCTCATAGAGATTCCATCCAAATATGTGTGAATGATCTTTCAAGTGGCAGCAACAGGCTAGGCCACCACAAAACACTGGCAGAGTCAGATACCAATCTTCACACTTGATTTCTCTGTCAGAGTCCTAGTTCAGAGAGCCAAGGATGCAGGTGGGAAGGGGCCCTGTGGAATCTGGAGGAGAAAGGTGGGTAGCAGCCACAGTTGTTGGGCTCCAGCTTCCTGAGTTTTCCTTATGATTGATAGAGTGGGATTAGCATATGGGCAAGATGAAGGCTTTGTGACAACAACGATATATTCAAGGGAGGCTGTAGCTGCTACGTGTAGAAAACAGGATCCAGTGACCTTTCTGAGGAAAGTGAGTCATCTTGTTCCAGGGTACTAATGAAGTGTGGGTAATGAAATCCCCTATAGAGTCAAAGAGAGAATCTGAACTTGGGGATTTGGAGCTTAAATGATAGCCTAGATCAATGCTGTTGAATAGAACTTTATGTAATTATAGAAATGTTCTACATTATCTGATACATAGCCACTAGCCACTAGCACAGGCTTAGACTAAAGCCTTTGGGAGGGTGATTTTCTTGCATATTTTATCATGAATGTCTTCTGATGCAGTCAATCCTAGATGGAAGAGAAAGGTACTATTGTTATTCCACTCCTAGCACTCATATAGCACCTCCCCCCTCCAATAACAGGGTTCCTTTTATAGTCCCTAGCTTCTAATTAAAAATCAGCTGAAAAAAAAAAAGTCTGCTGCCTCCACTGTCCCCATTGGGGTTGGACATCAACAGGAAGCGTGGCACCATTTAGTGGTGCTGATGACGCCAGATTCTTTGTGTTAACAGCTTGTACATTAGGAGTAAGCTTTGTGACTCATTACGATATTAGAATTTTCCAGGACATGTTTGGCATAAGCAATAGCTAGGTGTCATTTCCGCTGATTCCCACACAGGTGCTCATCAATCATGTTAGATGAATTAGGAGTGCTCAAACTTAAGATTATTACAAAATTGGTTTTTACAAACCTTTTCCTAGTTAGTCAAAAAGGACATTTATTGCTTTTTACATGTCTTTTTAATTTGTTTTTTGATAGTCACCAAAAGAAAGAGCTTTGCTTTCCCTGATGGCTATGCTATACTAAGCAGTGCCTCTGTTGCAGATGGACAATGCACAGGACCTGCTTTCCTTCGGTGGTCTTCAAGTGGTGATCAATGGGCTGAACAGCACGGAGCCCCTCGTGAAGGAGTATGCTGCGTTTGTGCTGGGGGCTGCCTTTTCCAGGTGAGTAGTGTAATGGACATTTCATTGGCCAGAATTGCTTGGCCTGATCTGCTTGGAAGAAGGGTGCACTTGAATTCGTGCATATTTCTACGGACATTTCAGTGTAATCTCAGTGAAACTAGAGTAAAATGTGATTCTGCCCTTATTCTAAGTAGATATGAATTTTTACCGTGTTGTCACCATCTGTGACTCTTTGTTTCCCCATCTTATGTGTATGGACATTTAATAACATCTTAGGTCACATTCTCTGTTTAATTCAAAGCTTATAAAAAGTCCAAGGTGAGCATATCTCTTGAGCCCAGGAGTTTGAGTGTGGCCTGCGCAACATGGTGAAAACTTGTCTCCATAAAAAATAGAAAAATTAGTAAGGTGTGGTGGTGCACACCTGTAATCCAAGGTATTTGGGAGGCTGAGATGGCGAGGATCACTTAAGCCTGGGAGGTTGAGGCTTCAATGAACCATCATGATGCCACTGTAAGACCCTGTCTCAAAAAAGAAAAAAAAAAGACTTTGGCTTTTGCTCTGAGGGAAATGGGAGGGCTTTGAAGGTTTTGAGCTGAGGAG
The DNA here is from genome assembly GCF_009761245.1 of Sapajus apella. NCBI lineage: Eukaryota > Metazoa > Chordata > Mammalia > Primates > Cebidae > Sapajus > Sapajus apella. The sequence continues at coordinate 8,847,298 of NW_022437011.1, read as the reverse complement.
TGATAATGATCTACAGTGTTTAGAAGACTCATTTGGTGCTGTAGGAGTCGAGGAGTCAGCTAGGCACAGGGAGTGTTGTGAGTAGACTGTCCAGCAGGGGGGCAGCAGTCATAAGGTGCAAGCAAGGAGACCAGTTATTAGCCAGGGAAAAATTAATGTATATAAAGTGCTTGTTCAGAGCTTTGCACTTAATACATGTTCAATACATGGTATCAACTATGTGAATACCTATCAAATTCTACGATTAACTAAATCAAGACCTCCTTTCTCAGGAAATTAAGTGAATTATCTCTGCCACTTTTTTGACAATTATTTAACATATTTTGAATTATGTCACTTCTGTATATTTATTTAAATACATATTTCTGACTTTTCTTTCCATTTATATATGTGTGTGTGTGTGTGTGTGTGTGTGTGTGTGTGTATAAAGTTTATAAAAAGTAAGACCAACTATAAATAGTAGAGAGGGAGGGGAATAAACAGGAGTAGATCCTTTTGGCAGTAAAGCTACATCTAATGGTGAATAAATGATAAGCCTGACCAAGGGGGACCTTTCAGGGAGGAATGTGTCTTGCCGTAGTTGTCTGGAACCAGTGTACATGCAGTCAGGTATCGCACTCTCTGGGTTGGGAATTCTTGAGAATTTCAGTTAGTCTGGCTTGTGATGGAAGACTGATAAGACAAGAGGAGTGGGGAGGTAGCACCTCAAAAGAGTAGATGCAGAAAGATATGTAGGCACCACATCATTCCTCACCTCCTACAAAGGTCAAGATGTCTGCATACTGCAATTGGTCCATTGGAGCTATTGTTCCTCCCATTTTTGAAAATCTGTTTTAAGGACCATTTGTGCCTTTAAAACAGGAACAAATATTCTGATTCTTGCTGCAAGGACATGGGTGGAGGCTATTAGATGCTTAGATGCAGGTCACAATGTTACAGGAGAAAAGCTATTCTGAACATATTTACCATTATAGGCTTTGTTTCAAAAAGATTTCCTTTGTGCTTTATCTTTGCTTGTGTTTTAAATCAGAATCTCAGTCTGATGCTCTCTCACTCTGAAAGGAATTCAGCATCTTTTCTTAGTGAGTTGGAGGGCAGAGCTGGGAAGGCTGGAGGAGTTGTTCAGTGAGGAGAGGCACTGCCAGCCTTTGTTTCCCTTATCACCACTCTGCCTGGATCTTCAAGCTCTGGCTCCCTTTGTTGATGGTGTTGACAGTCAAGGCTCTGGCCTTCAGGGAAGCTCCACCTCCCTTGGTCTCACCTCATAGAGCCAGAGTCTCCCAGGAAGTCCAGGGAAATCTCCTCCTGTGCAGCCACTGGAAAGATGGAAAATCTGCATGTTTGACCTTAGTAGCTGCGGTTCCAGTCACGCGGAAGTCCAGGAAGTCCAGGGTCTTAGCTTTATAAGGCTTTAGAGGCTTGAGAACTTACTAAAGCTCACTTTTTACTTCTCAGGCTAGGAAAGAACTAAATCAAACCTTATTACCCTCTCTCTCCAGAACCTTTTTGGAAATCTTTGCCTTACTCCCAAGTACTTTTATTCTATCTTTAATATGAACAAATTATCCTATATGTCCCTTGGCATTGCTTCTGGAAATAATTTCTTGGGGGAAACCCTGTAGCATTTTCATGTCACATCCTAGTTAAAGGGGACTAATTAAGTGACTTTCGAGAAACATGCACTGGGCCTTCTTTGCAGACCCATAACTCACTCGGGCTGTGCCAATGTGTGGTGTTATTAAGACTTTTCCTGTGATTGTATTCCCTTAAGACCATGCTAACATTTATGCAGCATCACTAAAATTTAAATAGAGATAAATATAAAATATTGCAATTTAGTGTTTTGGTGGCAAGCAAATTGCTGTGTTGAAAATGTTCTAGTTGGGTTTTTGATTGCTCACTGGAGGGCTATTACTGTGACAGCATGGTATGGCACCAGAGCTTTTGGAAGCCAACAGCAGGCTCCCAAACACCATAGAAATATCAGTGTTTTCTGCAAAGAGGAACTTGATGCAAGGTAAGGATATCTCTATGAAGAGAGGTAGGTTTCAGTACTCTAGTCTGATATTGATCATTTACTCTTAATGTCTTAAGTATTGGCTCTGCACCTCCCTAACCTACTCCTAGTATACAGGTGTGTACACACCTGCCACACCGGTGCACACACACACAGTGATGGGATGAGCTTGCTCTTTGTCAAGAGGGTGTTCAGGGAATAGGAAGCACCCTGGAATCATGGAGTCCCAGTGCTGGGTATAGTATGTAGACGATATTCTTTCTAGTTTTCTCCTGATGGGCAAGAATACTGCTCAGTCAGTCCAGATGTTTGGGCATTTAGGAGGATTAGGCAGACCACTGGACCTAGAGTCAAATAATCTAGTTTCAAGTTTAGTTTCTACCATTTCCTATCTGTGTGCCCATGGGCAACCTTTCTAAGCCCTACCTTTTTCTTTTGTTAACAGGGAACAATAATAGGTGTTCTCTGCATTTCATAAAGTTGAGTGAATATCAAATAATATACAATGACCTGTGAAAATGATTGTAAAGCACCTGTCAGTGACAAGGCAGTATCAACATCATCACCCTCATCAGGATGTGTCTTTTATACTATGAGTTTCTGCTGTAGAAATTCTTAGTTCTTTTGTTTCTACAATAAAAACCTTTATCCTCCTCATTTTCTCTTCTGTAAAGACACTTATATTCTACCGTGTATCTCTTAGTAATCTTTTTTTTTTTTTTTTGAGATAAGGTCTCTGTTGCTCCAGCTACAGTACAGTGGCCGGATCTTGGCTCACTACAGCCTCTGCCCCCCAGGCTCCAGTGATCCTTCCACCTCAGCCACCTCTGTAGCTGAGACTACAGGTGTGCACCAATGCACCTGGCTAATTTTTATAATTTCGTAGAGACAGGGTTTCACCATGTTGTCCAGGCTGGTCTCGAACTCACGGGCTTAAGCGATCCATCGTTGGCCTCCCAAAGTGCTGAGCTCATAGGCATGACCCACTGTGTCTGGCCTCTTTGCTAATCCTGCTGCTTAATTGAGGGTATTTATTTGCCTACTTGGGCTAATTGCTTAATAAGCCTTCCATATACATTTGTGTGGATGAAGAGGTCTCTTTCCTGGTGTTAAACATGAAGCAATTATTCCAAGATCAAGAAGAGAGAGTTCGTGTAAATGGAATTGACATGACTACTAAATGTTATATGGCCACTGAAACAAAGTTTATTTAAATATTATTCACACTTATATGTGGGTCACACACATTTATTTTCTGCTGTTTGTTGCCCACATGTAAGGCAGGTCAAGCTCTTGCATAAAAAGATATGCAGTGGTAGGGGTGCTGATGCTTTTAGCAGGTTTGTCTTTTCATGGTTTTTCTTTTGCCTCAAACCTGCTTTTTCCTTCTTCAAGTCAGGTATTTTCATTGCCCTTTCTGTGACCTGATTAAATCTCATGTTGGCACTTGTGTGTGTCTGTCTGCAGTCTGACCTACCAGGAGTCTCTGGAGTTCCAGACTAGTCATTTGTGTTTCTGTTTAAGGGGAGTCTCAAAAAGACTGTGAATTTCAGAGGCCAGCAGCCTTCTGTAATTTGGTTTTGGGTCTCAGCAAACTGGCCACCTGCTTTTGTTTTTCTCTTAGCTCCCTATATATTGCCTTTACCTCCTTACTCTCAAGAGTTAAACTCTCAGGCTGGGCGCGGTGGCTCAAGCCTGTAATCCCAGCACTTTGGGAGGCTGAGGCGGGTGGATCACAAGGTCAAGAGATCGAGACCATCCTGGTCAACATGGTGAAACCCCGTCTCTACTAAAAATACAAAACATTAGCTGGGCGTGGTGGCGCGTGCTTGTAATCCCAGCTACTCAGGAGGCTGAGGCAGAAGAATTGCCTGAACCCAGGAGGCGGAGGTTGCGGTGAGCCGAGATCGTGCCATTGCACTCCAGCCTGGGTAGCATGAGTGAAACTACGTCTCAAAAAAAAAAAAAAAAAAAAGAGTTAAACTCTCAGGTAACTAGTATGTCTGCCCCATGTAACACTGGCTTTGTTGTTCTCATGCCCCTGCCTCAGTCATCTTTGGAGTCCTATATCCATCTTTAATAACTCATGTTCTCATCTGCACATCTATCAATTATTATGCAATTACATGGGCTTCTAAGCATTCATGTTTGTAGTACTTTTGAACTTTCTACAGTTTGCAGATGTCATGGAACTGAACCTAGTACAAAAAAGGATGTACAAGTGCCATTAGGCATGAGATTATGTGTTTTTATAATGGATCCCTGGAACAAGATTCTATTCTTCCCCCTCTATCCTTGGCATCTTCCTTGGAACCTCCTTGGCAGATTTTGGGTTATATATATATATCTCCGTTTGTAAAATGAACGCGTCCCCCTCCCTCAACCCTGTTCCTTCCCACCTCATGCTTTGTTGGCTCTCTAATTTTCTCAGTTGTGCTCTTCCTACTGAGGGTTTACCAATTAATTTTAACTATTTGGAGCTGGGCACCATGGCTCGCACCCATAATCCCATCACTTTGGGAGGCCAAGGCAGATGGATTGCTTGAGCCAGGGTTCAAGACCAACCTGGGCAACATGGTGAAACCCTGTCTGTACAGAAAATACAGAAATTAGCCAGGCATGGTGGCATGTGCCTATGGTCCCAGCTATGCTACTTGGGAGGCTGAGGTGGAGGATTGCTTGAACCTGGAAAGTCAAGGCTGCAGAGAGCCATGATCGTACCACTGCACTCCAGTCTGGGTGACCGAGTGAGGCCCTTTCTCAAAAAAAATAAAGTAGACAAAATGAGTGCACATGAGCATTAAATTAATGTACTTGAAACTACTATTCCTTCAACCTTGTTTCTGTCTGTACCATCTCTGAAATTTTTCAAGAGTACTTTGGCATCATTGGCATCTTTGTGGTAGTCAGAATGTTGGCCACTGCTTTCTTTTGGGAACTTTACCTCGTGGCTGCAATGCCATTATAGTCCCTTGGTTTGGGAATGACTGTAAGTAATCACTCCCCTTTTCTTTTTTTGGCAACATCATCATCTTACTATCTTCTATTAATAATTATAGCTATTCACAAAGATTCCTCTAGCCTTTTTCTCCTTCTCTCTTTTCATTTTCTCCCCTAGTGGTCCTTTCTATTCCTGTGGTTTCAAATCCAGCCTCACTGTGGATGACTGCAGTGTCTACATGTAAGTCCAGCCTTCTTCCTGAGATCTTCTCCTACATTTCTACCACACTGTCTCACCACAACTCAAACTTACCAAAGTGGAACTCATTATTGCCTCACAAACTAGACTTTTCCTCCCACATTCTCTTTTTATCTGTTCTTGGCATTTCGATTATTGTAGTTCTCCAAGGTTGGAACTTTTGAGTGATATTTGAGTCCACTTTCTTCACTTTCTCATTAACTTGGTGAACAAGTCCTGTGGATTTTAATTTCTACTATTGTTGTCTACTAGACAACCATTCCCTGTTTTTCTAGTTTTTAAGGTGTTTTTTTTTTTTTTTTTTCCAGAGACAGGGTCTCATTGTGTTGCCCAGGCCGGAGTGCAGGGGCTCTTACATGTGCAATCATAGTATACTACAGCGTGAACTCCTGGGCTCAAGCAGTTTTCTTGCCCCAGCTTCCTGAGTGGCTGGGATTACAGATGTGAATCACTGTGCCTGGTTTCCCCCTTTTCCATCTACTAAGGAACCTCGATAATGTCAGGGCAGCAACATGTTCAGGCAGAAATTTTCCTTCTCCAGTTCTAGGAAAAGAGCCATAAATGGTCTAAAACAAGCTTGGAAATCCCATTTTCTGGGGATGTGTACTAGTTTGGAGATGGGCATGTGACCCAGTTCTGACCAATGAGACATAAAAAGATGTTTGTTTGCAAGCCCCAGGGAAGGATTTTGTTCTTATAAAAAGATAGTAAGGCCGGGCGCGGTGGCTCAAGCCTGTAATCCCAGCACTTTGGGAGGCCGAGGCGGGTGGATCACGAGGTCAAGAGATCGAGACCAGCCTGGTCAACATGGTGAAACCCCGTCTCTACTAAAAATACAAAAAATTAGCTGGGCATGGTGGTGTGTGCCTGTAATCCCAGCTACTCAGGAGGCTGAGGCAGGAGAATTGCCTGAACCCAGGAGGCGGAGGTTGCGGTGAGCCGAGATCGCGCCATTGCACTCCAGCCTGGGTAACAAGAGTGAAACTCCGTCTCAAAAAAAAAAAAAAAGATAGTAAGGAGGCCTTGCCCACTTCTTCCTGCCTGGACTGCAGCTGTCTTGGAGCTGCAGTAGCTGCCTTGGACCAGTGAGGTGAGAAGCACAGAACAAAAAGCCAACATGCTGAGAAGGATAATAGAGGGGAAGACATGGGGAGGAAACTGGGTTATTTATGATGTAGTTTGGCCACTTCTATGTTTTGGAACCGTCTGGTTCCAGACTTTTCTTATGAGAGGTAATGAAATGTCTTTGTTTTTTAAAATCAATGTTAATCATGGTTCCATTACTTGCAACTGAACATATATTCATATTGATATGAATTCATTTGGATATTTCCAAAATCCCTCTCAGATCTTTTAAATTAAAAAAAAAATTCCTGGCCGGGTGCGGTGGCTCAAGCCTGTAATCCCAGCACTTTGGGAGGCCGAGGCGGGTGGATCACGAGGTCAAGAGATCGAGACCATCCTGGTCAACATGGTGAAACCCCGTCTCTACTAAAAATACAAAACATTAGCTGGGCATGGTGGTGCATGCCTGTAATCCCAGCTACTCAGGAGGCTGAGGCAGGAGAATTGCCTGAACCCGGGAGGCGGAGGTTGCGGTGAGCTGAGATCGCGCCATTGCACTCCAGCCTGGGTAACAAGAGTGAAACTCCGTCTCAAAAAAAAAAAAAATTCCTTTTGAACTTCATAGCATTCATCTCAATTTGCAGTTATATAGTTGTTTGGTTACCTGTTTACCATTAATATCCCTTACTAGATAGTACTTAGGGGATAGGTTCCCTTTTCTATCTTTATCCTGCTGTCTCTTTAGTATATAGCATAGGACTAGCACTGAGTGGATGCTCAGGAAATAATTATTGAATGAATACATGGAAAACAAAAGAATAAATCGATACCTCGGAAATGAATTGTTTTTCAGAGAACACTGGAGGCTGAGTGGACGGTGCTGTTTTTATTATTAATGATGTAATCATGGATGATTCAGATACCTCACCTTGACCCTTTAAAATCTAAGGCCATGGGGATGACTGTATATAGCCCCACTGGCTGAAGGCCCAGAAAATAGAAGGTTAGGGATTGGGATGAGGTCACTCGCTAGAGATGCCAATGTTGAATAAAAGTTCAAATGTGACCCCTAGGACTTGTCTGACCTCTTGTCTCTAGTTGCTGATTTTTTCACACTCTTACAGTGACAGGAGAGGTGCTCAAGCCTTTCGCATCTGATAAATTGATTAGCATATTAACCGAGATTGGCCCAGGAAATTGGATAGCCATAGCTCTCTTAAGTGCCAAAGTCTGATTACTTTTTTCAGATGGCAAATAATGACAAAAGGAAAATGACCTCTGACTGTGACCAGCTATCCTGAGTACTGCAGAAACTAAGCCTTCATTCTGGGGAGGGAAGCACCACTTTGCTTAATAAACTTGTCCCTTTAGCATTTCACTTGAATTTATCTTTGTGATATAACCCTGCCTTCTCCACATCCTCTATGTGGCTGTCTTCAGATTTTTTCACTACTATCCCCTTCTTAATTTCTTCCCTACATAACCCCCAGCACACGAGGTTCTTTGTTTTTTTGGTTTTTTTTTATTTTTTTTTGTTTAGGGTTCTTTGTTTTATCTTCATCTTTATTAGCATTTGTTATTGGATTCCTAAACTGACTCTTTAACATATCTACTTCTCTGTCATTAGCCAGATCTTTTATCTGTTTCCCCAACAAAATTGAAGGCTTTTTGAGCATGGAAACTAGTACCCAAGTCTGTGGAGCTCACAGCACCTTATAGAGGGCAAGTTTCCTGTGGCTGCTTAGAACATAAATGGTCTAACACAAAGATTGAAATCACCAAAAATTGGTGGGAGAAAGAAAGCCCGCAGGAGTAAGGAGGCTTTAAAATTTTTCTATGCTTCTGTTTTGTTTGATTTTTCTTCCAGTGAGTGTGTATTATTTTTGTAATTAAAATTTAAATAGTAACGAAACAAAGCAAAACAGCCCGGGAGACTTCTCAGTCTATCAAATGGCACATTTCACAAGAAACTTTTAGTTCAAATACCTGAAGATGTTGTATTAAATATTTAAGTATTTATTTAAATGCTTAATTCAGCCAACAAGAAACTATAGGGCCACTGCTTTGTATAACTGCAGGGGAATTTAATAATGTCATATTCTTTATGTGGTAGCCCTGTAAGAAAGTGAGAGAAATTCTAAAGCCAAATATAATTGAAAGCTCAAATCCTAAGAGATACAAAACACTGAAACTTGACAGCTGACCTGCGAATATCTGCTGTTCCCTAGTGGCTGTGAGCTCTTGATTTCAACAGGAATCATAATTTGGGGGACAAGAGACAAAGCTTAGGGGTCATGAAAGAGAAAATTAGAAAAATGAAAATCTTCCACTTAAAAGGAATTATTAAGGCAAATTGGCTTTGAGTGGAAGGGAGAAAAATGCCCACAAATCATCAGTTTACTAGGGAAACTGAGTCTGACATGCTTTCTGAAAAAAGTATCACACCGCATAGGAAGCAGTCTTGATAGAAAATCGAATCTGAATTTGAACCTACTTCTAGATCTGACTTGGAATTTAAGGGAAATATTGGGGACAGGAGATATGTTCAGTCATATAATAGAATCAGCAAAAACCAGACTGTGGGAAACTAGAGCAGGCAGACTACTGGATTTTTCACAAAGTAAGATACAAGAGAAAAAGATAAAGAGATGGGATGAAATTCATAAATGAAAAGATATTTAAGATGAATATCAACCAATTATAATTACAATGTATGTATTTTTTGTTTTATTTTTTGAGACAGGCTCTCACTCTCTCACCCAAGCCTAGAGTATAGTGGTACAAACACAGCTCACTGCAGACTCAGTCTCCTGCCTCAGCCTCCCATGTAGCTGAGACCACAAGCATATGCCACCATGCCTGGCTAGTTTTTATTTTTTATTGTTCTGTAGAGACAGGGTCTTACTTTGTTGCCCAGGTTGATCCCAAACTCCTGGGCTTGAGTGATCCTCCTGCCTTGGCCTTCCAAAGTGTTTGTATTATAGGTGTGAGCCACCATGCCGGAGCTCTACAATATATTTAGATCTTGATCAAATCAGCAATCTGGGGGGGGAAAAAAAGAAAAAGAAAAAAATTATAAGATAATTGGGAACATTTAAACAATTATTTGATATTTGATATCAAGTTTTTGGCATGAAGAAGGTATTGTTCTGTTTTTGTAGAAAAGAGCCTTTTTAGAGAAATATGCTGAAAAATGTATGGGTAAAAGATAGGTTGTTGGGTCAGGCATGGTGGCTCATAACTTAATCCCAGTACTTTGGTCTCCCGTCCAAGTACTAACCAGGCCCAACTTTGCTTAGATTCCGAGATCAGATGAGATTAGGTATATTCAGAGTGGCATGGGTCATAGATAATCAAAGCACTTTGGGAGACCAAGGTGGGAGGATCGCTTGAGCCCAGGATTTTGAGACCAGCCTGGGCAACATAAGGAGACCCCATCTCTACAAAAAAATTTTTTTTTATTAGTTGGGTTTGGTGGTGTGTTTCTGTGGTCCCAGCTACTCAGAATACTGAGGTGGGAGGATTGCTTGAGCCTGGGAGGTTGAGGCTTCAGTGAGCCATGATCATGCCACCATACTCTAGCCTGGGCAACAGAGTGAGACCCCCATCTCAGAAAACAGCAACAACAAACATCAAAGATGGGGTATCTCCATTGTGCTTTATTTTGAGATCTGAGGAGGTGGGTAGGTGGGTGAGTTGGAGTATAGATAAAACAGTACTAGTTATGACTTCATAATTTTGAAAGCTGAGTGAAGAGTCTATGGGGATTATTATACCATTCTCCATACTTTAGTATATACGTGAAAATTTCCATGAGAAAAAGTTTTTTTTAAATGTAGTTTGAAGTTCGCAGAATTTCCAGGTTACTGGTAGATGCAGAAACAAATCCTCTTTGGAGGAACTTATATCCAGGCTTCAGAGCATCCCCACAAACAAAAATCCTCAATGGTAATGAGCTCACAACCAAAATATCACAAAGCACATAAAAACTAAGGCACTATGAGTAAAAGACAGCAGAAACAACATAATCAGACCTTCAAAACTATAGGTAGGCCGAGTGCAGTGGCTCACGCTTGTAATCACAGCACTTTGGGAAGCTGAGGCAGAGGGATTACCTGAAGCCAGGAGCTTGAGACCAGCCTGGGCAACAAAGTGAGAACCTGTCTCTATTTAAATAATTTTTTAAAATAAATAAATAAATATTTTTAAATTACAGGTATAAAATTCACAGAATATGGAATACAAAATAATATGCTTAAATAAGATTTTATCAAAAGTATGGGCAAAAAATAGACTATCAAAACTGACAATGGACAGATTTGAAAATGATGCAAATAGAACTTCTTTTAAAATTAAAAAAAAATTTTTTTACTTGGCAGATAAAATTATATGTATTTATTTTGTAAAACATGGTATTTTGAAGTATATATACATTCCGGAATGACTAATCTTGCTCACATAGTTATTTTTGTGGTGAGAGCACTTAACATCACTCCCTTAGCATTTTTCAAAAATACTATATATTGTTATTAACTACAGTTACCATGCTGTGTGATATATCTTTTGGACCTACTCTTCCTGTCCATCTGAAATTTCATATCCTTTGACCAATATCTCAATACTCCCCTGCCCCAGCAACCACTTCAGCCCCTGGTAACTACCGTTGTACTCTCTACTTTTATGAGATCAATTTTTTTTAGATTCCACATATGCATGACATTATGCAGTATTTGTCTTTCTGCACCTGGCTTATGTCACTTAACATAATGTCTTCTAGCTTTATTTGTGTTGTCACAAATGGCAGTTTTTCCTTATTTTTTTTCTGGCTGAATAATATTCCATTGTGTATGTATATTACATTTTCTTTATCCACTCATCCATTAATGGACAGTTAGGTTGATGCACAAATAGAACTTCTTGAAATTAAAAATTTAATAATTGCAGTTAGGAATTAAGTAGTCGTGGCCGGGCACGGTGGCTCACACCTGTAATCCCAGCACTTTGGGAGGCCAAGGTGGGCAGAGATCAAGACCATCCTGGCCAACATGGTGAAACCCCACCTCTACTAAAAATACAAAAATTAGCTGGGCGTGGTGGCACGCGCCTGTGGTCCCAGCTACTCGGGAGGCTGAGTTGGAAGAATTGCTTGAACCCAGGAGGTGGAGTTTGCAGTGAGCCGAGATTGTGCCACTGCACTCCAGCCTGGTGACAGAACAAGATTCTGTCTCAAAAAAAAAAGGAATTCAGTAGACAAGGTAAATACCTGGTCAGACACAGCTGAAGAGTAATTAAACTAGAGTGTAGAATTGAAGAAATTACCTAAAGTGCAGCATAGACAGAAAAATGAAAAAGAGGTTAAGAGATGTGAAGATTTGAATGCAAAGTTCTCACATGAGTTTCAGAAGAATAAAGAGAATATGTATGAGATAGGCTGTATTTAAAGAGGTTTGGCAGATACTTTTTCAAACCTCTTTAAATTGATGAAAGACATGAATTCTGATCCAGGAAATCCACTGAATCCCAAGCACAATGATTCAGAAGAAATCTGTTTCTAGTGACATAGTGAAACCACAGAAAGATTGGGTTATAAAAACAGAGGCCAGGCCGGGCGCGGTGGCTCAAGCCTGTAATCCCAGCACTTTGGGAGGCCGAGGCGGGTGGATCACGAAGTCAAGAGATCGAGACCATCCTGGTCAACATGGTGAAACCCCGTCTCTACTAAAAATACAAAAAATCAGCTGGGCCTGGTGGCGCGTGCCTGTAATCCCAGCTACTCAGGAGGTTGAGGCAGGAGAATTGCCTGAACCCAGGAGGCGGAGGTTGCGGTGAGCCAAGATCACGCCATTGCACTCCAGCCTGGGTAACAAGAGCAAAACTCCGTCTCAAAAAAAAAAAAAAAAAAAAAAACAACAAACAAAAAAAAACAAAACCAGAGGCCAGGTACAGTGGCTCATACCTGTAATCTCAGCACTTTGGGACACTGAGGTGGAAGGATCACTTGAGGCCAGGAATTCAAGACCAGCCTGGGAAACATAGCAAGACCCTATCTCAAAAACTACTACTAATAAAAAACTAAAGCAGGTAAATAATGATGATGATGATGATGAAAGACAGATTAGTTGCAAAGTACCAGGAGTGGGAAAAGAGGGAAGACAGTGCTTTTGGTATTCTTCGCCTAGTTGCTTGGCCTGATGCTAGGCTCTGATAACAATTTTCATCAGCTCTCTACAGCAGTTTCCACCATTGCCTAAGACATTTCTCTCTTGGTTCCATTTGCATCCTTTTAGACATCTGGATTCAAGAAAGAATCCACTATACTTCCCAAAGTTGGAGCTACTTCAGGTCTGCTGTTTTCTCATTAAGGGCTTCTTGTTGGGCTGAGGTTATTAGAAAGAGTATAATTCATTTCTCAGAGCAAAGAGAAGAGTGGAACTATAGAGACTGGCAAGGAGGCAACCAGCCAGCATGGGCTCCTCTTACTGTTCTGAAAGTTCTTACTTTCTTACCTCCTACCAGGTTTCAGTTTCTGTCTCTTTCTCTGTTTTTATTTTTAGTGTCCTCCTTGGTTTTGCAGAGAATATACATGCTCATCATAAAATATTTAAATGATATAGGAGACATCATCTTCTTTCATGACAGTATGAGGAGCTTCACTGACCCACTCCTAGTAAAACTGGTGCACATTATTTAAAAATTAGTCTTTGGGAATAGTCCCAAGGACAAATAGTAAATAAAGAAACATCTGCTCAAGAAACTCTATGAAATTTGGTGTGAAAGGTGGGAGTCTATGTTATCTGACATAAAACTTCTCCTTCACTGCCTGCTTCCAGCTTGGTGAAGTGGAGACTCCATTCCAAACTGCTGCAGCCAAGCACCCAGAGCTTCCCTTCCCCCCAGCCCAAGGGCTTTTTTCCCAGAAGGAGGAGACTGTTAACATTTCTCTCCTGCCCCATGCTACCTGTTGCTAAGGCCAAGTCCCAGGCCAGTGCATTTGAGAGTTTGGGAGTCGAGGGGTGGGAGAGTCACTTCTTCAGCCCATCTCCTGCTTGAGAATGGAAGCTGGATGTTGGATCTTGGCTGTGGCACACGGAGAACACTGGAGCCCTAATTGCCTTTCCCCAGCTCCTGAGATTGTGGTTCCATGTGACAAAGGGCCTTAGGCTGTTGTCCCCCAACTCACTGAGCACTCAGAACCTTGTTATTGTTTCTACCTCTAGCTCCAGGGTCCTAACTCAGATTGTGCCTGAGGGAGAAGCAGGCCATAAAACAGGTAGCTCCTAATTTCTTCCTAAAGGAACTGACTGCATTTGCAACACAGCATGCAGAAGTTCGAACCTAAGGACACTTTTAAGAGCTGTGGAGGTTGTGGTGAAAGGAAACTGGGAGGAGATTCATGGATATAGCTTCAGGATCAAACTGTAGGTGGACTAATTTGCAGGATGGAACCGGGGAGTAAGCCAGTTGGAAGGAGCTCTCCTAGGATCAGAAGAAATATCAAACAGGGACCTCAGAAACTATTCCTTCAAAGGGGACAAAGTTGATTTGATCCTTTTGTGGAACAATTTGTGCCCTAGGACACCGTTGAAAACAATAGACCTCTTTATGTTTCAGGGATTAACCTTTTGTTTTGCACATATTTTCCCCAATTTTTGTTTCTCTTTCATCCTTATTTAGGCTACTTTTCTATATGGAAGTTTAAAATGTTTATTTAGAGAAAATGGATAACTTATTATTTCATGGTTTTTGTTTTTTTATAATATACTTAATAAAGCCTTTTCTGCAATGAGTATATATTTGTTCTTCACATTATTTCAAAAATATGAAATATTTAAAAGAGGAGTTCAGAAAATTTTATACTCACTACCCAGATTTAATAAACTAGAATTTGCTATATTTGCTTCAGATTTTTTAAAGAAATAAGATATTAGATATAATTGATGACCCTTTCATAATTCTTTCTATTTCCATTTGTTCTCCCCCAGAGGTAACCACTGTTCAGAATTCGGTGCATATCATATCTTTTTTTTTTTTTTTTTTTGAGACAGGTTCTCATTTTTGTTACCCAGGCTGGAATACAGTGGTGCAGTCTCAGCTCACTGCAGCCCTGACCTCTGGGGTTCAAGCTTGACTCAGTCTCCAAGTAGCTGGGACTACAGACGAGTGCCACCTGGCTAATTTGTATATTTTTTGTAGAGACAGAGTTTCACCATGTTGCCCAGACTAGTCTCAAACTCCTGAGCTCAAGTGATAGACCCGCCTTAGCCTTCCAAAGTCCTAGGATTACAGCCGTGAGCCATCACTTCTGGCCTGTTGTATGTATTTTTTTTATAGTTTGTGAAGTATATCTGTCTTCATTGTATCCCCCCCACCACATACACACATAGAAACTGTTTTAGTAGTTTTCTGTATTGTTACATGTAGCTCTGTGTACAGCTTCTGTTTAGCATCCCACTGTTTGAATATGCTTATTTATTCCCTTGTTAAGGAATATTTAGGTTGATGCCAATTTTTTGCTATTACACACAGTATTGCAATGAGTATCCTTGTGCATGACTCCTTGGGTACATATGCAAGTATTTCCCTAGGCAATAGCCTTAAAGTAGAATTGCTAGGTCATTTGAACATTTTCAGTACCACTAGATAATGCCAAATTGTTTTCCAAGTGGTTGCTGGTGGAAATAAACTCGTACTGTGTTTCATAGTTCCTATTTCTCCATATCCTTGTCAATGTTTTGTATTAGAATTTCTATTTTTTTGCCAGTTTGATGAGTATGGCATAGTATCTCATTTTTCTTCTGAATTTACTCTTTCCTGACTACTTTATAAATTGAGTATTCCCTCCCCTCCCCACACACACACAGTTGGAATTATACTATGCAGATTGCTCTGGGATTTTTTTGGTTTGAATTAAGTATGTATTTGTGGTTTTTTTTTTTTTGTTGTTGTTGTTGTTGTTGTTGTTGTTTTGAGACGGCGTTTCGCTCTTGTTACTCAGGCTGCAGTGCAATGGCGCGATCTTAGCTCACCGCAACCTCCACCTCCTGGGTTCAGGCAATTCTCCTGCCTCAACCTCCTGAGTAGCTGGGATTACAGGCACGCGCCACCATGTCCAGCTAATTTTTTGTATTTTTAGTAGACGCGGGGTTTCACCATGTTGACCAGGATGGTCTCGATCTCTTGACCTCGTGATCCACCCGCCTCGGCCTCCCAAAGTGCTGGGATTACAGGTGTGAACCACCGCACCCAGCCC
>NW_022437011.1:8788352-8831667 GCF_009761245.1 Sapajus apella | reverse complement strand
CCTTCCCTTCCTTTCCTTTCCTTTCCTTCCTTTCCTTTCCTTTCTTTCCTTCCTTTCCTTCCTTCCCTTCCTTTCCTTTCCTTTCCTTCCTTTCCTTTCCTTTCTTTCCTTCCTTTCCTTCCTTCCCTTCCTTTCCTTTCCTTCCTTTCCTTTCCTTTCTTTCCTTCCTTCCTTTCCTTTCCTTTCTTTCCTCCCTCCCTCCCTCCCTCCCTCCCTCCCTCCCTCCCTCCTTCCTTCCTTCCTTCCTTCCTTCCTTCCTTCCTTCCTTCCTTCCTTTTTCCTTTCTTTTCCCTTCTTTTCTTTTCTTTCGACAGAGTCTTGCCCTGTTGCCCACACTGGAGTGCAATGGCGCAATCTCGGCTCACTACAACTTCCACCTCCCAGGTTCAAACAGTTCTCCTGCCTCAGCCTCTTGAGTAGCTGGGATTATAGGTGGCCACTACCACGCCTGGCTAATGTTTGTGTATTTAGTAGAGATGGGGTTTCCCCATGTTGGCCAGACTGGTCTTGAAATCCTGACCTCATGATTTGCCTATCTTGGCCTCCCAAAGTGCTGGGATTATAGGTGCGAGCCACCGCACCTGGCCATGTTTGGTGTTTTCAATACAGCCGTTAAGGCTACTGTCTTTTTAAATTGCCTCTTAATATCTTTTGCCTATTTTTTCCCATAGAGTCTTTTGTTTATTTTTTAGTTGGCATTTACATATTATATATATAATCTGGGTACTTATATATTTTATATGTTTTTCATAAATTATATATAGTCTGGATACTGTCTTTTATCAGTTATATGCATAGCAAATACATTCTTGTGTGTGGCTGGTCATTTCACATTGCTTATGTTGCCTTTTGCTACAGACATTTTAAAGTATTTTTAGAAAGTCAAAATTATCAATCTTTTTCTTGAAGTTTATGCTCTGTATGTTTTAAGAAATCCTTCCTTGAGGTATAGAGATATTTGCATATATTCTAAGAGTATAAAGTTTTGACAGGTTTTTAACATTTTTATGTATGCCGTGAGATGTAGATTTAATTTTAGTTTTTATCATGTGGCCAACGAATTGTCCTGGCATTAGGTACTGAAGAGTCTATCTTTTCCCCAGTGAAGTATAATGGTTGCTCTACTGTATACTGAATTATCTTATTTGTATTGGTTTGTATTCTGATCCATTGGTCTCTTTTTTTAATCCTTGCACCAATCTCATATTATTTTAATTACTATAGCTTTATATAAGTTTTGACATCCAATAGAACAAAGCCTTCATCCTTATTCTTCTTTAAAATTGCCTTGGATCAGGGATGCAAGGATGGTTCAACATATGCAAATCAATAAACGTGATATATCACATTAACAGAATCAAGAACAAAAACCATATAATTATTTCAATGGATGCTGAAAAAGCAGACAATAAAATTTAACTTTATGATAAAAACCCACAACAAACTGGATATAGAAGGAACATACCTCATAATAATAAAGGCCCTGTATGACAGACCCATAGCTAACATTGTACTGAACAGGGAAAAAGGAAAACTTTTCCTATTAGATCAGGAAGAAGACAGAGATACCTACTTAAATCACTTTTATTCAAGAGAATACTGGAAGTCCTGACCAGAGCAATTAGGCAAGAGAGAAGAATAAAGACTATCCAAATTGGAAAGGAAGAGACAATTTAGACAATGTGAACATTTTTCTTTTTCTGAGACTCACTCTGTCACCCAGGCTGGAGTGCAGTGGTGCAGTCACAGCTCACTGCAGCCTTGACCTACTGGGCTAAGGCAGGAAGACTGCCTTAGCCTTCCAAACAACATGATCTTCTACTTAGAAAAACCTAAAGACTCCACCAAAAAAAACTGTTGAATTGATAAACGATTTCAGTAAAGTGGCAGTATACAAAATCAACATATAAAAAGCAGTAGCATTTATTCTTTATTATTATTTTTAGAGACAGAGTCTTTGTTGCCCCCACTGGAGTGCGATGGTGCAGTCATAGCTCCCTATGTAACCTCAGGGCTGAAACAATCCTCCTGCCTCAGCCTCAGTAGCTAGGACTGCAGGTGTGCCCCACCATGTCTGACTAATATTTTTATTTTTTTACACAGATAGGGTCTTGCTATGTTGCCAGGATGGTCTTGAACTCCTTGAGGATCGCTTGAGGCCAAGAGTTTAAGACCATCCTGAGCTACATGCTGTGGCCTCTCAAAGCTTTGGGATTACAGGCTTGGGCCATAATTTCCAGACAATAGCATTTCTATATGCCGGCAGCAAACAACCTGGAAAAGAAATCAAGAAAGCGGCTGGGCATGGTGGCTCATGCCTGTAATCCCAGCACTTTGGGAAGCCAAGGTGGGCAGATCACCTGAGGTTGGGAGTTCAAGACCAGCCTGACAAACATGGAGAAACTCCATCTCTACTAAAAATACAAAATTAGCTGGGCATGGTGGTGCATGATTATAATCCCAGCTACTCAGGAGGCTGAGGCAGGAGAATCACTTGAACCCGGGAGGTGGAGGTTGCTGTGAGCCAAGATAGCGCCATTGCACTCCAGCCTAGGCAACAAGAGTGAAACTCTGTCTCAAAAAAAAAAAAAAAAAAAAAAAAAAGAAAGCACTTCCATGTACAGCAGCTACAAAGAATACCTAGGAATCAATTTAGCCAAAGAAATGAAAGATAAATAAAAGGAAAACTATAAGACGCTGATGGAAAAAATTGAATTGGACATGATATAGTTTGAATATTTATCCCCTCCAAATCTCATGTTGAAAGATAATACTCAGCTGGGCACAGTGGCTCACACCTGTAATCACAGCACTTCGGGAGGCCGAGGCAGGTGGATCACGTGAGGTCAGGAGTTTGAGACCAGCCTGGCCAACATGGTGAAACCCATTCTCTACTAAAAATACAAAAATTAGCTGGGTGTGGTGGTGGGCGCCTGTAATCCTAGATACTTGGAAGCCGGAGGCAGGAGAATCACTTGAACCTGGGAGGTGGCAATTGCAGTGAGCTGACATCAAGCAATTGCACTCCAGCCTGAGCAACAAGAACAAAACTCAGTCTCAAAAAACAAAAAAAGTAATCCTCTGCATCCTACTTTATTCATGAGGGAGAAACAAAAAAAGAAAGGTAATTCGCAGTGTTAGAGGTAGGGCCTGGTGGAGATAATTGGATCAGAGTGGGTAGATTCCTTATGAATGGTTTAGTACCACTTCCCTTGTGATAAGTGAATTCTCCCTCAGTTAGTTCACATGAGATCTAGTTGTTTAAAAGTCTGGGACTGCTCCCTTCTCCCACTGTCACCATGTGAGACACCTGTTCCTGCTTTGCCTTATATCATGATTATAAGCTTCCTGAGGCCCTCACCAGAATCAAAGCCGACACCATGCCTTCTCTACAGCCTGCAGTACCATGAGACAAAATAAAACCTCGTTTTTAAATGAATTACGCAGCCTCAGCTAAGCACAGTGGCTCATGCATATAATCCCAGCACTTTGGGAGGCTGATATAGGCAGATGACTTGAACCTAAGAGTTTGAGACTAGTGTGAGCAACATGGCAAAACCTCAAATCTACAAAAATACAAAAATTTGCCGAGGTTGGTGGTACGCGCCTGTGGTCCCAGATACCCAGGAGCCTGGGGAAATTGAGGCTACAGTGAGCTGCGATCACACCACTGCACTCCAGCCTGAGTAACAGAGTAAGACTCTGCCTCAAAATAAATAAATAGATAAACAAGTAAAAACTACCCAGCCTCAGATATTTCTTTATAGCATCATAAAAACAGTTTAATATAGGACACACAAAAATGGAAAGTTTCCATGCTCATGGATAGGACCAATTAATATTGTTAAAATGATAATACTACCCAAAGCAATTTACAGATTCAATGCAATCCCTATCAAAATACCAATGAAATTCTTCACAGAAATAAAAGAGACAATTCTAAATTTACATGGAACTACAAAAGACCCCAAATAGCCAAAGCAATCCTCAGCAGAAAGAACAAAGCTGGAAGCATCACACTACCTCACTTCAAAATATAGTACAAAGTTGGCCGGGCACAGTGGCTTACGCCTGTAATCCCAGCAGTTTGGGAAGCCAAGGCAGGAGGATCACTTGAGGTCAGGAGTTCAAGACCAGCCTGGCCAACACGGTGAAACTGCATCTCTACTAAAAATGCAAAAATTAGCCAGGGATGGTGACAGGCACCTGTAGCCCCAGCTATTTGGAAGGCTGAGGTGGGAGTATTGCTTGAACCCTGGAGGCCGAGTTTGCAGTGCACCAAAATCGCACCACTGCAATCCAGCCTTGGCAACAGAGCACTCTGTCTTAAAACAAACAAAACCCTACAAAGCTGTAGTGACCAAATCAGCATGGCATTGGCAAAAAAAAAAAAACAGACACAAAGACAAGTGGAACAGAACCCAGAACCCAGATATAAATCCATACATTTACAGCCAACCTATTTTCAAAAAAGGCACCAAGAACATCCAATGGGCAAAGGATAGCCTCTTCAATAGATGGTGCTGGGAAAGCTGGATAACCATGTGCAGAAGAATGAAACTTGAACTCTGTCTCTCACTGTATGCAAAAATCAAATCAAAATGGATTATGGACTTAAGTCTAAGACCTGAAATTATGAAATTACTGGAATAAACATTGGGGGCTAGGTGCAGTGGTTCACATCTGTAATTCCAGCATTTTGGGAGGCCAAGACAGGAGGATTGCTTGAGGCCAGGAGTTTGAGACCAGCCTGGGCAACAGAGTGAGACCCCTTCTCTATAAAAAAATAAAACTAGCTGGCATAGTGGTGCATTCATGTAGTTTCAGCTACTCAAGAAGCTGAGGCAGCAAGATTGCCTGAGCCCTGGAGTTCAAGGTTGCAGTGAGCTGCAGTTGCGCTGCTACACTCCAGCCTGGGTGACAGAGCAAGATATTGTCTTAAAAGAAAAAAAAAAAAAAAAGACTGGGGAAAGGCTCCAGGACATTATTCTGGGCAAAGATTTTCTGTGTGTAAGACCTCAAAAGCACAGGCTACCAAAGCAAAAATAGACAAAAGAGATTACATCAAGCTAAAAATCTTCTACACAGCAAAGAAAACAATTAACAAAGTAAAGAGAGAACCCACAGAATAGAATAAAATATTTGCAAACTATCCATCTGACAAGGGATTAATAAATAGAAAATATGAGTGGCTCAAAAAGCTCAATAGCAAAAAAAAAAAAAAAAAACTGATTAAAAATGGGCAAAAGATCTGAACAAACATTTCTCAGAAGAAGACACACACGGCCAACAGGTATATGAAAAGATGTTCAGTTTCACTAATCATCAGAGGAATGCAAATTAGAATCACAATGAGATATCATCTCTAATTTAAATGGCTTTTATCAAAAAGACAGGGAATAATGGATCCAGGTGAGGATGTAGAGAAAGGGGAACCTTTGTACATTGTTGTTGGGAATGCAAATTAGAACTGTCACAATGGAAAACTGTATGAAGTTCCCTCAAAAAACTAAAATTAGCACTACCATATAACCTAGCATTTCTACTACTGGGTTTGTGTCCAAAAGAAAGGAAATCAGTATATCAAAGAAATAACTACATACTCATGTTTATTGCAGTCCTATTCACAGTAGCCGAAATACAGAATCAACTGAAATGTCCATCAGTGGATTAATGGATAAAGAAAATGTGGCACATATACACAATAAAAGAAATCCTTTAATATGCAACATGGATGGAATTGGAGGTCATTATGTTAAGTGAAATAAACCAAGCACAGAAAAACAAATATTGCATGCTCTCACTTGCAGGTGGTAGATTAAAATGTGGATCTCATAAAGATAGAGAGTAGATTGGTAGTTACCAGATGCTAGAAAAGGTAGGGGAAAGAGGGGATGAAGAGAGTTTGATTAGTAGGTACAAATATACAGTTTTGATAGAAGAAATAGCACCAGTGTTTCTTAGATTAGTAGGGTACTATAGTTTATAATAATCTACTGTATAATACATTTCAAAATAGCTGGAATGTAATTTGAATGTTTCTAGCATAAAGAAAAGACAAATACTGGGCCGGGCGCGGTGGCTCAAGCTTGTAATCCCAGCACTTTGGGAGGCCGAGGCGGGTGGATCGCAAGGTCAAGAGATCGAGACCATCCTGGTCAACAAGGTGAAACCTCGTCTCTACTAAAAATACGAAAATTAGCTGGGCATGATGGTGCATGCCTGTAGTTGCAGCTACTCGGGAGGCCTAGGCCAGAGAATTGCTTGAACCCAGAAGGCAGAGGTTGCGGTGAGCCGAGATTGTGCCACTGCACTCCAGTCTGGGCAACAACAGCGAAACTCCGTCTCAAAAAAAAAAAAAAAAGACAAATACTTAAGGTGATAGATATCCCAATTATGCTGATTTGATATTTGCAAATTATATGAATATATTAAATATCACATGTATCCCATGCACTATTCACAATAGCAAAAATATGGCATCAACCCAAATGCTCATCAATGATAGACTGGATAAAGAAAATGTGATACATATACACCATGGAATACTACGCAACTACAAAAAGGAACAAGATCATGTCCTTTGCAGGGACGTGGATGGAGCGTGAAGCCATTGTTCTCAGCAAATTAATGGAGAAACGGAAAACCAAATGCCACATATTCTCACTAATAAGTGGGAGCTGAACAATGAGAATACATAGACACAGGGAGGGGAACAACACAAATTGGAACATATTGGGGTGGTGGGTTGAGGGGCAAAGGGTAGGAGAGCGTCAGGATAAATAGCTAATGCATGCAGGGCTTAATAACTAGGTGATGGGTTGATAGGTGCATCAAACCATCATGGCACACGTTTACCTGTGTAACAAACCTGCATGTCCTGCACATGTATCCCAGAACTTAAATTTATTAAAAAGTTACATGTATTCCCAAAATATGTACATCTATTATTTATTAATTTAAAAATTGTCTTGGACATTTTTGGCCCTTTACTCTTCCATATAGATTTTAGGCATACTCTGTGAGGCTCAACATAACACTGGATATTTACGCTAGTTGCAGTACATGTATAGATTAATTTATGAGAATTAACATATTTATAAAATATGTTTCTGTCCATGAACATGATATACCTTTCCAGTTAGATGTTCTCACGTCTTTTAATAAACATTGTAATTTTTTCCAAATAGGTATTGAATCTCTTTTTTTATGCCTAATTACCGTATAGCATTTGTTATTGTAAAAAGGTTAATTTTCAAGTTTTTATTTTCTAATTGGTTGTTGCTGGTGTATGACTTTATAGCCAACACATTTGCTGATGTCTTATTAGTTCTAATAGTTTATCTACTTTTTTTCTTGGATGTTATTTGTAGATAATCATATCATTTCAAAATGAAAACAATTTTGTTTCTTTTCAATCTTTATCCTCCATTTCATTTTCTTAATTGCAAAGTCTAGCACCGTTAATACAGTGTTTATTGAAATACTAATAGGCATCCATATCCCTTTCCTGTCTTTAAAGGGAATTATTCTAATATTTTACCACTGAATATGAGCTCTTCTGTAGGTAGATGAATTTATTTATGTATTATCTAGTAGTGAATCATCCTTACATTTCTGAAATGAATGTTCTTGGTTATTGTATTAGTTACCTATTGCCGTTTAACAAATTATCACAAACTCCGTGGCTTAAAGCAATGCACACTTATTATTACACTTTCCCTAGGTCAGGAGTCCAAATGTGACTTTGCTGGGTCCTCTGCATTGCTGTAGTCCAAGGTGTCAGTTAGAGCTAGGGTCTAATATGGTGCTTGACTGAGGCATTTCCTTTTAAACTGATGTGGTTGTTGGCAGAGTTCAGTTCTTTGCAGGTTGTCAGATTAGACACCTTTGCTTCTTGCTAGCGGGAGGCTGCCCTCAGTTCCTTGCCACATGGCCATCTCCACAAGCAGCTCACAACATGGCAGCCTGCTTCTTCAGAGCCAGCAAGGGAGAGAGTTTCTTAGCAAAACAGATGTTATGGTCTTATGTAGTGTAATCACATACACATAGTCATCTGTATCCTGTCACCTTTGCTGTATTCCATTGGTTGGAAGCATGTCATATTCCTATACTCAATGGGAGGTAATTACACAAGGATGCATCTGGCTTTGGCCTAGACATCGTATTTCTGGAAGTGACAGAAAATGGCATAATAGGATAGATGTTTATTTTTTCCCATGTAAACAGCGTCTTCAGGTCAGCAGCCTAGGGTTGGTGTGGCAGCTCTGTTGTGGGTAGACCCTTGGGTCTTGAGTTCCTTGGAGTCACACGAGGATGCTGTTTGTAAGGAATAGCCTTTACTCATCACCCCATTTGGCCAGGTCTGCATTCCAGGGAGCAGGGTGGAAGCAGCAACATAGAAGAGGAGATAAAGGGCTCTTAAAAATCTCTTAAGGAGGATCCCAGAAGCTGTCAAATGGTGCTTCTGCTTATAATCTGTTGGCCAAAACTTGGTACCTTGGCCATACCTGCCTGCAAAGGAGGCCGAGAAATGCAGTTTTTATACTTTATTTGCCCAGCAAAAATTTTGCTACTGTGGAAGAATGGGAGGACAGATTGTGGGGGACCACCAGCAGTTCCCACCTCAGCTAGCTTTCAGTTACAAAAGAAAAAGTTTCTCTTTTCTCTTGGCTCCAAATAGTTTAGTGTAAGATTATTTATTTATATTTTAAAAATTATTATTTTTGAAATTTTATTTTTTCCGATAGTGTTTTGGGAACAGGTGGTGTTTGGTTGCCTGGATAAGTTATTTAGTGGTGATTTCTGAGATTCTGGTGCACCCGTCACCAGAACAATGTGCACTATGCCCAATGTGTACTATGCCCAATGTGTGTAGTCTTTTATCACCTCCCTCCTACCCTTACTCTGAACGCCCAAATCCATTATATAATTCTTAGGCCATTATATTCTCATAGATTATTTCCCAAGGATTATTTATTTTTTTGATGTTTGGAAAGATAACCTGAAAAATTCCCAATGACTCTATTTCTTATGTGTAGAAGAGCATAGCATACCAAGAGAGGACTGGACTAATCTGGACCAGGTGTGCTGTGGATATGAGAAAGGCTGCCTGTGGAAAAGGAGCCTGTGAGGGGCAGGGGCTTTATATGTACTGTCTCATAATCCTCACAACAACTGCCAGAGTGAGGGGTTTACAGAGGAGGGTCCTTGCCCAAGAGCATGCAGTTAACTTATGGAAAGGTTACACTTCAAACCTAAAGCATTGATGTCAAAGCCCATGTTCCTTCTATAGTTTGAAGAGCTAGCAGACTCTCTCAGAAAGGGCCATCACTTTGAAGGTCTTGAGTGGGGTCCCTAGTCTCTTTCTTCATCAGTAACACAGGCTCTTGACTTGGATGTCTGGAGGATATAACTAATGATGGGGAGGAAGCAGGTGGGATTTGTGGCAAGGTCTAGTTATTCAGGCTAGCACTCATAGTCGGAGTAGTCATTGCGATGGGGCTTGGTACATCTGTTCTGCACTTTGCTTTCCTTCCACAGTCTGCCTATGCATTAGAAGGTGTCCACTGGGCACTGACTGAAATGAGCCTCATCAGGAGCCCGGTACCTCCAGGCTTCTGCCCATTGGCAGGAAACCTGAAAAAGAGCTCAGACCAACCTTTTTAGAAATGGCGCTGATTTAACCAGAGTAAGCATGCTTCTAACCTCTGCTGCCATAGTCCTTTTTTTTTGGATCAAGACCCTTCTGGATGGGTTCTCTGTGATATTTAAATCACAAGGACATAGATGGAGAACCTTCTCCGTTATATTTCTGCTCTTCTCTCCTTCTGCCAAACACTTTTGAGTGTTTGTTTGTTAAATTCTGATCAGTTAGATGTTTTCTCTCCTGGCCTCTCTTCTGCTGTAACAGTAGTCCATTATTTAAAGAGAAGAATCTGTCAAGAGTAGGGGGAGGGCAGTTTTTGAAGGATGGCAGGAAATATTGATCCTACCCTGATGATGACAGCCCTGCTTTGCAACCTGTGCTGCCTGGGTAGAAGACCTGCTGGGGGAGTCTTGGGGCTTTTTCAGGAAGTTAGTGCATCCCATTATCCCAGAGTATGTGCAAAATGTGGAATGAACAGCCCTGAGTAAGAGAGGCTGCCATGTGGCTGTGGAACAGAAGGATTTCCTTGTACTGGACAATCCATAATTCCTTTGTTTCAGGGAAATCTCTAAGACTCACTTCCCAGGCTGCCTCCCAGCCCCCATTGCATTTCACTTGCATACACAACCTTGAGGTCTAAAGCCAATTTATTTCTATCCATTTCTCTCAGCTTTTATTTTGCATTTAATCAGTTGCCGTGGTCCCACAGCTACTTCAGCCAGGCTGCCGGGAAAAGATTATAGCTGGCCCTGGTGCCCCAGCCTCCATCCAGAGCATCTGGCCAACACGCCAGAAAGCAGAATGTCTCACGCCTTCCTGCTCTTTCTGACTGGCAATTGCAGGGTGGGGTAGGCTATAGTGACTTCTGTTATGAAGCCTTCCTTTTTCAGAGCACTCAGAAAAAGGAAAGGATAAAGGCTGTTTTAAGAAGCCAGCTAGGGGTCGGGCATGGTGGCTCATGCCTGTAATCTCAGCATCTTGGGAAGCTAAGAGGGGTGGATCACCTGAGGCCAGAAGTTTGAGACCATCCTGGCCAACATGGTGAAACCCTGTCTCTACTGAAAATAAAAAAATTACACAAGTGTGGTGGTGGGTGCCTGTAATTCCAGCTATTCAGGAGGCTGAGGCAGGAGAATCACTTGAACCCAGGAGACGGAGGTTTCAGTGAGCTGAGATTGCGCCACTGCACTCCAGCCTGGGAGACAACGAGACTCTGTCTCAAAAAAAAAAAAAAAAAAGCCATCTGGGGTCTGCTGTGGTGGCTCATGCCTCTAATCCTAGCACTTTGTGAGCCCAAGGTGAGAGGATCACTTGAGCCCTAGAGTTCAGGACCAGCCTGGACAAAATAGTAAGATCCCATCTCTAACAGAAACAACAACATTATCCTCACATGGTAGGAGACTGAGGTGGGAGGATCCCTTAAGCCTGGGAGGTAGACGTTGCAGTGAGCCATGGTCACACCACTGCACTCCAGCCTGAGCAGCAGAATGAAACACTGTCTCAAAATAAATAAATAAAAAGCCAGAAGGAAAGCATCTGAAAAATCGAATGAAAGTCACCTGCCCAATTGTCAGCAGTCCTTCCCAGGTTACCTTCTATGGTTATCTGGTCATTTAGATTCTCATGGCAAGGAGCTGAGAGTAAAGGCTGGCCTCGTAGAGTTGCTGTTTGGCATTAGACTGGGATCTCTATGGGTGTCCTAGAACCACTTTCCCTCACAGTGGACACACTGGTGCCTTTGCTCTGAGCAAGTGCCTTTCCACAGTCCTCATTGCCTAGATGGAAAACTCTTGGGTAAGTGTAGGCTCACAATGGGTTACAAAGACTGGGATACGAAGATTCAGAGAGAAGCAAAGACCCAAGGAGAAAGTGGGACCAGAAGTAAACTTGGTGGGCAGTCCAGGAATAGAGGGCAGGAAGAGGCAAGCTCTGGTGCCTACCTGTGATGCTTAGCGTGAAATCCCCATCGCACGCATGCCTTTCCCAAAGAGCCATGGACAGTGATCAGTGGCTGAATGGAGGAGCCTCTGCTCCCACTCATTACCTCTGCTGCAGTGATTCGCTCAAGACCACGGAGCCAGCTGGCAGCCAGAATGAGAAGATGAGTCAGAAACTCGATGAGTTTTCAGGATAAGACATGGCCTTCAGATGGCATTTCCTGTGCAGTTAGGGAAGTCCTAGGATCAGAAGTGATGTGTTCCTGCAGGGTTCACATAAAGCCACCCTCTCCAGCCCTGTAACTCATTATGAATTTTTGACTTAAATGAGCTATAGTTTTCCCTTTTCAAAGGAGAGAAACTGTTGGGGGCTTATCAAGCTAGATGATGCCTTAGAGGGCAAAAGGTTTTTTACACAAAGGAGTGTAGCCCTTGTTCCCACCCTTCTTCCCCTCCATCTCTCTCTCCCTTCTTCCATGTCTTCCTTTCTTCCATCTCCATTTTTCCTTCCCTCCCTCTGTTGCTGCCATCTGCTCCAGATATGTGTAGTGACCACTGGCGGCCCCATTTCTCTCTTGCCATAGCTAATCTTGATGGTGTTCAGGAAATCTGTGCACAGAAGTTCACTCAGACTGTATGGCTAAGATAATTTCTGTATTTTTTGGTAGAGACAGAGTTTCACTGTATTGGCCAGTCTGGCCTCAAACTCCTGGCCTCAACTGATCTGCCCACCTTGGCCTCCCAAAGTGCTGGGATTATAGGTGTGAGCCACCACGCCTGGCCAGGATGTGTAAGATTCTTGTTTTCCCTGTGGAACATGGGAAAACTTCTCTGTAGTATTTTGGTAAATGTCCAGATTACTGTCTATGAGATGACCTACTTAAATTTAAACCTCATGTTTTCACCTCTGGTTTGGTAATATAGTCACATGGCTCAAAATTCAAAGGACACCAGAGGATATGAAAAGCATCCTCCACCATGTCCCTTTGCTATCCTGCTTCCCTGTTTCCAGGCAACCAGTGTTACCAGTTTCTTCTAGAGATAGTTTTCCATGTTCAAGTAAATATATCCATATATTGTTTTTATGTTATTTTTACGTGAAAGGGAGTTTACTCTAGACTGATCATTCTGTAATTTACTTTTTCTGTTTAACTATATAAGTATTTTGTTTCCTTGTTTCATAGAGATAGGGTCTCACTCTCACCCAGGCTAGAGTTCAGGGGTGCAGTCATAGCTTACTGCAGCTTCAACCTTTTAGGCTCAAGCGATCCTCCTACCTCAGCCTCCCAAATAGCTGGGACTAGAGGTGCATACCACCATGCCTGGCCAATTAAAAATTTTTTTTGTAGAGATGGGGTTTTGCTGGGTTGCTCAGGCTGGTAACAGTCTATCTTGAATATCATTCTTTATCAGTCCGTAAAGAGTTTCTTAGGAAGTAGTTTGCTTTCAGTAATTGTAGAATGACTCAGGTGGAAACTTTTGGGAAAATGCTTTCATTGACCCATGTTTATGGTTCAATTAATTAGACTTATTACTATGCAGAATTTATTGTTTAAATGAAGGAGGTATTTGATTGTTGTGTCTAAGAAGTGATTACAGATGACTTTTTAGAGCCAGTATGACTCACAAAACATCTTTGATGTTAAGTTTGGAATGCCTGTGTCATTAGTTCTGATTGGTAGTCTATAATTCAAAATTTTAGTTTAAAATCTGTTAAGGCAATAGAGAAGCCACATGCTGTGTGTCTTTGGCTCCAGTGTGCTCCCTCCACTGTCCTGGGACTGTTTGGTAAGAACCAGGTGTATTGGTCTGTGCTAGGTGTACCATGGCCACCAGGAGCTTTGGACTCTGGAGAGGCCCAAATGCCTTGTCTTTGCAATTGTGAACAGTAAAAATAAAAAGTTTGGCTGGGCGCGGTGGCTCACATCTGTAATCCCATCACTTTGGGAGGCTGAGACGGGCGAATCACCTGAGGTTGGGAATTCAAAACCAGCCTGGTCACCATGGTAAAACTACGTCCCTACTAAAAATACAAAATTAGCCGGGCATGATGGCACACACCTGTAATCCCAGGTACTTGGGAGGCTGAAGCAGGAGAATTGCTTGAACCTGGGAGGTAGAGGTTGCAGTGAGCCGAGATCATGCCATTGCACTCCAGCCTGGGCGACAAGAATGAAACTCCGTCTCAAAAAATATAATAAAAAATAAAAAGCTCAACTATTTTCATTTTCCTGTTGAAACCTGCTGACAAGTTAGGCTTGCCTCTAGATCCAGGCAGCCAGCTAGTTGGGCCATGGCCCTTTCCATGGTCATGCTCCTGGTAAAGAGATTATCCTCAGGGTAGGGGATGTGGTGGGTGTGATAAGAGGGCTCCATTCAGAGTGTTTGGCAGGGCAGCCACTTTAATGCTTCTATGAGAGCCAGGCTATTCGTGAATATAAAAGCCATATATTGTGCCCTTTAGAGGAGTGTGAGGGTGTAGACTCCTCAGGACCAGCTGAAAAGTTCTAGAGGTCCTACACATTGAAAAGAACATGCTGCCTATCTTCCCTGACCTCCCTGCCTTCATGAATAGGTAATTAAAAATAAAAATAATTCTTAATTTTAGTCTTCTGGTCTCAAGATGGGTGACTAGTTAGATTTTTTAAAAAAATAATGCAGTCCCAGCACTTTGGGAGGCCAAGTGGGTGGATCGATTGAGGCCAGGAGTTCGAGACCAGCCTGGCCAACATGGTGAAACCCCATCTGTACCAAAAAAAAAAAAAAAAATACAAAAAGCAACTAAGAGGGGTGGTATGTGCCTGTAGTCCCAGTTACTTGGGAGGCTGAGGTGGGAGGATCACTTAAGGAGGTTGCAGTGAGCTGTGATCATGCCACTGTGCTCCAGCCTGTATGACATGACCAGACCTGTCTCAAAATAAATAAAATAGTGCATCATAAATGAAATAAAATAGTGCATCAAATATGAAATTGACCCAATTGTTTTTTTTTCCCCTCACATGTTTTAGGTACCATTGTTTTGCCAAACGACAAATTGAGTCCCTCTGTTGTCTGATCCAGCATTAAGAGTTTCTGATCCTCCTGAGAAGCTGCCCTTTTCCAAGGATTTAGAGGCAGGAATTATTTTACAATGTCAAGAAGTTTAAAGTTAAAAATTTTTTTGTTTATTTAAAAATATCTCTGAACAGAACTTTAAAGTAGCTCTGAAATTTTTCTTCAAGAAATGTATTTTCTTTATGAGTGTTCCATGATGAAATCAGTCTTAATTTCATTTCAACTAGTGTGTAAAAACACACAGTGAGTGATTATTAGTCCCTGAAGGAGGCAAGACAGATGGAGCCTAGAATGGAATTGGCTTTATGATTAATTGAATCCTTGAAAAGTTGAATAGTTAGAGTTGATTCGGCCCAATCAGTGCCTTGAGATGGCTGGTGCTGTCCTGTGTGTGTCTGGGAGAGGAAAGGGTCACAACAACCCAGATTTATCCTCTATTAAAATGGATTGGACGTATGCACCAGACGGTTCCCGTTTTTAAACCATTGATGCAGGATAATTGGAATGGAAACAAACAAGATTAGAACTAGATTACAGGTATTTGTGCAAGTTGCCTCCTAAATCAATCAGAGTCCATGATTTGTTCAGAGGGTGCATTATCATTAGAGTGAATCGTTGAAACTCAGACACATCTGGAGCTGTCCAGCCAGGAGGGGAAGTGGGGGAAGGGCAGCAGAGAGCTGCTTGGAGTTGGGAACTAGGTACAACTCCAGAGTGCTTTTCTATCTTTCTGGGCAGAAGTCTTCCAGAGAGAATTTTAATTTAATTTTGCTCTTTTTTCTTTCCGGCAGGGATGCATAATGTATAGGTTTGAAATAACTGCCTCTTCGCTATAGTGAATGGACGGATGTGTTCTTTTTTAATGTTTGAATCAAATAGACAGCTGGGGTAGCTGCTGCCTGTGGGGGCCCTGCAATCCAGGGGGAGGGAAGGGGAAAGGCTTGGCGCTGTAGGCGGACTGCAGCCATGTTAATCACAAAGTCCATTAGGATGATGGGTGCCCTGCTGCCTTGCCAGGGGGCTTGTTAGTACAGAACATCATCTGTGGAGCTAGAGATTGCAGGGTTTGCCTTTATCAGCAGGCTCTATTTCACTGGCCAGGAGCTGGGAGAACAAGCCCATGTTCCTACCCAAGGCTCTGCCACCACCTATCTCTAGCCATGGCCATGGGGCAGGAGGTGATGGAAATAAGTACAAGGGCCCCGGACTTAGTGTGACTCTGACCTCATCCTGAACTCAGGAGTCTGGACACATGGGATATAGTCTTGAGTCGACAGGCAGAGAACTGGCATTAAAGCCATCATTTTACTTCTATGGGACTTTAAGTCTCTCTCTGTGAAACAAGAGCACTAGATATCTGAGGTTCTTTCTGGCTTGAGAAGTGTGCTCTGAATTCTTTCCTTCCTAAATTGTATACCCGTTCCAAGTCCCTGGTAGCATGCTGGGCTAGGCCTATAGAAGCTTCATGTGATAGGCATGTCTCACCCTTACATTTGAACTACACTGGTTTGTTTCTCTTCGTTTTTCCATTTTGAACTGCTGTGAGTCAGGCTGCAGGCAGCTCATTTACATAGGAGTCAGCCCGAAGGAAAGTGGCTTGAAGTCTACTTTCATTTTGTCATGGTAGGTGTTTTCCTGTGGAATCGCTAATCAGTCAGGTCAGAGGGAACCATAAGGGATCTCAGTCATCTCTAGAAGGAAAGAAAGACAGCCAAGCATCTCAGAAGGATGTCACAAACAAACAAAAAACAACTCCCCTGACAGCACTTCTGAACTCTGGCACTCTCAAAATTGAACATACTTAAAATATCCCCCAGGGATGGAGGTGAGGTTTCTTGGTCCCACAGGAGAGCAGGTGAACCAGGGCCCATGCCACACCCTAAGGCTGCTGTAGAGATAAGAGCTGAGCCCTGCTTTTCTTCTCCCCATGTGCCCACTGCCATGTCCTGCCATTACCTTGGCCCCTCTAGCTGCTCTGGCTGTAGCTTCCACTGCTGCCGTTGTGCCAGGCACAAATGAGTTTAATTTGCCTATTTTGCTGGTGTCCCCTTTGTGAAGAATAGCGCCTGAGAAGCATCTCATCCCCCTGTGTCTGATACAGCCTTTGTTTTTATCAGAGGCATCAGCCCCCTTTCCAGCTCAGCCTCAGCTGGACCCTTTGCCCACATCCTGGGCTCCCAAGAGAAAGCAATGCTCAAATTTTCCTTCCTGCTTTTGTCTTGGTATAAGGGGATTATAGGGATTGGTAATCCCACTTGAGAGACTATGCCTGATTCCCTAGCGCTCACAAGCCTCAAGAATGCATAAGAGGCTGGGTGCAGTGGCTCAAGTCTGCAATCCCAGCACTTTGGGAGGCTGAGATGGGCGGATCGCCAGAGGTCAGGAGCTTGAGACCAGCCTGGCCAACATGGTGAAACCCCATCTCTACTAAAAATACAAATATTAGCTGGGCATGGTGGCACATGCCTGTAGTCCCAGCTGTTTGGGAGGCTGAGGCATGAGAATCGCTTGAACTTGGGAGGTACAGGTTACAATGAGCCAAGATCGCCCCATTGCACTCCAGCCTGTGCAATAGAGCGAGACTTTGTCTCAAAAAAATAAATTAAGAGAGGGAGGGTTAGTGGTATAGTATCAGTCCTGTCTGGACTAAGTAATCCATGGCATCCAGGTTCTAAGGAGTTCATTCCTCTTTTGTACTTGAGCCTGGATATTACCTCCCATCTGCCTTGAGTGCTGTTTCTCCTGGAGTCCTGGAAGTACAGCTGCTCTATTGAGTGACAAGAGGACAGACCAGACACTTGAGCCTGCTGGTTATATAAGGTGACGGAGAACTTATTTAGTGCCTTCCTCAGCCTTTGATTTTTTAGATCTTAATTGGAACCTATCATCTGGGCCAGGGACACATTCTAGCTACCTTTGCTAATCCCCTGACATAACCCAGTGTGACAGGAAGCTTTGATTTTAGCCTTCAGGATGACATTCACTACTTGTGGTCCCCTGTCCCACCTATCTGCCCAATGCCCAGAGCTGTGGGCAGGGTGTGTATCATGGAGATGGCTGGATGAGCTGTTTCCAGGGGAGGAAGCTCTTGTCTAGCTTCAGATGGTTAGGATCCGCCTCTGGGAGGAGGGATGCTCACTTGGCATGTGTCTCACAGAGACTGTCTGTCTGTTTGAGCATCACCATCATTCACTTTCATAGTTTCTGCCAGGCAGAGTTCTGGGGAGCAGAGTTCTGTGTTGGGGAGGGGTGGAGCATTGGAGTCTGGGCAGGGTAGAGTGGGTGGTTGGACAGGAATCTCGTTGGACACACATCTGTGTGCCTCATGGATAAGAAGGGACATGTCCTTGCCCTACTTCCCTTTGTGTGGCACTCCAGCCTCTGGACTACTGCATAGGTGTGATTTTTATTTTATTTTATT
Source organism: Sapajus apella (assembly GCF_009761245.1). Taxonomy (NCBI): domain Eukaryota; kingdom Metazoa; phylum Chordata; class Mammalia; order Primates; family Cebidae; genus Sapajus; species Sapajus apella. Next base: position 8,813,606 of record NW_022437011.1, on the reverse strand, counting down.
TTTTTGAGACAGGGTCTTGCTCTGTCACTCAGGCTGGAGTACAGTGGCGTGATCTTAGCTCACTGCAACCTCTGCCTTCTGGGTTCAAGCGATTCTTGTGCTTCAGCCAGCCCCTCTTAGTAGCTGGGACTATGGGTGCATGCCACCATGCCTGGCTAATTTTTGTATTTTTAGTAGAGATGGGGTGTCACCATGTTGCCCAGGCCAGCCTCGAACTCCTGACCTCAAGTGATCTGCCTGCCTCAGCCTCCCAAAGTGCTGGGATTACAGGCATGAGCCACTATGCCCATCTGGTAGGTGTGATTCTTGATGGCACACAGGAAGAGGAGGACTAAGCCAAGGAGTGGTCATGTCTAAGGGCTTCTCACCAAGAAGCATGCTTTTAGAATAGGGCTTGAGGCCACCTTCTGCCCCATAGATGTTTTGTTAAAGGGTTAACTTTGTCTGCTACACATCTGAAAAGAACTGTTCTAGGGAAGTTCTGTCCTAGGGAGATGCCATCCAGGGATGCAGAGGGCCCCAGAGACCAGAAGCACAGGCATCCTACTGACTTGTACAGTGACCTTGGCCAAACCCCTTTGCCTCTCCTGCCCTTTACTGGAAGTGATGAATATTCTCATACTCCTCCTGGAGCCATGGAGAGATAGATGAGATTGTCCCTATAAAATGCTCTGATTGTCTTGGAAGAAAAATGTTGTATCACTGCCAGTTGTTGTTGTTATTAATAGTGACACTTAAAAATCGATAGGGCATCGCTCTGAGGAGCTGCAAATACTGCCCATGGCTGTTTGTTTTCCGGTTTATTCTCACCTTTTCCTAATGGAGGGAGGGGCAGATGCTGCTCACCTGCACACCTTGCTGGTGGTTGGGAGGATTAATCTTGAGGTTATAACAACTGGGGCCCGGGAACTGGACAAATGCGTATGCCAGCTGGGCTTGTTGCCCATGGCAAACATGCTCAGGGAAGCCAGCTCCTTTGACAAATGTTTACTGAATTTCAACTCTGTTACACTCTTTTATTTTATTTTATTTTTATTTTTTTTTAAGATGGGGTTTCACCATGTTGGTCAGGCTGGTCTTGAACTCCTGACCTCAGGTGATCTGCCCGCCTTGGCCTCCAAAGTGCTTGGATTACAGGCGTGAGCCACCACGCCCAGCCTCAACTCTGTTACACTCTTAGGGGATAGAAAGATGCATTTGGCATGGTTACTGTCCTCAAAATGTTTAGAGTCTAGACCAAGACATGAAGCATATTTAGAAAAAAGAATACCTATAATATGCCAGGCACTGAGCTAAGAGAGTCACTACATTTTCTCATTGAATCTCACCAAGTAAGTACTATTATTGAGTGAAGACAATTAGTATTTTCATTGTATGAATGGAGAAACTGAGGCTTGGGAAGGCTTAAGTACTTGCCTAGTGTTGCCCAACTAGACTGTGTCAGAGTCAAGATACGAACCCAGGCAGTGTGACTTGAAAGCCAGACTTTTAACCATGGTGTGATGCCAAGTGGTGATAAATGCTGAGAGAGAGAGAGAGAAAACGAAAGAGAGAGAGATTGAGAGCACGCAAGAGCAGGCGTGAGCGTGGGAGAGCAAGCGCCTTTCCTGCAGGACTGACTTGGGTGAGATTTGCGCATCTGGGACAGAACAGGAACGCTGCAGTCCCTGCCCGCCTCTGGCCCACATACAATTTGGGTTCCTGTTGTTTTCTCTGTCCGTGAATCATACTGAGCTTTGCTTCTTGTCTTTATTTTCATGTGCCATTGGTCAGATCTAATCCCAGGGGGAATATCCTAGTGTATGTGTATCAGGAGTGGGCAGTGGATAAGAAACTTGATTTCAGTGCCTCACTAGTCCCATGACATGACCCTCATAAAACACTCCCATATGATCTTGACTCTGGGGAGGATAATTTGGGGACTCTTTCCTTCTTTTTTGTTATGTTGGTTCTGGTGCCTCTGTAGTTGAATTCTCCAGTAGAGTCCACCATTCACTTGCCCCTCTCACCAAGGAATCTTCTGGGGACTGTTGAGAGCATGAGTCACCTCTGAGGCTTGAGTGCCATTCTCAGCTTGTGGTCCCAGACCCAGAATGCTTCTCACAAGAAATCTGCTTCTTACTGGAGAGAGGCACCCAGGGTGAATCTCCTTTTTTTTTTTTTTTTTTTTTTTAAAAAAAAGACAGAGTCATACTGTGTCACCCAGGCTGGAGTACAGTGATGTGATGTCAGCTCACTGCAATCTCCGGCACCTGGGTTCAAGTGATTCTCCTGCCTCAGCCTTCCAAGTAGCTGGGATTACAGATATGCGCCACCACACCTGGCTAATTTTTGTGCTTTTGGTAGAGACAGGGTTTCTGCATGTTGGCCAGGCTGGTCTCAAACCCCTGACCTCAGGTGATCCACCTGCCTCGGCCTACCAAAGTGCTGGGATTATAGACGTGAGCCACCATGCCCAGCCCAGGGTGAACCTCTAATAAGAACGTGAGGCTGCCATGGCAGCATTAGACCTGCCACTTTGGGAGGAGAGTTTGCCTGTTGTCATCAAGCACAGGAGAGGGACTCTGCCATTGGGGAGGGTCAAGCAGAGTATTTTTAGCAAGCAATCCTTTATTGTTTATTCATCAACTTTAAAAATAGATACTACCCTTTCTTTCTAATTGGCACCATTTTTCATCCTCTGTCCTTGCTTTTCATACACTGAACTGTTCATGAATATTTATTTATCTTCCCAGAGGCAACTGCATGTATGTGTGTGTGCACGTGTGCATGTGCCTCTAAAACTCACTGTGCCCTCCTCCCTTTCCCATCATGAAAGGTGACACAGTGGAAATCTGAGGATGGAAGGGAAAGGGCCGTTGTGTTTGAATCCCTTTCTTGATGCTGCAATTGATGAATTTCCAGACCTGTCTTCTGGACCCCTGCTTGTCTCCTAGGTTATCTCATTCCCTGCCGTGGGACTCATAGACTGCTTGTCCTAACTGTGCACCTTTTTTTAGCACTCAGCCAACCTTAAGCTCCCATGCCACGCCTCCCACCTCTTTGCTTGACTGTGAAATGCCTCCCCTTAGCAGTCAAGTCCAGGATCCCTGAGGTGCTTTGCTGAAGCACCCTGGCTTAGACATTCAGCTCTTCAGACTTCTTATTTTATTGTTCTTGGCAAAGGCTAGAAGAGGCAAGTTCATATGCAAAATGTGGAAACAACCCAAATATCCGTCAGCTTTACCTTTTGACTTTATCTCCTCTTTTTACTCGGTATAACTGCTTCCTGTCAGCCATGCTGACACACAGGCCCTAGCGGCTTTGTAAAGCAGGAGCCTAGAACCCCCGTCAGGGGTGTTGCTGGGTACTGAAGATTCTGGAGAAAACCCTCCCCCCCCAACCTGTGACTGGGCCCTTCTGCCTGAGTTGTCCCCGTTCCTGAGCCATTGTTCTGTCTTTTGCTCCCCCGGGGGGCTGAAAAGGCAGGATGACTACCTGAGCATTTCAGTCAGGGAGTTTGTTATTGATGATGCCGTTCAATTCTCAGGAGTGTTGCATCTAACACCGCCCCCATGCTCCTTTCCCCATGCTCCTGTGGAAGACCATGTTCTCTCCCTCTTTACAGATCCTCTAGACAGAAATGATTCCAGATATCATCACATTCACCCTTGCCTTCTGGCAAGGATCCCTCTCTCATAGCCCATTCCAACACTCATCTCTTCTGGCCTTAAAAATTCATTTATTGGCCGGGTGTGGTGGCTCATACCTGTAATCCCAACACTTTGGGAGGCCAAGGTGGGTGGCTCACAAGGTCAGGAGCTCGAGATCAGCCTGACCAACATGGTGAAACCCCATCTCTACTAAAAATACAAAAATTAGCCAGGCATGGTGGCAGGCACCTGTAATCCCAGCTACTCGGGAGGCTGAGGTAGGAGAGTGGCTTGAATCCGGGAGGCAGAGGTTGCGGTGAGCCAAGATCACTCCCCTGCACTCCAGCCTGGGCAACAAGAGTGAAACTCCGTCTCGAAAAACAAACAAAATTCATTTATTCATTAAAAACTATGAATTAATTGGGTGGGTATTGTGGCTTACACTGGTAGTCCCAGCTATTCAGAAGGCTGGGGTGGGAGGATCACTTGAGCCTGGGAGGCAGAGGCTGCAGTTAAGTCGAGATTATGCCACTGCACTCCAGCCTATGTGACAGAGCGAGACCCTGTCTCAAAAAAAAAAAAAAATTATTAAAAAGAGTCATGACTGCCCATTATGTGCCAGGCATTTTGCTAGACTGAGGACATGACAGTGAACAAGACAGATAGGTGTTTCTTTTTCCATGCCTTACCTTTTAGTCAGAAGTTGATTTTTTAAGTCAGTCAGTAGGTCATCAAAATTAAACACTCTTGTGGTTCAAAGGTTACCATCAAGAAAGTGGAAAGGAAAACTACAGAATGGGAGAACATTTTTACAAATCATATATCTGATAAGGGACTTATATCTAGAATATATAAAGAATGTTTGTAATTCAACAACAGAAAGCAACCTAATTAAAAACTGCTACAGTTCAGCAATAAAAAAAATCCAATTAAAAAATAGGCAAAGGATCTGAATAGACAGCTGTCCAAAGAAGATAATGCAGATGTCCAGTAAGGACATGAAATGATGCTCAACATCATCAACTCCCAGGGAAATGCAAATCCCAACCACAATGAGAGAACACTGTACACTCAAAAAGATAGACAGTAACAAGTGTTGATGAGGATATGGAGAAATTGGGACCCTCATACACTGCTACTGGGAATGTAAATTAATCCAACCATTTTGAAAAACACTAGTTCTCCAAATGGTTAGACGTAGAGTTATCGTGTGACCCAGCAATTCCACTGCTAGGTGTGTACCTAAGAGAAGTGAAACCATATTCCACACAAAAACTCATACATGAAAGCGCGTAGCCTCGTTATTCATAGCAGCCAAAAAGTGGAAATAACCCAAATATCTGTTGGCTGAGAAATGGGTAAATACGATGTGGTATGTCCATACAATTGAATATTTAACAATAAAAAGAAATGAAGTACAGTACTGATATGTGCTGTAAATCGATGAAACTTTCAGAAAGTCAAAGTGAAAAAAAAACTAGCCACAAAGCACCACGTACTGTATGATTCCATCTCTGTGGAATGTCTGGAATATTCAAATCTGTAGGGCCTAGTGCTGAGGGAGTAGGGGTTGGGGAGATATGGGGGTCACTACTAATAGGTATGGGGGGGCAATACAAATGCCTTAAAATTGTGGTGATGTGTTGCACAACTCTGTGAATACACAAAAAGGTGTTGAATTGTACACTTTAAATGGGTAAATTGTGGGGTATGTGAATTTTTAGCATTTTAAAGTCAACAATGTGTGTTATGAAGAAAATAAAATAGGATCTTTAGATTAGTTAGTTACAGAGACTTTTCTGAAGAGATGTCATTCTGGCCTCAACTCAAATATCGACTGAGTCATGTACATTAGTAAAAGGGTTTTCCAGGCAGCAGGAATAGCCAGTGCAAGGGTCCTGAGGCATAGCCAGTGGGGGAAGCAGCCAGAAGATGAGTGTGGCTGGCATGGGGTGAGCCAAACAGACTAAGAAGAGGTGAGGTTGGGGAAGTTGGCAGTGCACCTGGAGACCTAAGTAAACTAAATTTGGATTTTGTTCCAAGGGTAGCGGGAAGCCACTGGTGTCTTTTAATTAAGGGAGTAACAAGATCTGATTTACATTTTAAAAATGATCCCCTGGCTTGGCTCAGTGGCTCACACCTATAATCCCAGCACTTTGGGAGGCCGAGGGAGGTAGATCGCTTGAGTCCAAGAGTTTGAGGCTGCAGTGAACTATGAGTGCACCACTTTGCTCCAGCCTGGGTGACAGAGCGAGACCCAGTGTCACCAAAAAAAAAAAAAAAAATTCCTCTGATGGCTTTGCAGGAGAGAATGAACTCTTTATATTTTCAGACTACAGCGTGCCTACCTTGTTACCTTAAATCTCTCATGGTAGGAAGCTCTTCCTGGTATCTAGTTCAAGTCACCTCCTCTCACCAAAATTTTGGGTGGTAAATCTGATGGCCATGATGGTGCTTCATAACTGGAAGATTATTGTTCCCCAGATTAGTTACAGAGTCAGAAAGCTTCATTTCTCTCCATGGTTGTGGCTACTCTCATCATGAGATAGTGGCTGTCCAGACTCAGGACCATTATGTCTGCCTGGTTTTCCATTGCTGGAGCTGTCTTTGGCCATAGTGCCCTGGTTGTAAGATGAGTAGAGCAATCCTGCCACTCTAGCAACATACCTAGTTCTTCCTCTGAGGTGGAGGACAATCTGGAGGGTTAAGCAACACAGGGTGCTGTGTGAATGGGCTTTCTAGTGGATCCAGGTAGCTCTCGAGAAGCTGTGTGAGGAGGTCAGGATGTGTGAGAAGATCTCAGAGAGTCAGCTCAGGATGGATGTGCACTTATTTAGGAAACGTGATGGATGGCACATAGTGATTAGAGCTTTGCTTGCTCTACAAATATTTTTTTTTTACTTTCATATATATTATTTCCTCTGACTAATATATCCTCAGTGTAAGCATCTCAAACATTAAAGTAATATGTAACACAGAAAGTTGAAATTATACCAAAAGGACATAGATCAGTTACAGAGATGAATTGCCTAATGGCGGTTTATTTATTCATGCAGCAAATATTTTTTGAGTGCCTACTATGTGCTTCCTCTGAGGGTTGCAATGAAGAATAAGGGAGGTAATGGCCAGCGTGGTGGTTCACACCTGTAATTCCAGCACTTTTGGAGGCCAAGGTGGGAGGGTCACTTGAGGTCAGGGGTTTGAGACCAGCCTGGCCAACATGGAGAAATCCTATCTCTATTAAAAATACAAAAATTAGCCAGGTGTGGTGGCACATGCCTGTAGTCCCAGCTACATGGGAGGCTGAGACAGGAGAATCGATTGAGCAGAGGTTGCAGTGAGCCGAGATCATGCCACTGCACCCCAGCCTGGGCAACAGAGTGAGAATCCGCCTAAAAAAAAAAAAAGAAGAATAAGGAAGGTACTATAAGAATACTGAGCACACACCGGGCACCCAGTAAGCACTCAGTAATGGTAGCTTCTAATATTGTTATTGTTATCCTGACTGGAGGCAGAGGCATGGGCATCATGAATATTTTCTGCACGCTTTTCCTTTACTGGAGGGCTGGGATGTCTGGGCCATGAAGGTCATTGTTTTTTCTTATAGATTGTTCTAAAACCTTAGGGGCTTAGTCAGGGCTTTTGGTGGCCTCTGGCGCTGACACCAGGTCTGGTTCTTCTGTGGATGTGCCACTTCTGGAAACAATGCTGTGAAAGCAGCTCTTTCTCTCTTGTCCAGTTTGCTAGCTATGTGTTGCTGTATAACAATTTATTCTCAGATGTAGGTTATAACAACAGTAATAGTTTATTATTTTTCTGTTTCTCTGGGTCAGGAATTTGGAAGTGTAGGCTGGGTGTTGCCTGGGGCTAAGAATCTGCTTCCATTTGACATGCCTGACTAGTTGGTGCCAGCTGTTGGTGAGAGGCCTCGGTTTCTCTCTCCGTGAGCCTCTCCACACGGCTGTGCGGTTCTCCCCATGGCTTCACCCAGAGTGAACAACATAGGACAGCAAGGTGGAAACTTCAGTTCTTTTTGTGACCTAGCCTCAGAATTCGACACCATCCCCTCCTCTTTTATTCTTTCCATCACATAGATCATCTACAGTTAATGTGGGAGGCAACAACACAAAGGCTGGGATCGCTGGTGAGGGTCACTGGTGACAGTGACAGATTGGCACCACACCTAGTATCCGGGGACTGTTCTAGAGCACTGTGGAAGGAGACCCCAAACATGCAGGGACAGTCAGTCACCTCATAGACACTTGGCTGAGGCAAGTATTGATTGTGGCTTGCAGAGTCTGTGCCCTTCCCCTGTGCTCTGGCCTCACGGTGCTGAGCTGCCCAGCTCAGTAGCTGCCTCTTGGCTGAAGTGGTGGCATGTCAGGGGGAAGACAGTGGTTGCATTTTTGAGTCTTTGATCATGAGAGAAGACCGAGCTCTTTTGGAAGTTTGCCAGTGGCTTGTGCTTCCAGACATTGGATTTCTTGAAATGGATTGACCAGCTGACCAGCCTCTTCCTACAGGCTTCTTGCCAACCTTTCAGAGGAGGGAACCATTTTTCTTACCTTGAAATCCAGTCATTTCAAGATGAGAGTAGGCAGTATTATACTAAAAATGGGCTGCTTTTATCTTTTACAGTTTTATGTCTTTTATAAGGAAGACTCTTACAAGGTGGGAGAGGTAAGAGGTGGGTGGCAAAAGAGCTTCTTGAGTAAGAGCCTGGGCTATGGATGGACAGACAACTTGATGCTGTACATCTCTGGGCAAGTTACTAAACCTATCTCAGCCTCAGCTTCCTCAGCTCAGAGATGAAGAAGACGATGGTGCTTCACAGACTCATTGTAAAGATTAAATGAGATAATGTGGGATGATACACATGAAGCTCACAGCACAGAACACAGCAAGAGCTGTCACTAAAATACTGTTAATGTTAATATCATTGTTATGCTCATTGACTCTAAGTGAGACTAAGTAAGAGAGGGGCACTGACTTCCCAAGCAACATAAAGGAAACCTGGGCCCGGAAGCAAGGTCTCCTTCCCTCTCTAGCTTTCATACTTTCCATATTGAATGTTCTTCCACGTGATGCCTGAACCACAAATAGAAGTTTGGGCAACTCCCAATTATCCCTAGTGTGAATAATTCACTCTGAGATAATCTGTGTGCCTGGCTGGCTTCCCAAATCAGCTGAGTGGATTATTCTCCTCTTTCAATTATTCAACAGTACAAGTAATTGGGAGCTGGCATTAGAATGTAAAGGCCGTGAGGTCATCTCCTGTTGTTCTCAGTTGCGAAGCCCTGCCAGTGGTGATGTTTGAGAGCAGTGCGGAGGCTGTAGAGCAGAGCCCAAAGCGGGAGGACAGAGCCGGTGACAGGCATGACAGTGAAGAATGAAGGCCCTCAGATGGCAACTGCGGGGAGGCGAAGCTGCCAACCACAGACGGGAGAGCCCGGGAGGAACGGTTTACAAAGGCTGTTTTCCCTCTCCCTGGGCTGCAGGGAGAGACCCCACTGCAGCTGAGTTCATGCTTTCCTGAGGAGCTCTTTGGATTTAGATTTTGATTCTGGAATGTTAGTATATCCTGGAGTCTTTTAAACTATGACCAGCCACCCCTGTTCTCTTCTGTTTGCTGCTCAATTTGATATCAAGGGTCGCATGAGGAGACCTGAGGAGCCTCTTCTTTCTGGAGAGTAGGGTCTCTGTATTGAAAATAGCATGTGTAGAAGTGTGATCCATTCATATAAAAAGTAAATGGGTAAAGATTTATATATAAATTTATATTGCACATATATTTTTAAATATGTGATATAAAAATCTGGGCTGGGCGTGATGGCTCCTGCCTGTAGTCCTGGAACTTTGGGAGGCTGAGGCAGGAGGATCACTTGAGCCCAGAGTTTGAGATCAGCCTGGGCAACATAGTGAGACTCAGCCTTTACAACAACAACAACAACAACAATTAGTCAAGGCTGGGCACGGTGGCTCACACTTGTAATCCCAGCACTCTGGGAGGCCAACGTGGGAAGATCACTTGAGCCCAGGAGTTCGAGATCAGCTTGGGTAACATAATGAGACCTCAACTCTATATTAAAAAAAAAAAAAAAAAAAAAACCTTAGGTGCAGTGGCATATGTCTGTGGTCCCAGCTACACGGGAGACTGAGACAGGAGGATCGTTTGAGCCTGGGAGCTCAAGGATGTAGCAAGCTGTGATCACACCACTATACTCCAGCTTGTGCGACAGAGTGAGACCCTGTCTCAAGAGAAAAAACACTCTGCTCTTACATCTGAGAGTCTGAGAAACAGGGAATTTTCCTTTCTATTTGTACCCTTCTATACTGCTTGATTTTTTTTTTACCATGAACTTACATAATTTATAATTATTTAAATTGCTTATTATAAAATAATAAAATTAAGACATAGAAGTTGCTGTTGGGTTTTCTGGCATGAGCCCTTTAAACTCTGTGTTTCAGCATTCATGATCACTATGTGGACCACCTTATTCTTATACAACCTTTAATTGTATAAGGATAATCTTTAATTGGCTTGGGCTTGGGGGTGGACTCAGTTTGCTCTGATCCCTGCAGCCAGGTGGCCAGGCAGGTGTCGCTTCCTACTGCACTGGAGGAATGCTGTGGCCAGCCTCAGCTTCATGCTGAACGAGCACTTCTCTACCCCGGGTTGCTGTCCTCCCTCCTGCTCTTACTGCCTCTCTGTTTAGCATGGCTAGAGCATTTAAGTACTCCACATGGGAGCTAAGCTTTGTCTTTCTACATTTCTGGGGACGGCCTCAGTGGACAGGTAATGGTGGCAGAAAGAACTTGGTAGCCAGATATTGGCTAGTACCACTGCTTTTGGTGAGCCCCAGGTTGTTGGCGAAGTCAACAGAATCACTTAAGAATGTGCAGAGCTCAGGAGCTGAAGCCTCATGATTCTCCTGCTGGGTCTGGCTCCCAAAGGTCTCCATAACCCCTATCCCCAGCTGGCCTTGGAACAATGAGGCCTCCTATGTCTCAGCTCCCCCCAGGGTCCTTACAGAGCTCATTCTGGGCTCTTGGAGGAAGGATGTCATCTGTGTGGCCTGAAGGAGACCTGAGTTTCTGGAGATCCTTGAGAAGGGAAGCTGCTTTGATAATTAGCCAGAGAGATGACTGAGCCTGTTGGTTGGAGCCCAGTGAGGGTGTTTGAAGAGTGTGCAGTGGGCCCTGGAGGTGAGGAGAGGCCAAGAACCTCTCTTCCTTCAAGCCAGGTTGTGGAGAAAGCCCCACTGTGAGCCCTTTGTGCTAGGCACTGAGCAAAGTGGCAGCTTTTGTGGCGCTGGGGATGTGGGAAGTTTTCTACTTTTGCAGCTAATATCCCCAGTTTCCCTCCCCAGGATGTAGGGCTGTCTTGGAATAGAGAGCTTTCCTGTGAAACCATTGACGTGAATGGGGAGCAACTCTGGACTGAGCCTCATCCCCAACGACCCCCTGTCAAAGTTGCTAAGGTTTCCAGGTTTGGGGGAGTTAATCTCTATGGTCTCTGCTCTGAGAAGAGGATTCAAGCTGGTGAGAAAACCCTGCAGAATTGGCTGCTGGGTCGAAAAGGTCCTGTGCTTGGTCTCGGGGGCAGGTCTGCAAGGATGGGCTGCTTTTAAAAGTACAAGTAGAAGGGCCTTTGAAGCATTTCAAGTCGATAGGGTCAAATGGAATCTCTGCAAGCAAATCTCCAACCAGACTGTTAATAGACTTGGCCACCTCCCAGTCCAGCTCCAAACAGTCAATTCTCATCTAGTACCTTGGCCTGGAGTGGTATAAAACAATGTGGTGGGCTGTGAAAGCTCTTCATTTATGTTGTTTTTGGTCTCTCAACACATTCTGTTCTCCTCTTTGGAAAATAATACTTCCTTTCCTTTGGGAATCTCTTCACCAGTGCCACATGGTCTGATGAGGCTGTTAATCTTTATGCCCCACCTGTTCCCTTCCCAGTTAGGGCTGGTCATATGACCTAGACTTGCCATTCAGTATGGCTTCCATCTGTACAATGATTGGTCCAGGGGTGGGCATGTGACACAGGTAGGACCAATCAAAGTTCTTCCTTGGAATTCTATACCATTTGGGAGGCTGTAGCTCTCTTTTTGCTGGGATGGGCATGTTTACGAGGAGCAAAGTGGAGAGAAGCAAAACCTAGAGGTGCAGGCTGAGAGAGGGCCTTGGCACATTGCTTGAGCCTCTGGACCCAGCTGTGCTTTTCATCATGGGACCCACCACACTCTTTTTTTTCCTTAGATGAGTTTGAATTTCATTTTGGTCCCTTAAAAACAGAATCCTAATACAAAACAACTTCCAACTGATCTGTCTCTTTCAAATAGCTAATGTCATGTCCCTGGAAGCTACTTCCCTGGTGAAATCCTGTACCTAACACTTTGCTTTGCACACATTGGGTGCTTGCCTTGTATTCTTGTGTGGTAACTGTACCCTCACCATTGCCACCAACTTTTGGGAGGATAGTGGAGGCCTGAACCTGGGTCTCCCAGCCTGCCTTTGTTGGTGGCAGTGAATCCTGTTATCTGTGCATACATTTTCATCTCCCTTCCTCTCTGCCTCTGCTTCTGCAAAATAAATACAATCTGTCAGTCTTGCTTTGCAGGGGCCTTGCCAAACATGCCAGTGGTGGGGCGTTTATCTGTCTACCTCAGGCTGCTGTCTTCCAGATGTAGAGAAGAGGCCGACTCCCATGACACAGTACTGCTGCAGCCGTGGGTGTGATTATCTCCCTCTGAGATCAGGCTGTTTCCTGGTGCCCAGTGTGAGCTGGTGCTAAATTTATTGTGCCTGAAACATCAGGGCAGTGTTAGAGGTTCCTTGCCTGCTGCTTCTTTCCCAGGCTACTTGTGCCAGCTGCAAGGCCCTTGTGAGGCTGTTAGGTGTCATTCTGTGGCAGATTCATTGTTCCATATTTTTATTTAATTACTTACTTTTACAGCTCTTAGAATAAATCTAATTATCCATCTGTTATGCTACATTATGCCACTGCGGTTCATGCAATTCTTTCTCATTGTATATGATATTTGTCAGCTTGACCTTGCCCCCTTCCAATGTTGTTGCTCCCCTGCGTGGCTCTGTGCCACCTCCTCAGTGGATCCTTGGCACCAGCCAGTCTATCAGGGACCTTGGGCAGAGCTGACTGTGAGTGGCTCTCAGATGAAACAGGGGTTGGTGGAGCGTAAAGTATTGCAGGAGGAGAATGGCCAAATGGCCATCTCTGATGCCATGCTGACCTGACATAGGCATGGAAAGTTGGGCTGGTCCTGTGTTAGAGTGCCAGAAAAGAAAGCAGGGATTCTAGCCTCCCATTTCCAGTCTACAGTGAGAGGGCTGTTGTCAAGGAAGACAGCCAGGTGAGGTCAGGCTGAACAGTGGCCACCTGTGGACATATCTGTGGACTGTCCTGCCACGGCTGGCAGGCGGTACCTAATCCAAGGATTGAGTCGGGGTTGATGTTAGGCACAGCAGAGGTGGGCGTTACCTACTAGAGGTGATTTCAGGAATTATGTGAAACTCCTTTGTCCCCAAATCTTTTTTCATTCTGCTACTGCCTAAATTCTATTAATACCATTAGAAATTTGTTTCTTAGTTATACATACACACACACACACACACACACACACACACACACACACACACACACACACACATATATATGTATATATATATATATGAACTCCTGTTTGCAAGCAATTACAGACTTACAGACGTTCCCAGGAGGGGGGACCCCAAGGGGACATTGACCATCTGGGCTATATCCCTTTTCTCAAGCAGGCAGGGGATATGCAGTGAGGAGGACACATGGCCAAGGAATCAAAGTGCAGGGAGGTGGGGAGAGAAGTCAAAACCCAGGGCAGTGGCGGAGTCTGACTCCATGAGCTCTTGGAGTGGGCAAGGTGCTCATAAAGGGAGGTCATATGCCCAACCCATCCATGTGCCTAGTGCTGGGGCTCGGTGTCTCAGCCAGGAGGGGGCACAGAGCCAGCCTCGTGTCTGCAGGCAGCTCCTGTTAATTGCATGCTGGGCATTGGGCTTCACCATCTAGAGTGAGGTCCCAGTTGAGCAGGCAACAAGGCACAGTCCAGGTCCTTGAATGAGTTCACGGTTTAGGAAGGGAAGCCAATCTTGTCAGGTCTGTTAAGAGGACAGAAAGAAGGAGGACCCCAGGAATGCATAGCAGGGGCGGCCCCGTGAGGGTCAGGAGGTCAGCGAGTGTTTCTCTGAGGAGATGGTGTCTGGCGGGGTCTTGGAGTAGGAATTGCCCAGACGAAGATGGAGACGGGCAGGGTGCTCAGGCGGAGGCGGTGGGGAGCACAGCACACTGAGAGATTCTTCTCAGTGGATTGAGATGAGTTGAGAAATTCATCGGGGCAAGGGAGGTCCTCCCTCCTCATCACTTTGGTCCTGAAATAGGGTCATTTTCAGCAGATCTCCTGAATGGACACACTGAGCCTGCTACTGTCACTGCTTCTAAAGCAAATTCCCCAGGGGCCAGGGGAGGACCTGTGTGGCACAGGCTTTCTGTGGTGGAGGCACTGTGGTCAGAGGCTGTGCTCTACTGCCTCATCCCTGTAAGGTACCCGCAGCCCAGGGCAGGGCATGTTATGCTGACTCCTCCTCCTCATTCCCCTGTCCCGCCTCCAGCCCAAGACCACATTAAAGGACTTCCTACTTGGATGCGGGCCCAGGTTGGAGCTCATTATAGCCCAGTGGCCAGGCCCTCCATTTTCCCTTCCAGGTTAAGACTTGGCAGGCATCAAAGGTTGCAGGAACACCCCACAGGCCTTTTCCCTTAATCGTCTCACTCCTGCCCTGTCTGCGTGGCCTCCTTAGCTGAGCTTTTCCCACCAGAGCCTCTGGTGACTTTCCACAAGTTTCCCTTCATTCCAGCAAGCAGATTCAGTGACTAATTGCTGGTAATTTTTTTCCTCAAGACTCTATTTATATAGGCTGTCGTGTTGGGGGCGGGGGAAAGCGGGCTGTAGTCCTGGGAGGACGGCTGCTGTTCCCTGCAACTGCCATCATTAGACTGAGGCCTGTGTGGCATTGATGTCCACACTTTGTCTTTATTCTTGTATTTTTTTGTCATTGCGACATTTGGTTCTTTGAACATCTAACGTCTCTTTTATGCTTCTCATCTCCCACAGAAGATTGTTGTATTTTGTCCCCCACTGAAGCTGCATTTTCTTTTTGTCAGATTTCTCACTTTCTTCTTTATTGTATTTTGATCAGTGCAGCCATGTAGGTCTGGGTTTTATGGGAGCTTTTCATCTTTGGGCCAGTGGCCCTCACGGCCTGGGTCTTTTGGCCAATGCTGGGCCTTGCCTCAGGCCCCTGAAGCAGGACTTTCCCACCAGGGTGACAGAGACCCAGCTTGTTATCTGTCCAGGGATACTGTAGTCTAGTGGTTGTCAAAATTAAGCATGCCTCAGAAGCACCTGGAAGCCTTGTTAAAACGCAGATGGCCAGGCCCCCCTCTAATGGTTCTGATTGAGTGAGTCTGGGGTGAGGCCTGAGAATTTGCATTTCTAACTAGCTCCCAGATACTGCTGATGCTGCTGGCCCAGAGATCAGACTTGGAAAACCACTGCTTTAGAGTAATTCCTCCTTGACCTTCAGCCAGAGTTTCCGGGGCCCAAGCAAGGAAAAAACAGCAGGGCACCAGGTTCCTCCTTCTCCGTGCTGGGGCCAGCTCTCTAAAACTCCATGGTGTGGGATGTTGGCAGGGCATCATAATAGTAAACACCTGTACAGCGATTTTACCTGCCCTCCTTCATTCAATACTCAACAGCAGGTCCCTTGGTGAAGTGGCACAGCTTCTTGACAGATAATAGAAGTAAAGTTGAGATAAGTTAAAGCCTCCCTCCTGGCCATTTGGCTAGTAATTTGCGGTGTGTCCCTAGTGGAATCCAGTTTTTTTAGCGCCTATTCTAGAGCTTGCATGACTCTGCTACTGATTAGCTTTGTGACCTTGGGAAAAATTACTTAGCTTTCTGTGACTCAGTTTGTTGATGAGCAAATTGGGAGTAATGGTGTCTGCCTCCTGGAGCTGTCATGATGATGACATGAGTTAATGCTTGGAAAGCACTTGACAGCTGTTTAATGGTGGCCCACCAGAATCCCCTCCTCTCCTGGCAATGAGGGGCTGTGCAGTTTTTTGTTTTGTTTGTTTTTGGCATTTCTGTCACAAGAAGCCCAGGAAGATGTACCACTGCCCAGTAGACAGCATTACCCAGCCATCAGGACAGGGCTCGGTCACTTTGGAAAGTCGCTTCCTGCCCTGAGGGAAATGGCTCGAGGAAGGCAGGTGGGTGGCATTTGCCTCCAGGGGTTGAGAATGGAGCAGTAGCTGAGAGGCTGGGTCAGTGCGCGAAGCCTCAGACCAGCAGGAGGGGCACCAGGAGAGCCAGGCGGCTGGGTCGTCCACTCCTTAGGAGCTGCTGTGGTCCCTATCCTTTCACTGCCCAGCCCTGGGTGGTGGTCCTTGGAAGATTAGTTTGGAGGGAAGCTAAGTTAAGTCTGCCATTTTAGTGGTTTATTCTTTCTGCCTTGCCCACACCTTCTGACTCAGGACATTTACAGCAGTAATGGGGGTTTGAGTAGAAGGTTAGTCTTGATCATGCTAACGATATTGAACCTGTTGAAAATTACATATCAGGTACTGTTACGTTTGGTATCTCATTTAATCCTCACAACAGCCTCATGAAGTAACCTTCATTTTACAGATGAGGAAGCTGGGTCTCAGATAGGTTAATTGACCTGTCTCAAGTTTGTATAGAAAGAAGTCCAGGATTCAAAGTCAAATCTGTGCGGCTCCAGAGCCCTTGGTCTTTGCTATGCTGCTGTAACGGTTCCCTCTGGAGAACTGTTATCCCCCTCCATGGGTGTCTTGCTTTGGCCTGTTCCCTGGATCCCCTGCCTCTCAGCTCAAGGTCCAGGTTCCCGGACCATGAAAGTGCTTTGTTCACCTTTGTGTCTTCCGTAGAACTTAACACAAAGCCTTATACAGAGTGACCATATGTTCTGTTTATGCCTCTTGTCCCAGTGCAGTAATTAATTGTGCCCCTTTCACTCTTAGAAGTGTCCCAGTTTGAACAATAAATTGTGTGGTCACCCTACTTATGCACGGCCCTCCCAACCCAGGGACAATGGCATGTTAATAGAGGACCCTGAAAGAATTGTCTTTAAGGCTCAAGTAAATCCCAGATGGTGAAATTTTCAGGGTTTACATCACAGTAGGCAAGAGAATTTAGACAAAGATTCTGCTCAGCACCCCACAAACCTACCACAAAGGACTATTTCTAACACCTGACTTGAGGCTTATGGGGATCATCAGGCCTGTGATGAGATTTGTAGAGGCAGGAGGACAAGCAAGGCAGGAAAAGGGCAGGGAGAGCAAAAAGCTGTAGCTTCCCCACCTTCCCAGGTGGGAAGGAGCCCCTACCTAGCATTTGATTGTTCCCAAGCCCCTAGCCTCCCTTCAGGAAAGAGCTAATGGGGATTGGCCCTCTTCCCAGTGTCACCCTCAGCCCTTGGGCCCTGGGCTCAGCTTCCCCACACTTTCTTGTTGGGGCCGCATTCCCTCAGGCCCTGCCCTTGTACCCTGGACATCGGTCCATACTCAGCCATGGTGTGTGCCAGTCACATTCCAGGCTGTGTCCTTGCACCATTTGCAGGCAGCTGAAAACTGCTGTGCATATGTCAGTTCACACTTGAACTGGTTTAATGTTTTTTTCTTTTAAGTTGCAATCTAAAATTCAGCCAGACAGGCTTTAACGAGCACTAAATCGTCAAGCCTTTTGTTTCCCTTGCTATTCAAGCCATAGAGATTTTGTGTTTGATTCAGCAACAATTGCTGAATCTTAAACAAACCATTTACATTTTGACATTAACTATTTTATGAGTGTAACTTTTTCTTTGGCATTAGAATGATTCCAGCAGAAGGCCTTTTAATGATTTATCAGAAACAGAGTTAAAAGGCTCTGTGGAAGGTGATTCTTAACATTTTCTTTTGGGGAAAAAAAGTAGGTTTTTATCTGCCTTCAGTTGGGCAGTACATACAGAATTTTAGCCTCTCTCCTCTATTTTAATAACTTTTGATCTTGTCAAGGTCATTCCTCCAGCATGCCCTCCCACTCAGCACCTCCATTTTTCAGACAACCTTCATGCCCAGTAGCTTCTCTCAGAGTAGTTCTTTGCACATCTCTTTCGGCTGTTAATTTTATCTGATAGAAGCAGGAACTATGTTCGTTCTTTGCTCTAGCCCTGGTATTCTTAGCTGAGGCCCCTGTGCACACTAGGCATGATCAGTATTTGTCAACCAGCTGACTGGACAAAGAGCCTCAGACAAACAGCATGTTCGCAAACGAAGCCATTCATCGTCTGTCCCTGGAAGCTGTAAGTAATTGGAACTTTTCCTCAGTTCTTAAAGATTTCCACAGAATGAGAAGTCTCCACTTTCCTTTAGGTTCTCATTCCAGCCTCTGGTGAGTCAGGTCAAAGGGCCTTGAGCAAGATCAGGCCTCCCAGTGTTGTTCCTGCATCAGGGGAGGCTCTGTATCTTTCTCAGCCTCCAGTGAGACCTGGTGAACCCTGCATCTGGCTGGGGAGTCAGCCGATCCACCCAGTTTTCTTCTCTGTTACAATGTGAGCCAGGTGGCCAGGTGCAGGAAACTCATGCTAGCGGGGGCCTGAGACTCCATGTGAAATGGAGCTGGCTGAGGAGGCCATGTTGATCTGCCCCCACGGAAAACCGGGAGCCTGGGTGCTGCACTTGCCTCTTAGGACTAGAACTAATTGTTCTTAAAGATCTTTCCAAATACCAATGATGCAAAATATTTGGATGGTTCACCATATTGTTCACCATATTTAAACTGTCAGAACCTTAAATATCTGAGCAAAACCTCAGCAAACAAAGGATATTTTGGGGACTTGTTATGTATGTTGCACAGCAGAGAGATTTGTAGTCTATACGACTTCCAAATGCTGTAAACGAAGTATTTCAGTGTTGTCATTTTCAGCTATAGACCGTCCTACGATCATTGCCTTTTCTTTCGCTATTAAGAGATGGCTCATTCATAAACATTTCTACAGTTGTGTGGCAAACACAAAATAGGCCCTGCGTGATTCCATTGGCTCTGACTGAGGAGATGATTTTTCACACAGTGAGATTTATCACGTTTATCAAATTTATGACAGAACACAGAGAGGATGAGGGGATGTGGAGGTTGGAGGGAGAGCAGATCTGAGTGAGTGAGGAAGGAAGCGCTTTCCCGAGCCTCAAAGGGCCTGTTGACAAGGTGTGTTGCCTATAAGCTTGGAGTCAGGATAGTCTGGGCCATTTCCTCGGATCCCTTCTTGCCCTGTGGGGTCTGGCCTCCTCCACTCTCACCCAGCCACCAGACCTGTAGGGATAGTTATACCACCAGCTGTTATAGAAGACCTAAAATAACATCCTCTGTGTTCTCTAATAAAGTTGATAAATCTCAGCTTGTGAAAAAAATCTCCCATATGTTTTGTCTAAATTTTCTTCTGCTTAACCTTGTTACTCCTGCCTTGCCTCCCTCAGACTGCCTGAGACAATTACTCAGGGACATTGTTTGAATAATTAGAGGCTGCAGATAATTCTCTTTAGCCTGCTTTCTTCCCTGTTCCCTACCCTGTGGTCTCCCTTTAGCCAGTTCTAATTAGCTACTTTGATCCTTCCTCCCAATCTCTCCCTCTAGCTTGTTAATTACATTTCTCCCCCATGAATTCCTTCTATACTGGCTTTGTCTATCCAGTCGGAGGAGCTGAAAATGAGAATCTAAGGCCACTCAGTGGGAGGTCTTCTTTGTCCCTCAACACAGATAGCTCCTCTTCCTTCTGAGAAGGAGGCATTCTGTCTTAGCAGAAAAGTAAAAATAATAATTTCTGTCAAGTGGTATATTATGATAAAAACAGCTGTTATCCTAATGCTTGGCATTTGCCAGGAAGAGTGTGTGTGTGTGTGTGTGTGTGTGTGTGTGTATGTGTGTGTTTACATATATAAAATCACATTTCATCCCCACAACAATCCTATGAGATAAATATTATTGTTATACATCCCTGTTTTACAAAATCAGAAACTGAGGTCCAGAGAGGCTTAGTAACTTAGTCACACAGCTGAGAACACTGGAATCTCGAACTTGCACCTAGGTCTCTCTGACTCCAGAGTAGCACTTAGTTTTCTGCTTTCTCGGTTTGGGCTTTTGGTGGGAAAAAAAAAAAAAAAGTCCAGGTCATTGGCTTTTAAGCCCACCAAAAAACCGGCCAACCAACTCTGAGGTGATTGTCAGCTTTTTACCCTCAGTGTAGAAGAGGCTTTCTGAATTGAAATTATAAAACTGGCACAGAAGCAAACTGACATAGTGTACGGGATATCTGGGCAGTTGGAAATCTGCTTCTAGAAAATAAAAAGGAACCAATAAATTCTTTACTTGCTTTAATTCTTAATTTTCTTTTCTGACCGGTTTCTCTCTCAGGAGGTTAAGGAAGCAATAAGAAGGGCCTCACTGAAATTATATTCTGAGCAACAAGAAGGATTTGTCTGGTAAAAAAAAAAAAAAGTTTTGGAAACCTCAGCAGAAAGTGACTGTGTTTGGAGAAGCCAAGGGGAAGGTAAAACTCTCTGCCTCTGAGTTTTAGGGAAAATAAATTTCAGAAGGTCCAGGAAAAAGTAGATACGATATCTGAACAAGAGCTTCGAAAGGAAGGATGACTCAGAGTTTAAAAAATGAAGTGTTCTTAATAGAGTCACGAGTGATTGTTGCAGGGAACAGGGAGCCACCTAAGGAGACCCACATGGCTGCAGGGGGCACAGTTCGAGTGGAGATTTTGTCTAGAGATTAAATAAGGGACCTGTAACCAAGAACAAATAGAGAAGGATGCAGCCATTGAGAACACTGTCAGGAGCACAAGACGGATGAGACCTGAGAACACTAAGAACAACAAAGGCGCCTGCGCAGTTACTGTTCCAAGTGAGAGGAATGGCAAGGAAGGCTTTAGGTCACCTAGTTCAGTCGGGTGATTTAGCAGATGCCAGAGAGAGTATCTCTGTCCTTGCTGCTCATTCTGTTTGCTTCTGCCTTCTCTTTTAAAGAGAATGGCCCTCCTGCAGAAAGTAAAACATAGGGTTAAGTGGAACTTGAGACAAGGAATGTGCAAAAAGTGTAAATGAGCCACGGTCTTCTCCAAATTAAACAGGGTCTGAAAAATTAAATGTCAGACAGAAACTTAGGGACACCATCATCAAACTGTGTGCAGGAATCTTTATCACATCACGGGGATTGGGAGAGGGGCAAGTAGACACAATGGGCAACTGTTCTGGTTTTCAAAATAACAGAGCAAGTTTTTGAGATGTGACTTATGAGTGTTTTTAAAGAAAAGAGGTCATCTCTTAGAGTTAGTTTGGGTTCCATAAAACCAGGTCTTGATGGACTAGTTTAATGCTGAAGTCCTCCCTCCCACCTCCCTCCATACAGAAAAGCTCAGCACATTTCACTTGATGAATTAGTTAAAGTGGACACACCCATGTAACCATGACCCAGATCAAGAAATGTAATATTATCAGTACCCCAGAAGACTCTCTCAAGTTCCCTCCCAATTCCATTTTTCTTTTTCAGATTTGCTAGGCTGGTAGATTAGGCCGGTACAATAGACACAGAGGAAGACCTGTATTTCAGGAAATCATTTGACAGAATCTCATGATAATCTAATAGATCAGATAGAGAAATGATGATAAAGGTGTAGATTTGAGGCTGGGTGCTGTAGCTAATACCTGTAATCCCGGTACTTTGGGAGGCCGAGGCAGGCAGACCACTTGAGGCCAGGAGTTCGAGACCAGCCTGGCCAACATGGCAAAACTGTCTCTACTAAAAATACAAAAAAAAAAAAAAAAAAAATGGCTAGGTGTAGTGGTGAGCATGGTGGTATGTGCCTGTAGTCCCTGCATGGTAGGCTGAGGCATGAGAATTGCTTGAACCTGGGAGGCAGAGGTTGCAGTGAGCTGAGATTTCACCACTGCACTCCAGCCTCAGTGAGGTGAGATTCTGAATAATAATAATAATAAAATGATGTAGATTTGTAGCAGCTTGAACAATCAGACTTAATCAGTGTTTATTTAGAAATGATTTAGTGTCACCAGAGCCTTCACTATAGTGATGTGCCAAAGAGCTCGTGGCAGACTCTGTCCTGTGTAACCTGCATTCTGGTTCTCATGTGAAGATGTGGGAACAGATGGCACTAATCGGGAAGGGATAACCATGTGAGATACGTGACAGTGAGGATCCAAAAGAATAGTGACAGGCTAGGAGGAAGGGTCTAGGTAGCCAAGTGGCATTTTAAATTTTATTGTTATTAAACTTCTAATTTATAAGTGATTCAGATTCCTTGTTTGAAACAAAAATCTCACCACCCAGAAATAAATATATGGTGTTATATCACCCCATACTATTTGTAATTTGCTTTTTGCCTCCTGACCATATTTATCGTTAGTAAGAATAAAATCGAAGCCCTGTGTTTGGGTTCAGAGCCATGTTGGGGATCCCTGACTCATCAGAAGATTATGTGAGCAGCCTCTAGGAATTTGACTGAGGCAGGCCACTATAAGCTCTGTGAGGCTACTTCCTAAAGCCTAGAGCTGGCCTGAGGCATTAGGGCAGAGTGGCCCTGGGACAAAGGCAGCCAGGCCCACTGGACTCTGAGTGGGGAGCTGGCCAGGCTGGAGCCCTGCAGATAGGTTTGGGCACCACCTCTATAGGGATTTGTAAGTGGAACAGGACCCCATAGAGTTTAGAGGGTTTCAAGAGTCACACTAAGAATGACTGCAGAATCCTGTGAGGCCATGTTGTGAGGGGAGCATTCTTTGCATGGTTGGCTGCTCCTAACTTTCAGAAGGGCTGACCTGTCAGGACAGGATCAGGCAACCCTTTCTTTCTGCGAGAGTAGACTTAGGACCAGAGGGTATAAGCTTCATGATGGCAGATTTCAGCTCAGTGTCAGAATATACTTTTCTGTCAATTGGAGGAGTTTTAAACTAGCAGAAAGCCCCCTTGTTTGATGACGTAGTTTTCAAGTACTGGGCCACCAATTACCAGAGATGTTGTACTGGATAAAAGGTTGGGTATTGGCTCTTGTTATCCCAAATGCTGGTCCTAAGAACATAGGAATCACATGTGGCATTTATGAAAAATCAGGTCTTTGGAGCCACATTCTCTGAGATTATGATTTAGTATATGCAGGATAGGGCTTGGAATCTATATTTTCAAAAAGGGCTCCAGTTGTTCATTGGAGAAATGGCTGATTTCATGGCTGGCACAGGAAAAGAGCAATATCTTATACAAGAACATCTTGTGCCAGAAGGTAAGAAAATACTCTCAAAGAGTGATGGAAACATTTTAAAAAGACACAGAAGCCAGCATGAAAAGGCCTGGTGATTAAGGATAATTTGAGCATTGAAGTAAATGATAGAAATGGATTCTATTCCATAGATTAAATAAGAATTTGTGAATCAATACTGATATCAATAATTGAATGAATGAAGAAATGGGTAAGAAGGAAAATCTCTTTTTCCAGGTAGAGTGCCAGCAAATAAAGTTAGAAGCAAGAAAAATAAAGATAGGAGTTTGAAGGATAAAATAGGAGTTTGAGTATCGTTTGACAAACATCATGGTACAGGTTGAGCATCCCTTATCTGAGATGCTTGAGACTAGAAGTGTTTTGGATTTTGGATTTTTTTTTCTTTTTGGTCTTTGGCATATTTGCATTATATACTTACCACTTCAGCATCGCTGATCCAAAAATCCAAAATCCAAAATGTTCCAGTGAACATTTCCGTTGAGCATCATGTTGATGCCTAAAAATTTCAGATTTTAGAGCATTTTGGATTTTAGGTTTTTGGACTTAAGATACTTAACCAGGGATAATTAAGCAAGAATTGTCAATGATTGCCAAAACTGCTACATGAAAGTTTGATGAGGAATAGGCTGTCTTTATATCTCAAAGTGTCTCCCCACAAAATACTAATTTCAGAGGAACAACTAGTTTGTTGTTTTTTGGTTTTTTTTTTTTTTTTTTTTGAGACAGAGTTTCACTCTTGTTACCCAGGCTGGAGTGCAATGGCGCGATCTCGGCTCACCGCAACCTCCGCCTCCTGGGTTCAGGCAATTCTCCTGCCTCAGCCTCCTGAGTAGCTGGGATTACAGGCACGCGCCACCATGCCCAGCTAATTTTTTGTAGTTTTAGTAGAGACGGGGTTTCACCATGTTGACCAGGATGGTCTTGATCTCTTGACCTTGTGATCCACCCGCCTCGGCCTCCCAAAGTGCTGAGATTACAGGCTTGAGCCACCGCGCCCGGCGAACAACTAGTATTTTTATAGTAGAGAAAGCTGGCAGATACCACCATAACCAAGTAATCAAAGCAAACGTCCAATTGTGGTACTTATGGTCATCACTTGCCCTCCTATACAATACACTGAGAAAGATACAACACTGTGTATTCCTGCCAAAGCCATAGCCTCGGTCTAACCATGAGAACATATCAGACAAATCCAAACTGAGAAACATTCTACATAAATGTCCATGTCATGAAAGACAAAGACTGAGGAAGCATTCCAGATGAAAGGAGACCAAGAATACATGCTGCTGTGCACATCCTGTGGGCGTAAATTGGACGTGGGATCAAAATTATTTTTCTAAAAAGAATATTATTGAGAGCACTCTGTGCAGTGACTCACTCCTGTAATCCCAATACTTTAGGCGGCTGGGGCAGGAGGACTGCTTGAAGCCAGAAGTTCAAGACCAGCTTGAAAAGGCCTGGTGACTAAGAATAATTTGAGCATTGAAGTAAATGATAGAAATGGATTCTATTCCATAGATTAAATAAGGGCAATATCATGAGAACCCCTATCTAAAAAAAAAAAAAAAGCTTTTTAAAAAGATGGGGCGGGGGGAAGAAGTATTACTAGGACAGTTGGCAAAAATCTGAATAAATACCTGTAGATTATTGTGTTAGTGTTGGTTTCCTGATTTTGATAATTGTACTTTGGTTATGTTCTTAGGAAATACACACTGATACGTTTAGGGGTAAAGGGCCTTCATATCTGCAGTTACTCTCAAATATTTTAGAAAATCTGTGTAAATATTAATAGAGACAAAATGAAAAAGCAGATGTGGTAAATGTTCACAATTGGTGAATCTGGATGGAAGTTCACTTACTATTCTTGCAGCTTTTCCGTAAGTTATTTTTTTGTATGTAATTATTTTTCTATAATTTTATTTTTCTTTAGAGAGACAGAATCTCACTCTGTCGCCCAGGCTGCAAGTGATCCTCCTACCTCAGCCTCCTGAATAGGTGGGACCATAGGCACATATCACCATGCCCAGCTATTTTTTTTTTTTTTTTAATTTTTGTAGAGACGGGGATTTTACCACCTTGTCCAGGCTAGCTTCAAACTCCTAGACTCAAGCAGTCCTCTCACCTTAGCCTGTCAAAGTGCTAGGATTACAGGCATGAGCCACCATACCAGCCTATTTTCTGTAATTTTTTTTTTTTTTTTTTTTTTTTTTTTTTTTTTTTTTTT
>NW_022437011.1:8740072-8788252 GCF_009761245.1 Sapajus apella | reverse complement strand
TTTTTTTTTTTTTTTTTTTTTTTTTTTTTTTTTTGAGACAGAGTTTCGCTCTTGTTACCCAGGCTGGAGTGCAATGGCACGACCTCGGCTCACCGCAACCTCCGCCTCCTGGGTTCAGGCAATTCTCCTGTCTCAGCCTCCCGAGTAGCTCGGATTACAGGCACGCGCCACCATGCCCAGCTAATTTTTTGTAGTTTTAGTAGAGACGGGGTTTCACCATGTTGACCAGGATGGTCTCGATCTCTTGACCTCGTGATCCACCCGCCTCGGCCTCCCAAAGTGCTGGGATTACAGGCTTGAGCCACCGCGCCCGGCCCTATTTTCTGTAATTTTTAAAAGCACTAGTCTGAAATGGTTTCAGGAAATAAACTGCCCCAGGTGATTGTGATGCAGGGCTATGTTGGAAAGCTACCAGATGTCCGTCAGGAAGATGATTTGCTGCCCCTCCCTCTGAGGTTCCCTTTATTTACCCAGAGGAGGGCATATTAGTGTGTGTGTGTGTGTGTGTTTGTCAAGAGGTTCTAGAGACCCTCCTAGGAGCTGCTGTTACTGTGGTGAGGGGTATCTCACAGTTGCTTACGTGGGTGGCTTCCAGTTGGGGACTGTATGTGAAGGAGTCAGATGATAGCCCTGCCTTTCCCCAGTGTCCAGATGGAACTCTTGAGACCATTCAGGTCCCACCACACGAGTGATGTGCAGCTCATGTTGCTGGAGGGGTGTTTTGTTACTCCTAGAAGCTTGACTTTACAGTGGGAGATTTGTTCTGTGTTTATTTTTTTTTTTGTTAAACCTATTCTATTTTTATTCAGTTCAGCAACTGTTTGTGTTTTGTGTGTGTGTGTGTGTGTGTGTGTGTGTGTGTGTGTGTGTGTGTGTGTGTTTTGAGACAGAGTCTTGCTCTGTTGCCCAGGCTGGTGTGCAGTGGCGTGACCTTGGCTCACTGCAACCTCTACCTCCCGGGTTCAAGTGATTCTCCTGCCTCAGCCTCCCAAGTAGCTGGGATTACAGGCGCCTGCCACTACACCCAGCTAATTTTTGTATTTTTAGTAGAGACGGGGTTTCACCATGTTGGCCAGGCTGGTCTCAGACTCCTGACCTCAAGTGATCCACCTGCCTTAGCCTCCCAAAGTCTTGGGATTACAGGCGTGAGCCACCGTTCTGGGCCAATTGTGTCTTAACTGATTGATTACCTAATCCCACTCATCTCTGGACGGCAGGCGAATATAGGTGTCTGTTGAACCCACCTATTTCAGGATTACACATCCTGCAAATTCTTGCTTTTCCAGATGATGGAGGCTACACATTAGGGCATAAGTAAGGTAGGGCCACCAGAGGAGATCTTTCTTTCTGGGCCAGAAGGCGAGTCTGCACTGTATCAGGTGAACGATTGTGTCTGGCCCCACACACCCCTGAGACGTACCCTCTGCCCTCGGTGCATGACATCTTCTCAGAGGCGTTTTGGACAATAAGTGGTAGTTTTTCCCTGTTGTAAGGGCATGAAAAGAGTATTTGTTGCACTTAGCAATGTCACGAGGACTTGTGAGTGAGCACATCCCTCTGCTGTGCCTCTGGTGTCCTGGTTTGGTCTGGAAGTCTCAATCACAGAAGCTCACTTCAGTTACATCTTAGCATTTCCTCGGCCCCCATCTAACCAGCCACTCTTACTTATGCCCATCCTAGAGTTCTGCCTTTTCCAGTTGTTCTCCTTTCCAGAAATTCAAACTTCCTTTTCAGCCCTTGTTGTGCCAGTCGGCCCTGAAGCAGGAGCTCTGTGCACACCCTGTCGGCCCTGCCACCGTGCAGGGCACAGCACCCCATGCTCAGAAGGGCCCCTGCTTGGCTTCATGCTCTGTTCTCACTGTCTTGAAATTTCTGATAATTCTTGTACAAAGGGCCCCACATTTTCATACTGCACTTGGGCCTGAAAATTCTGTAGCCAGTCCTGAGCCTAGGGATGGAGAAGGCAGCCCTTGGGTGTGCATTGGGCGCCAATCTCCTGGGCCCCTGGCCAAGCTGGCCTGCCCTCCCTGTCCGCTCCTTCAGTCCCCTTCTACCCAGACACTCGCTCAGCTTCAGTTAGCTAAAATATGACCTCTGACTCTTGGCTGATTGCCCGAATTGCTGTCACCCTGACCCAAACTCTCTGGTTTTTGCAAATGCAATCACTTCCATTTCTGCAACACGCCCCACCCCCAGCCCATCCCTCTGCAAGATTTACAGAGTAGCAGCTGCTGTCGTCCCTCTGCACACAGACAGCTGACTTGCCTGCTGATTGTGAACATCCCAGTAATCCAAGTGCTAATGGTATTTATTTAGTCCAGCCGGCTTAGCCCTGAACAAGGTTTATTCTCATTTATCGCATCGGAGATGAGCTACGTCCTTAATATCCTTCTGTTGACTTTGAGCACACCAGTGCCACTGATGTCACTTTGAGGCATGCCAGGCCCCCACCTGTTTAACTCACGCAGATCCCCAACTGACAGGACACCTACCTTCCATCCAGCAGAGCTGGCCCCTCTAGGGGTGGGCTGTAGCTCTGGTCTGGAATCCATAAGCTGGAGGAGGATGACGCTGGCATATGTGTGTGTGCTCCAGGCATCGGGGCTGAATAAAGCTGTGTTCTCCAGGATGTGGTCTGGCCTCTTCTGTAATTGTCTTTTGGCCACAGTGCATTGGCTGGCACTGGCATTTTGGCATTCATTAGCTATTCTGTCTTTAACATAGGTAGTCTTAGCTCTGCGGCACAGGTGATGGCTTGCCCAAGGTCGTCAGCCATTGTTCCTGAGATTCCCAGCAAGGGTCCTCCAGGCCCTGGCCCTTGCACATCCCTAGGCCTCACTCTGAACTATTATGTTAGTTACCACCCTCAGCCCCAGGCTGTGAGCATTTAGAGCCCAAGGCTGAGCTGCCTGCAGAGAGAAGGTCTGTTTCTGGGAGCAGATTCTGCCCTTGTGGGGAGATTGCTCAGGAAACCTTCAGCTCTGCTGGCCCTGCTGGATGGACTGAGAGGCAGCTGGAAGCACAGGCCTCGTCTTTCCCCTGTTCCTCTGCTGTGTTTCCCCAGCCCCTTGCCTTCCTTCACAGAGTGGCCTTTTAGGGAACTCCTGATGCTGCAGGAACCCTGGGATAGGGCCCAGAGTTCCCAGGGTTCCTTGGGCACCTCATTTAAGTCGATCACCTGAAGAGGCCAGGCAGGGCATGGGCCCACGGCTGCCAAGGCTGCGCACTGTCACAGCCCAGGTTTGGCCCATGGTCTGGCTGTACCCATGGACTTGGCTGTGGGTGAAAATGTGAATTTATTGCCTTATGAACCTGATTTCAGCAATTTACAAAAGGCCAGACTTACTCTTTTCTCTCCGATTTACTTCTCCCTTGTTGGAGCTCTGTTCTTTCCTAGGAGGTGGGAAGAGCCTGCCTGAGGGAGACGGAGAGCTCTCAGCCTGTCTGAGGGAGGCAGGGTGAGTGGGACCGGGCTGCTGCTGGCTTGGCGTGGGTGGCTCTTGGCCCACATCAGCCTACCTTGAAGAAGGGACTTCTCTTTGCCCTGGTCCCAGTGCAGAAAGTGGAAGGGCTCTGGTGGCCCAGCCCTGGGCAATTAACTGGGGCTGCAATGATGGGGTGCAGTGATGAGCTTTGTTCTGTCTTTGGAGGGCATTGTCTCTGCTGCTGTGAAGGCCCATGAGGGATGGGACTCCTCAGCAGTGTTCCCACAGGCTGATGCAGTGTCAGATGTCACAGCCCCACTTTGGGAGGCAGCATTTGATGTTTATGTGAATCTCTCAGTATGGTCGTCTTCTCTTCCTGGACCCTCCTTTCATGGGTGAACATTCCTTAGGCACATGATGACAGAGACAGCCCTAATTAGCTCGTGCTTTGATTAAGCAGCTGCCTGTCTCAAGTCGGGGGGCAGGGGAACAGCTCGGCTCCCAGGCCCCCCGAGCCAGTGCCTGCCTGCCTATCTGGAGAGGAGCTGTCAGCCTCCTTCCCCAGGGACTCTGGCCCATCTCCAGGCTGCTCTGCAGACACAAGGGTGGAGTTGCTGTGGGACAGGCTGGCACCCACCCTGTACTTCCTTTCTGGCTGAGAGGCTACAGAGTGACACATGCTACAAAGGAGCCTTTCCCTTTGGGAAACTGGCTCAGTGTGCTGGGTCTGCTCTGGACCTTGAAGCTGGCTCCTGGTTGGAAGAGAAGTGGGGAGCTATCTTCATTCCATTCAGCTGGCTTTGGGGGTGTGCCTGCTGTGTCGAGCCCTCTCCTGTGCGGTGGCACTTCTGTGTCAGCAGAAGACAAATCAGCTAGCTCCTTCTGATTTGTCTTTGTTTCCTTACACCCTAGCTCACTCTCGAGGACGCCATGAGTGACTCCTGGCCAGGAGCATTGGGAGTTAGGAGGAACAGGTGCTTTTGGGGTCTCCAGGAGCTTGTGGTCATGCTAAGGTCAGGCAGCCAGAGGCACTGGTGGCTTTGGTAGACTGCGACATCCTTTGCCAGTTATTTGGGTGGGTGTGACAGCCATCATCTGACTGCTGGCCTGTCCCTTTCACTTGCTGCTGGCCTCAGGCTTTTGTGTCCCCTCTCTTCTCTCTGGCCTCACAGTAGGCTGCTGCGAGAGGAGGCCTGACCTGCCCAAGGGCCTGACCATCTGGTCCCTGTGCTTGGCACTGGCTCCTTAATTGATCCTTAATGTGATCTTGAAAAGCAAGGAGCCTGCAAAAGGGTATCCTGCAAGGGATCCCAGCCATGTCCCCTGCCTGGCACCCTGCCCTGATGGGTGCCCCCACCAGGCTCCCCCATCCCTTCATCTGGGAGGTCTGAGCCTGAAATATTTTAATCACATCACTGTTTCTCTAGCCAAGAATGGGGAGAGGAGTTCCAGAGGCAGCTCAGGGTTTTGAGTACTTTGGTGTAGCTTATTTGTTGGTATGTTCAGGTGGTGTGCCCGGGTTTGTTTGTTCATTTGTTCATTCATTCACTCATTCATTCATTCATTTCCTACTGCCCAGGGACCTATGACGTGGCAGGCTCTGTGCTGAGTGCTGAGAATACAGAGACAGAGAAGCTGACAGTAGCTGCTGTTATAGAGCGGGAGCCCAGTGGGAGGCTTTGCGTTGTCCTGTTTTAGGATTTGCCTAGGTATTCAGAGGCTCCTGTCTCTTGCACT
Source organism: Sapajus apella (assembly GCF_009761245.1). Lineage (NCBI taxonomy): Eukaryota > Metazoa > Chordata > Mammalia > Primates > Cebidae > Sapajus > Sapajus apella. The sequence goes on along the minus strand of NW_022437011.1, from coordinate 8,783,090 downwards.
TTCTTCTTGCCCTCTCCCACAAGCATTTTCTATGTGCGGTCTGAGTACTGACCCAGGAGAGGAAAGGAATGGGGCCCTGGCCTTGGGGCGTCAGACCCAGAGAGGAACAGACCCATTAGTAATTGCTCCAGTGTGTGATGTGCTTGGGGTCACGAAGAAGGAACATCCGGCACTGGCTTCCTATGGGAGGACGGGAGGACGCTGAAGGAGTGCCTTTGGCATCGAGCTGTCTGTCGTTAAAGCAGTAGAAGTGATTCACCTTCCTAGCCGGCTCCAGTCCCTTGGCTGCTGGGGAGTGGGGGCTGGCATGGGAGTCTTTAGCCCTGTCATCTGTGCATGGGCCGCTGTTCCCACATGGGTCTGTGCCAGATGGTCTTTGTTTCCCAGGCTGAGTTCGACTTGCCCGGAGTGGGATCCTCCATTGTTCCCGTTTCTGCCCTGGGATGGCTGGCGTGGGCTCAGTTCCCTTACCACCTGATCCCTGGGCTGGGCAGGGTGCTCACTCTTTCCTATGCTTCTTCCCCAGCAACCCCAAAGTCCAGGTGGAGGCCATCGAAGGGGGAGCCCTACAGAAGCTGCTGGTAATCCTGGCCACGGAGCAGCCACTCACAGCAAAGAAGAAGGTGTGTTTCCATGCCCTTCCTCCTGCCCGGCCCCCAGAACACCTGTGGGCCTGAAAGGAAAGGGTCCCTGTTCAGGCTATGCTTGTCACCTTGGGGGCCTGAGCATCATCTGCTAGGTAGCATAGGGGAGAGGTCACACTCAACTAAAGCAGGTGACAGTGTGCTGAGGTGTCTAGAGGCCTGGGGGCAGCTCCCGTGGTACGGCCTTGGGCCCTACTCCTGGCCTCCCACCCTGGGCCTCTGTTTACCTGTCATTTACCCACTTGATAATGTTGAAGGTGCCTGAGTCCCTCCTGGCCTCACAGTCCTGGGTTCTGGGGTGTAGCTGTACCTGAGGTGTTGGGTGGGGCCGGGAGGAATGAGCACTAGGTTGGGGCACCTCTGGCTGCCTTCCCTGGGCCTCGGGGCAGGTACCACTTGTTTGGCCTCTCAGCTGCCCCTCGATCTCTGCCCCCAGGTCCTGTTTGCGCTGTGCTCCCTGCTGCGCCACTTCCCCTATGCCCAGCGGCAGTTCCTGAAGCTGGGAGGGCTGCAGGTCCTGAGGAGCCTGGTGCAGGAGAAGGGCACAGAGGTGCTGGCCGTGCGTGTGATCACGCTGCTCTACGACCTGGTCACGGAGAAGGTGAGTGCCCAGGCCCGCCTGGTCTCCTCTCGTTTGCTTTGTGTGTGCTTCCAGATGGATGGACAGACGGATGGAAGAGAGTGGGGACACCAGGGAGGATGTCCTGTGGATGTGGTGGCTAAGCCAGAACCTGAGGGCTGATGAGGAGAGGGAGGTGGCCCTGCTGGCCATGGTCATGGCCAAGTGTGCAGGCAGACGGCTCAGCATGAGGCGAGCCTGGGAGCAGGCGGGACCAGGCCTCCACGGGACAAAAGGCTGAGGGATGGGGCAGCTGTCTCCAGCCAGTGCAGGAGCCCAGAGCTCCTCCAAATGGTGCTGACTCTGCAGATTGTAGAATCCTGGAGGTGCCTCCTCTCTTCTGGGGGCTGCTCCGGGCAGGGCCTCAAAGCAACTGCCCTTGAGAGTCCCAGGGACCCAGTCTCTTACCACCTCGGAGGAGATTTGGTGCCCAGCCCTCTCTGCAAGCTTGAGAAGTGTCTTAATTAAGGTGGAGAGAGGAAAACCAGCCAGGCCTGGATTCTTAATTCAGCTGCTGCAGCGAGCATTGGCAGGGCTTTCTCAGTCGCCTCTCTCAGGCTGCACGCTCCCCAGAGCAGCCGCATGCCGACTAGTGGAGCAGGGCTGCGCAGCCGCTGGAACTGCTGCCGAATGGTGGAGGCTGGGCCCTTACCCTGCTCTGCACATACCTCCCGCAGGCCTTCTCTCCCTGGCAGAGGGCCAGGATGGCTGTGGCTGCCTTGCTCTGTCCGTCACTGTCTCTTCCCAGCTCTCTGCCACTCTCTGCCTGTCTTACCTCTCGCTCTGTTTCTCTGTCTCCTCTTGTAGAAGCTGCAGAAATCCAGTTTCTTAGAACAGCAGGCAGCCATGTGGTGCTCAGATCCAGTTAATAAGGCCTGGGCACAGTTCACATTCTGGGAGTGGGCCAGTGGACTTGGAGAAGAACATGTAGGCTGGCTGGGCATTTCCCACGGGAAACTGGTCTGTGTTCTCTGGTGTCTTGGGTGTGTGTCTCTGTTGCCCCCAGCCCTGGCATCCTGGGCACTATGGCACTGACCCATGGCTAGCACACTACCACCAAGCAGGCTCACCAAGGCTGCCCCAAGGCAACCGGCTCCAAGAGGCTGCCCCTGGAACCTTTGGGGTGTTGATGTGACTGGGGAGGGAAGGATCGGCATCTCTGTACAAACAGCACAGAAACGGCCCTCTTCTTTCAGGGAAGACAGTGGATGAGTTTCAGCCAGAGAGATTTAGGACAGACTGTACTCTGGTTGAGGCAGTCAGGGCTTCTCTGTTCTTGCGATTCCTGTTTTTCTTTCTTTTTTTTGGAGTGGAGACAGGGTCTTTCTCTGTCACACAGGCTGGAGTACAGTGGCACGATCCTGGCTCACTGCAACCTCCACCTCCCGGACTCAAGTGATCCTCCCACCTCAGCCCCACAAGTAGCTGGGATTACAGGCCCATGCCACCATGCCTGGCTAATTTTGTTTGTTTTTTGTACACAGGGTCTCACTATGTTGCTCAGGCTGGTCTTGAACTCCTAGGCTCAAGCGATCCTGCCTCAGCCTCTCAAAGTATTGGAATTATAGGTCTGTGCTGCTAAGTCCAGCCTCTTGCAGCTCTTAGAAAAGAATGAAGACCTAGCCCAACTAGGGTTGGGTCCAGAGCTGCCTGACAGTGGAGGGATTTGAGCGGTCCACCATGACGGACTGACACCGTGCGGCTCCAGGGGATTGCTGTAGCATGTCGTCATGACAGCTGGGGAATGTGGAATTCCCATGGGTAGTGACACTCCTCTCAGGGCTGGGGTCTGCCAGGCCCCCGGCTATCCTCATATGTGCCTTGGCCTGTGACCGGGCCTCTCCTGAGAGACCTGGCCCTGACATCTGGGCTTCTGCAGTGGTGAGATGTCTACGTGGGGTTTGGATTCCATGGCCTCTGGTGCATCCGAGGAGCTGAAGGGCTGTAGAGGGACCCTGCCCAACTGTGCTGTCTGCTGTGCTGGGTGCTGGGTGCTGGGGAAATAGTCCGCAGTCCCTGTGGTCTCGGGCTTTCGGGCAGATGTTTGTCAGAGAATTCCCTGGAGTGTGTGCCGTAGTCAGTCTGCTGCTGCTTTAATAGAATACCCCAGACTGTATCATGTATAAAGAAAAGGCAGTTTTTGGCTCATGACTTGGGAGGCTGGGAAGTCCACGATTGGGTGGGTGCATCTGGCGGGGGCCTTGGTGCCCCACTGTAACATTGTGGAAGGTGAGGGGGCAAGAGCACGTGTGGAAAAAAGCACGCTGGGCCAGGCTTGCTTTCTAGAATAACAACTGCTCTCCGATAAGGAACCCACTGCCCCCCTGACCTGGGCACCTCCTCTCCACACTGCTGCCTTGGGAATTAAGCTTCCAGCACTTTAACTTTTAGGGAACACATTCAAACCACAGCAGCATGTAAGGAGAGGAGACCAGTCAGGAGAGGCCGGTCAGTGGTGCTGAGGTGTGCAGGGAGCTATGGAGTGAGTGCGGGGGAGCATCTGGGAGTGGGAGCTGCGCCTCCAGAGGCCCCGGGGGAGAGTTAGAGTGACGGGAATGGGTGTAAGTGGGTCCAGGCCGTGCGCAGCAGGGGCGGAGCCTGCAGAGCCTCACAGTCCCGGGGAAGGGATTGATTTCATCTTTATCACCTGCAGTGCCAGGCTGTGAGGGTTTGGGGGCTGGAGGAGAGGGTGGGAGTGAGAGGCAGTGGACCTCAGCACACGGGGGTTGGGGTGGTGAAGGCGGAGCTGACGGGATTGGGATGTGTTTTGGGGGTGAAGCTGGCAGGACTCAGGGGTGGAGTAGGAAAGGACCACTGGGTCCCTCTCAGCCTTTCCTGTCCCAGGATGCAGGACCCCACACCCTCCAGCCCTACAGTTTCCTGCTGCCACAGGAGGCACCAGGTGTCCCCTGCGGCCCTGTCTTCTCCTGGGCATCCCTCTTGCCTGGCTCGTCTTCCCCTTGCTTCACTCTCCCCTGGGGTGAGGGCAAGCGTCGCTTCTTCCTCTGTACAGGCACGCTTCGTACAGCTGCACGGGCGATCTCTGCCCGCTCCTGACCCTCAACCTCTGACCTTCGGGTAACCACCTGCCTGTCAGGTTTCAAGTGTTGCCTTTCCCACTGCTGGCAGCCTGGCAGGATTGGCTCCCACCGTGTTCTGCTGATGGAACTGGGCTTCTGCACTTTCCAGGCAGGCTGAGTGTGCAACTCCCAGCCCAGACTTGCTTTAGCTCCCCAGGCCAGCAGCATAAAGGCCACCTCCTTGGAGGGGCACCCAGGGCTCTGTGTGTTCTGGGCCCCATCCTGGCCCTCAGGCCCCATGCCTGTCCACCAGAACAACCTGACATTCTTCAAACACAAGGCGGCACAGGCCTGCGGTGGCCCCCCATGTGTGGATGGCCCTCTCCCCCATCCACTTGGGTGACTCCCATCACCCTGAAGACTCGGGACCACATCAGTCTCCTCTGTGCTTCAGCCTCTAGCAGCAGCAGTCCGTCCTCAGAGGACTTGTGGCGGTAGTGATGGTGGTGATGGTAGAGATGGCGATGCTGGCGTGGCTAATGTTTGTGGAGGGACATGCGTAGTGGTACTGGATACGCAAGCTCCCGTTGGTGGAGCGTGCATGGTGTGCTGGACAGCAGCTGCACGTTCATCATTCCATGGCATCCTCCCAACATGCACGGGGGCTCTGGTTTCTCCACTTAGGAGGTGATGGTGTTGGGTCTCAGGGTCACTGCATGCCAGCCATGGTCATTCAGCCATGGAGCAGGAATTTAAAGCCAGCTTGTCTGCCCCGATGCTGCACTGGGAGATTAAACATATCATGCTCTTCGGGAATTATTCAGTAAATTTGTATTCTCCTGTTAGACACTAAGTTTCTTGAGGGCAAGACTCTGTCCCCATCTTGGTTTCTCCAGTACCTGGCACTGCACAGGTGTTTTTTTGGTGGATGGATGAATGGATAGAGTTAGACTTGGGGATGGAGGAAGACGTGGCCCTCAGGGGTCAGCCTTGTGCCTTCGTGTCTGAAGGGCAGAGCTGGCCAGGTGTGAGCTAACTGCTCCCATGTGTTCTCTCCCCACCCCCACCCGACCTGGCATGCGGCTGTGGTGGATGGCAGATGTTCGCCGAGGAAGAGGCCGAGCTGACCCAGGAGACACCCCCAGAGAAGCTGCAGCAGTATCGCCAGGTGCATCTCCTGCCAGGCCTGCGAGAACAGGGCTGGTGCGAGATCACAGCCCATCTCCTGGCACTGCCTGAGCACGATGCCCGTGAAAAGGTGCTACAGACGCTGGGTGTCCTCCTGGCCACCTGCCAGGATCGCTACCGTCAGGACCCCGAGCTCAGCAGGACTCTGGCCAGCCTGCAGGCTGAGTACCAGGCGCTGGCCAGTCTGGAGCTGCAGGAAGGTGAGGATGAAGGCTACTTCCGGGAGCTGCTGGGCTCTGTGGACAGCTTGCTGAAGGAGCTGAGATGAGGCCCACACCACGACTGGACTGGGATGCTGCTAGTGAGGCTGAGGGATGCCAGCATGGGTGGGCTCCTCAGGCAGGAAGACATCTTGGCAGTGCTGGCTTGGCCATTAAATGGAAACCTGAAGGCCATCCTCTGTCTGCTGTGTATCTGTGTAGACCGGGCACAACCCTGTGCCCGGGGGGTCAGGTGAGTGGGTGGGTGATAGGCCCTGGTGATGTGCAGGGCTCAGCCCAGGGCATCCAGGAACAGGCTCCAGGGCAGGGGCCTGGGCCTGGGAGTTCCAAGCCTCTGCTGCTTACCATGTAGCAGCTCTGTGACCTTGAGAAGTCACTTAATTGCTCTGAGCTTGTTTCCTCATCTGTTAAAGGGAGTGCCACTAAAGGAGAAACATCACGTGAGACGCCACCCTAGTGCTGGCACCCAGCTGTGAGGAAAGGCAGGGAATCATCTCACTGCCCCTCTACCGGTGCCCATGTAACAGCTTAGAGGCCACTGACCTGACGGGAGCCCGAGGCCTCTCCATACGCAGGGGTATTGTGGTGGCCCAGGCAGCTGATGGCCTTGGCGGCTCCTGGAGCAATGGATGCTGAGTAGGGTGCTGGGTGGTGCTGGACTCTGGAGGCTCAGGGGCTGGGCTTTACTCTAGGAGAAAGCTGGCAGTGGGAGCCCTGATCTGCCCAGCCCACCTGACAGGGCAGAGGTGCCTCTCTGTGGCCTTGCCCTGCTCCTGTGTCCAAGCAGAAGCTGGGCCAAGCCCAAGGAGGAGGCCTCAGAGGTGGGAGCAGCCATGCCTGGTGAGTCCCGGTCCCCACCCAGGCTGGCAGAGTGCCAGGCAGAGCTGGCTGCAGGTTGCCATGGCAACCTGGGCTCTGAGCTTTTCGGATTTGAGTTCTGGTGCGTTTGTTTCTTGGCTTTCCCAGTGCACCAGAGGCTTGCTCCTATGGGCCCAGGCAGCCGCTCCAGCCTCCAGGTAGTAAAGTCGGGAGGGCCAGTCTGGGGCAGGACTCTCTCCTCTCCCTGGCTCTAGGCCTTGCTTGTAGAAATCTCAGTTTTACTGAGCTGAGAGCAAACTGACGCCCAGAAAACCATAGGGTCAGTGGGTGGCCTTCCCTGCAGTCCCTTTGCTTGGCCACCTGGCTCTTCTCAGCCCACCTCCTGCTCGCCTCCTGCCACAACACGACACCAGGAAGCTCAGAGAGGAGCTGTGGCCTGCACGGGGCCCCTCCCAGTGGGGCAGGCAGGAAGCAGGAGCCCAGGCTGACGTGAGAGTAACAGCTTCCCCAGGGCAGGAAGCCTCAGGGCTTGGGCAGAGTGGGGGTCAGGCTCACAGTCTGCCAGCTGTTGGGTACCTGCTGCTTCACAGCCTCGCAGGAGCCTTCGAAGTAGATTTTACACATGAGGAAATTGTGGCTTAGAGAGGCTAAGTGATCTGCTTGTGGGGGCAGAGGTGGGCTCGTGGGGCAGAGGTGGGCTCGTGGTGCTGATGGTGCTGTGGGAGGCTTGAGTGGCGCCTAGAATAGGACAATGTTGAATTGACAGGCAGCGGAGGGAGGACCAGGAGAGATAGCCAGGCACGTGTGGCCACAACAGGGCAAGGTTCAGACAGGAGGTGCCAGTGCCTGGCTCAGGCCAAGGTCAGAGGATGCTTTAGAGGTAGTGTCGCAGGCTCCGGGGTGGATTTGAGAACAGGGCAGGGCAAGGTGTGATGGGGAGTGGGGCTGCCCCAGCAGAGGCTGGAACAGAGGAGGACTTGGGCCGGGTTGGGGATGAATCTGTTCTGGGCTTTCAGCATTCAGAGGCGAGTGCCAAGCCTGGGCCGTGGGAACAGAGGACAGGTGAGAGTGTGGGGCGTGGCAGGGAGGCCAAGCCAGGCGCTGGGCTTTGTCAGGACCAGGCTGGCCCTTGAGGCCTCTGTGACCACCAGGGTCTGGCCTAGGGTGTGGAAACAGTTCCCATGGGAGGAGTGCCACTAGTAGGGGCCTAGCTGCCGTCCCCAGTGTCCCCTCTGCTCCCAGCTGTGATGCCCTCAGCAGCGATTCTGTAAAGCATAGGGAGGCTTTGGGCCAGGTGCTCTTTAGGGATTTCTGGGACCGAGGACTGGGAACCCGGGGCTGAAGGGAGGGGGCTGGACCAGTGCCAGGCTGCTGAGCCTGAGGCCAGGGAGGTGGGACCACGTGCACTCTGCCCCCCCCCCCACACACAGAGCATCGGGGATGAGAGTTGGGGCCACAGTCTCTTTCCTTCTTGGCCTCATCCAGGTTCGTCCCAGACTGTTAAGCAGATGCTCTGGAGAGAGGGCAGTGGGGTGGCTCTGGGGAGAAGGATCTGGGCTTGGGCTGCTTGTGGGGGTTCTAGCTCCACCTCCTGATTCATCACTGCCTGTTGTCTGCAGGTCACGAAGGAACCCCTTCTCTGTCTTCCCTTTGGGTGCCATCCTGGGAACTGTGGTCGAGGAGTGTGACTGGGGCTCGAAGTGTGGCAGGGAATGGCGATGGGGGAGGCATGGCTTCCTCCTGTGGGACTGGAGCCTGCTTTTCTCTCCTCTCTGTCTTGGGATGGGCTGAGGGCTGTGCGGGCTGACACCCACAGGTCCTGGGTGATTACTGGGTCCCTGCTCCTGGGCTGGTCTGACCTAGGCCCTAGTGCAGGAGGATGGCAGGGAGGGTGGTGGGCCTAGGTCCTTACCCTTCCCTTGGCAGCTGTGGTTTTATGAGTTTACTTGTTTTTGCTTCATTCACAGTGTGGCTGTTGAGCGGTCGTGTGTTGGAGCTGAGAAGGCTGCTAAGGTGGCTGAGGCCACCGAACGCCTCCCAGAGCTGGTGATGGCCAGGCTGAGCCCTGCAGGCCGTGGGAGTAGCAGTCAGGAAAGGCAGGGCGAGGGCCCCAGCCTCGGGAAGATGCAGGAAGGCCAGAGAGGGGCAGTGTTGCCGGACGAAGTGGTGGGCTGAGGGGTTGAGTGGCCCAAGGTGGAGCTGTGTGGGTCAGGGGACAGGAGGGGTCCCCTTCGTGGGGTCCTCCGGCAGCTTGTCAGCCCTGTACAGGGCTGTGCCCTCATCCTAGCAGAGCGGAAGTAGGGGAAGCATTGAGGTGGTCTCTGGGCTGCTGCTCTTTCATTCATTTGTTCAGCAAATCTGGTTGGGTTCTAGGAGCCAGGCACTGCTCTAGGGCAGTAAGTGTGAGGACTGGAGGGAAAAGGGCTCCATCATGGCAAATACGCAGGCACCAGGGGAGGGCCAGGCTGGGAAGACCGAGCCCAGTGAGGAGGAAAGAGGGGCGGGGGCTGCTGTTTCCCCTCAGTGGCGGGGAAGGCCTCTGAGGAGGAGCCAGACACAGGAGCATGAGCCACGGGGGTGCTTTGTAGACAAGGGATAGCAGAGGCAGAGATCCTGCAGGAACAGGCCGAAACGCTTCAGGAAGGGCCACGAGCGCCAGGCCTAGAGCTGGCAGAACCCATGGGAGGGGGGAGTTGGCAAGGGAGAGGGCTGCCTGGGGAGGCTGTGGAAGGGACCTGAGTTTTTTCTTTGAGGTGGGGCTGTTAAGAGTTGTGTGCAAAGGAGAGACCTGATGTAAACCCCCTTTTTTTTTTTTTTTTTTTTTTTTTTTTGAGGCAGTCTCATTTTGTCACCCAGGTTAGAATGCAATAGTGTGACCACAGCTCACTGCAGCCTCGACCTCCTAGGCTCAAGTGATCCTCCCACCTCAGCTTCCAAAGTAGCTGGGACCACAGATGCGCGTCGCCACGCCTGGCTAATTTTTAAAATTTTTTGTTGAGGTCTCCCTGTGTTTTCCAGGCTTGTCTTGAGCTCCTGGGCTCAAGTGATCCCGCTGCCTCAGCCTCCCAAAGTGCTGGGATTACAGGTGTGAGCCCTTGTGCCCAGCCTCACCTTTTCTTACTGTTTCAGTGAGAATAGAAGACACGGGGGCTAGGAGGGGGCAGGGAGCCCAGGGCAGCATCCAGGGGGCGGGGAGACAAGGATGTGGGCAGGGTGAAGACAGGACTGTGGGAAGTGTGCGGACTCCAGATGGCACTGAGGCCAAGCTCAGGGGCTCCGTTGCCGGGGTGCGGGGTGTAGGGAGGAGTCCAGGAGGCAGCTTCACGTGGCACCAGAGTGGGAGGCTCCGAGAGTAGGGGAGCGAAGGGGCTCTGCAGTGGACCCCATTTGTTTACGTTTATATTGAGCCATCAGCAGAACATTCAAGTGGGGGTGCTGCCTGGCAGCAGCGGACAGCCTGGAGCTGAGGGAGAGGCTGGTGGGGACTGACTGGGCCTGGGAACCTCACACAAGGGAGCCGAGGGGTTCGGGGTGTGGTGGCTGGTTGTTAAACACAGCCATTATTAAAATTAAATGATGCAAGCATACAATTAAGTAACACCAAGAAAGCAAAGGTAATTTTTAAAAACTAGTAAAAGAAGAGCAAATTAAAACAAAAGGAAGCAGAAGAAAAGGAAATAATAAAGAATGGAAACCAATAAAATTGAAGACAGTAAAACTAGAGAAAAATCAATGAAATTAAAAGATGGTCCTTTGAAAAAGAGAAGACACAAACCAGCAGCCTCATGGGTGAAAAGTGGGTGTCACTGTAGGCTCAAAGGATGATGAGGAGTGAGTATTATGAACAACTCTAAATAAATACATTGTAAAATCAATTTGACAACTTAGAAGAAATCATGGACCAATTCCTTGAGAAACTCGGCCTCCACCTATGCTAACAAATTACCATGAGCTTGGTGCCTTAAATCATCCCCAGTCAATTTTCTTACAGTTCTGTAGGTTAGAAGTCTGCCCGGTTCTCACAGGGCAAAAATCCGGGTGTTGCAGGGCTGTACTCCTTTCTGGGTGAGGTCCATCCCTTGCCTTCCCAGCTGCGAGAGGCTACCTGTACTCCTTGGCACCTAGGCCTTCCTCTGTCTTCAAAGACAAAAAAGCAAGTTAAGATCTTCTCATATTGCACCATTCTGACCTCCTCTTCTGCCTCTATCTTCCACTTTTAAGGACCCTGTGATTACACTGGGCCCACCCGGAAGATCCAGGATAATCTTCCCATCTTAAAATCAGCCAGTTAGCAACCTCAGTGCCATCTGCAACCTGGATTTGCTTTCTGCCATGTTACATAACACATGCGCAGGCCCAGGAATTAGGGTATGGGCATCTCGGAGAGCCATCTTTTGCCTAATGCAAGCTATTAAAGCCCATTCAAGAATAGATAACCTGTGTAGCCCTAAACCTACTAAAGAAATTGTTTAAAACCTTTCCAGAAAGAAAAACTCCAGACCCATATGGTTTCACTAGCAAATTCTACCAACTAATACCAATTGTATGCAATCTCCTCCAAAAAATAGAATAAAACATTTCCAAACTTATTTCATGAGGTCAGCATTGCCCAGACACCAATACTAGACAAAGATATTTCACGAAAAATACCCTACAGGCCAATATACCTTGTAATCAACAAGATTAGGGAAGTAATGGTGATGGAAATCCTGGAGGCTGTGGTAAAGACTTTAGATTTTTCTAAAGTCTCTACAAAAATCCTCAACAAAATACTGGCAAATTGAATGTGACAATATATAAAAGGATAATATAACCAAATGAAGTTTACCCTGGGAATGCAAGGCTAGTTCAATCAGTTCAACATATGAACAGACTAAAGAAGAAAAGGTGACACCATCATCTCAACAGATAGAGACAAATATTAAGTACCCATAATCAAAACTCTCAGCAAATTGGAACAGAAGGGAATTTCCTTAACCTCATGAACAGAAACCACATAAAAACCTACATCTAACATCAAACTTAAGGGTGAAAGCCTGAATTCCTTCCCCCTTAGACTGGAAAATAGGCAGAATGCCTACTCTCCTGACTCCTTTTCAACATTGTACTGCAAGTTCTGGGCTGTGCCTTGAGACAAGAAAATGAGATATAAAGCATACAGATTGGAAAAGAAGAAATAGAATTGTCCCTATTCACAGATGATTATCAATGAGAAAATCCCATGACATCTCTAAAAAAAAATCTCGAAGGAGAGTCTGTGCCGACAAGATGGCAGACAGGGAGTTGAACGTGGACAGCCTCATCACCCGGCTGCTGAAGATATTGAAACCGTCTGAAAAGAACGCTAACTACCAGTATGGTGGACTGAATTCAGCACGTCCTGTCACTCCACCTCGAACAGCTAATCCACCAAAGAAAAGGTGAAGAAAGGAATTCTGTAAAGAAACCATCAGATTTGTTAAGGACATACTTCATAATATGTAAGTGTGCACTGTAAAACCATCCAGCCATTTGACACCCTTTATGATGTCACACCTTTAACTTAAGGAGACAGGTAAAGGATCTTAAATTTTTTTCTAATAGAAAGATGTGCTACACTGTATTGTAATAAGTATACTCTGTTATAGTCAACAAAGTTAAATCCAAATTCAAAATTATCCGCTAAAGTTACATCTTCACGTTATCACAATTTTTAAAGTTGAAAGGCATCCCAGTTAAACTAGATGTGATAGTTAAACCAGATGAAAGCATGATGATCCATCTGTGTAATGTGGTTTTAGTGTTGCTTGGTTGGTTAATTATTTTGAGCTTGTTTGTTTGTTTGCTTTTTTCACTAGAATAATGGCAAATATTTCTAATTTTTTTTTGTAAACATTTTTAAAAGTGAAATATGGGAAGAGCTTTAAAGACATTCACCAACTATTCCTTTCCCTTGCTTATCTACTTAGAATACCTGTTTAATCTTACTAAGAAAACTTATGCCTCATTACATTAAAAAGGAATTTTAGAGATTGATTGTTTTTTAAAAAAAAATACACTATCCAGTCCAGTGATTTTAATCATACAGTTTGACAGGGCAAACTTTACAGCTGATAGTGAGTATTTTGCTTTATACTGAAATTGCCACTGATTTGGATTTGTGCACTCTAATTTTTAACTTATTGATGCTCTATTGTGCAGTAGCATTTCATTTAACTTTAAGATAAGGCTCATATAGTATTACCCAACTAGTTGGTAATGTGATTATGTGGTACCTTGGCGTTAGGTTTTAATTCGCACGACACGTTTTGGCATGCTTAACTTCCTGGTAACACCTTCACCTACATTGGTTTTGTTTTTTTGAGTTTTTGTTACTGTTGTTGTTGTTTGTTTTTAGATCCACAGTACATGAGAATCCTTTTTTGACAAGCCTTGGAAAGCTGACACTCTTTTTTCTCCCTCTATACGAAGGATGTATTTAAATAAGAATGCTGGTCAGTGGGACATTTTGTCAACTATGGGTACTGGGTGCTTAACTGTCTAATATTGCTATGTGAATGTTGTATACGATTGTAAGGCTTTTGTCACTGAAGATTTTTATTCTGATTTTTCATAATCAAAGGTCATATGATATTGTACAGACATGCTTTGTAGTGAACTATAGTAGCAATGATTTCTGTACCTGATCAAGAGTTTATTGCAGCCTTTCTTTTCCTATTCTCTTTTTAAGGGTTAGTATTAACAAATGGCAACGAGTAGAAAAGTTAACATAAAGATCTTAGAAGGAGAGAACTTACAGGACACAGATTTGTGATTCTTTGGCTGTGACACTATTGGATGTGTTTCTAAAAGCTTTTATTGAGCATTGTCAAATTTGTAAGCTGCATAGGGATGGACATCATATCTATAAGGCCCTTCTATACGTGCTACCATAGATGTGACATTTTTGACTTTAATATCGTCTTTGAAAATGTCAAATTGAGAAACCTGTTAAGTTACATTTTATGAATTGGCGCATTGTATTACTTACTGCAAGAGATACTTCATTTTCAGCACAGTGCAAAAGTTCTTTAAAATGCATATGTCTTTTTTTCTAATTCCATTTTGTTTTAAAACACATTTTAAATGTAGTTTTCTCATTTAGTAAAAGTTGTCTAATTGAAAAAAAAATCTCACAGAGCTAGCTAATGACTTTAGCAAAGTCATAGGATACAAGGTCAGTGTACAAAAATCAACTGAAAAAATGAAATATGTACAGGATTTTATGCTGAAAATTATGAAATCCTGATGAAATAAATCACAGATGGTCTAAATAAGTGAATTGTACTGAGTTCATGAGTTGGAAGACTCAACATTGCTAATGATGTTGGTTCCCACAAAACTGATCTCTAGATTCAATGCAATCCCAGTAGTCTCATTTGAAAATTTATATGCAAATACAAAGGAACTAGAATAGCTAAAACAGTTTTGATAAAGAAGAACGAGGGTTGGGCGTGGTGGCTCACGCCTATAATCCCAGCACTTTGGGAGGCCGAGGCAGACAGATCACCTGAGAACCGGACTTCAAGACCAGTCTGGCCAACATGGTGAAACCCCGTCTCTACTAAAAACACAAAAATTAGCCAGGCGTGGTGGTGCACACCTGTAATCCCAGCTACTCAGGAGGCTGAGGCAGGAGAATTCCTTGAACCTGGGAGGTTGCCGGGAGCTGAGATTGTGCCATTGCACTCCAGCCCGGGCAACAAGCAAAACTCCAACTCAAAAAAAAAAAAAAAAAAAAAAGGACAAAGTTGGAGGACTGACACTCGCTGATTTTAAGATACAAAGCTGTAAGAACACAGTGTGACATTGGCCAGACCCACACAGATAGTTAATTGATTTTTGACAAACATGCAAAAGCAATTCAGTGGAGAAAAGGTAGCCTTTTCAATAAATGGTGCTGCAGTTGTTGGACAGCCTCTTTTTTTTTTTTTTTTTTTTTTTTTTTGAGAGTCTTGCTCTGCCATCCAGGCTGGAGTACAGCGGTGCGATCTCGGCTCACTGCAACCTCTGTCCCCCAGGCTCAAGTAATCCTCCTGCCTCAGCCTCCCAAATAGCAGGGACTACAGGCATCGAATCTTTTTGCCTAATTTTTTGTTGGGTTGACTGTTTTCTTAAGAATTTTGAGAGTTCTGTTCATTTTCTGGATACAAGTCATTTGTCAGATGTGTGATTTACAAATATGCTTTCCCTGTTTGTAACTTGTCTTTTTATTCTCATAACAGTTTCTTTCACAGAGGTTTTTACTTTAATGAAGTCCAATTTATCAATTTTTTAATTTTATGAATGGTGACTTTGGTGTTATCTCTAAGAACTCTGCCTAACTCCAAAGTCACAATCATTTCTGTCTTCTTCTAAGAGTTTTATAATTTTACATTTAGGTTTCTGATTGATCTTGAGTTAAATTTTGTTTAAGATGTGAGGTACCATAAATAGGTCAAGGCTCATTTTTAAAAATATGGCTGTCCAGGCTGTGTGCCGTGGCTCATGCCTATAATCCTAACACTTTGGGAGGCTGAGATGGGTGGACCACCTGAGGTCAGGAACTCCAGACCAGCCTGGCCAACATGGAAAAACCCTGTCTCTACTAAACATAAAAAAAAATTAGCCAGGCCTGGTGCTAATATAGCCAGTAGGTATAGTCCCAGCTACTTGGGAAGCTGAGGCAGGAGAATCACTTGAACCCGGGAGGCAGAGGTTGCAGTGAGCAGAGATTGCGCCACTGCACTCCTCCAGCCTGGGCAACAGAGCGAGACTCCGTCTCAAAAAAAAAAGATAAGCAAATGTCAGTGTTCATGTGAAAACCTGTGTGTCAATGTTTATATCAGCTTTATTTGTAAAAATATAAAAAACTGGAAACAACTCAAATGTCTCTTATCTGGGGGGATGCACCCTTACACGGAACATGACGCAGAACTGGCTGGAAGGAGCCAGCCAGTGAGGCACACAGCAATCTGCATGCATTCTGAAGCCGTGCTTATTGAAAGGCACCTCGCCATATGCAGCCAGACCCAAAAGGCCGCATACTGTATTATTCCACTTATGTACATTCTAGAAAAGGCAAAATGATAGGGAAGAGTGTTGCCAGGACTTAGGATTGGGGAATGTTTTGATGGTACTGGGATAGCGCCAGGGAATCCTTGGGGAGGGGTTATGGAACTGTTCTGTCTTCCTCGTGTTGGTGGTTACAGGGCGGCGTTTGTCAAAACTCATGGAATTACACACCAGAAAGAGTGGATTTTACTGCGTGTAAATTTTCACCTAAGTTGTAATCCTAATGACATTTTACCGCAGTGAGTCCTCGTGTCTGTGTGGTAGAAGGCTGCTTCTCTGCCCAACTCTGCGTTTAGCACTGCCAGCCTGCGGCTTGAAATCTGATGTGGTGGGAGCATTTAACCATGGAAATTGGGAAACACGACAGATGAAAGCTGAATTTGTTTTGTTGATTGTCAAGACTTAAAGTGATGAAGAAAATGTTAATAATGCCAATTAAATGTAAATGTGTGTTATCCATAGCAGTTACATCATCAGCACAAAAAAAAGGAAGAAATTGTCTTAAAGTATTTAACAACTATTATCTGACTCGGCAAAGAAGCCTCTCACTGACAGGGACAGTCCAACATAAGTTTTTTTTGTTTCACTTTCATTTACTCCTTAAGGTAAACACAACTATCAAGCAGCATTCCTGTTGGAACTAGTCTCGTTTGTTCAGTTACAACCCCAGGTTGGCCACGGATGCAAGAGTCTCGCAAAAGTCAATGAAAGCCTTCTGTGGGAATCAACTGGCTGGCTGGATTCCCAGTTAAGAGTCCTGTGTGACTTTCTTTTGTGCACGGTGGTGTGCTGCAATTCCTTTACAGCGGTCCGGTGTTTTCCAAATGCACAGATGTGCATGTGTTTGCATCCTCCCCAGCCCAGCCCTGGAGAGCCGGTGGCTCAAAATTGACCGGCAAGCCTCTGCTGGGCATCACTGGACATGGAGAGGAGGACCCAAGTGGGAGCCCTGGAGCCACCTCAGTGTCAGGGACCACGAGGAGGAACTGGTAAAGGAGATAAGGGACACGCGCTGGTGAAGGGCAGGGAACCGTAGGACTCTGGAGAAGCTGTGACCGGGGAGGGAGTGGCCATCGGCATCACTGTTACTCAGAGGGCCCAGGAGGGATGGCCCAAAGCTGGGGCCCTTGAGGAAGTGCGTCTCAAAGCTGAAGCCATTTGCCAGGCCACTTGCCGCCATGTGGCCTCACCTCCTCAAGTCACTTTAGCTGTGCAGCCGGAGGTGCAGCAACAGGACTGACACCTCTTCGGTTGCACAGACGAAATGGGGTAACTGACGAGGGTAAAGGCTGGATGTAGGCTCTGAGCGCCCAGCACATGGCAGCTCCTTCTCTCTGGCTTTATGGAGAGGTGGCCTTGTCCTGGGAGGAGGGTAGAACAGGCTGGAGCTGGAAGCTGTGAGGATGAAGGCCGAGAGTGAACTGTGTGGCCTGTGAAGGTGTGGTATGGGTGGGGGGAGGACACAGGAACCCCTGCAGGGTGCTGAGGGGCAGGGACCAGGGCAGAGCCATCCTGGGAGAGGCATGGGTACTGCCAGCTGCAGGAGAGCTGGGGCTGTGGGCTCACTGAGTGCAGGAGTAGGGAGCAGGTCTGAGGGGTCAGGCTGGGGAGGCACACTGGGGTGGAGGGATCTGGGAATCGGCTTTGGTCCTTGGCTCTAATCCCCCAGGTCTCATCTAAAGAGGTGTCAACAAGACTGCTGAGAGCAGGGGTCCATCCTGAATGAGAAGTGCCAGGATGCAGAGGGGAGGTGGTCCCCTTTGCAGATGGCAGAGCGGCAGCACTGAGCACACTGGAGGCTGCAGGAAGACCCTGCAGGCCCCACATGCACAGGCAGGTCCTCTCCTGCTTGGTCCCGCTCTGTCACCGTCTGTGAGGTGAGAGGGTCAGGATTTCAGGGCAGGACCTCTGAGCCTCAGCCTTAGCTCTCCAGGACCCTGGCGCCTCCTCATTTGCCAGCTTTTTGCCCTCCAACACCTCTTGATGGGTTGGTTTAAATCAATAATGGTCCGCATTGTTCAACTACTTTCTGTTAAGCACGTGCCAGGCCCTTTGCTGCTGATGAGGATAAGCAGAGCCAACACTGGCTGTTCCCCAAAGGTCAGTCTGGTGAGGGCTGGTGCTGGAGTGCTGCAAGCCTTGGCAGAGGGTGGAGCGGCCCAGGGAGCAAGGGATGGTGTGGGCTGCTTTCCCACTGTGGCTCAAGGGAAGACTTTAAGCGATACATAAATGGACTTTTTTTTTAAAGAGAGGAAGTTTTCCCATGTTGCCCAGGCAGGTCCTGAACTTCTGGGCTCAAGCCATCCTCCCACCTTGGCCTTCCCAAGCGCTGGGACTAAGGCATGAGTCACCGCACTTGGCCTGTCAGAGTCCTTTTTGATAAGGAGATTTGAGACTGGAAGGAAACGCTAAAGCCTGCACAGGGGTCCCGGGGGAAGTGAATTTCAGGACAGGAACCACAGGTATGAAGGCCGAGGCAGGATGTGCTTGGCATATTCAAGAACTTCAGGGACAGAAGCAGGATGGCAGAGGATGGTGAGAGAAGAGGCCAGGGCAGGCAAGTGGCCTTTAGGACTTCGACTTTTACTGAGGGACATGGAAGCCACTGGAAGGTCTGAGCTCGGAATGACCTGAGCTGACCCCTTACAGGGACTACTTGGCTGTGGGGGACACTGGCAGGGATGCTGGCTATGGCCACCCACCTCCAGGTACTGGCAGCCTCATCATCTCCTGCCACGTTGGACCACCCTTGATTTAGCCACAAAGAGACATGACAGGGAATCACTCTCCATGTCAGGTTTTAAGGGAACACTGTGGCTTCCATCTATCTGGCTGTAGCTCGCAGATCGCTGCTCTGGGGAAGCCAGCTACCACGCTGAGAGCTACTCTGTGGGACAGGCCATGTGGCGTGGAACCGAGGCCTTCTGCCTTAGCCATGCGAGTGAGCCTGGAAGAAAATCTTCACCAAGTCCAGCCTTCAGAGACGTCAGCCTTAGGTGGCATCTTGGCCACAACTTCATCAGACCCCGAGTCAGAACCATCCAGCTGAGCTGCTCGCAGATTCCTGACCTTCAGGAGTCGTGTGAGGTCACTTTAGCTGCAACTTGCTACACAGCAGTAACTAACAGCATGATGGCTTAGGCCAGACGGTAAGTTAAACTGTACATACGTTTTAAAGACCAGAACTTTGATTTCTCATCACTAGAAGTCCATTGTGCTACAGAACCGCCTCAAAATTTTGGTTTTTAGGCATTCGGCGAGAGGAAGGAGGGGACTGGCAGTAGCTGTGGGGAAAACAGTAGGGAGGGTGTGGGGGTGGGCGTTGGCGAGTATAGAGGGCAAACGCAGTTTGGACAGGTCAAGTCTGAGAGATTCATTAGACATCCAAGCAGAGCATAGTGTAGCAGTCAGTTATAAAAGCCAGGCTCTGGGGTGAAGTTGGCATTTGGATGTCTTCACAGCCGGGAGTCTGGCTGAGCTCGGGAGGGAGGGGACAGACACAACCTCAGACCCAGGAAAGGAGACGGAGCCCCCAGTAAGAAAGGCAGAACCTGAGCGGGGCTCTCAGAAGCCGAGTGAACAGTGTTTAGTAGTCCTCCTCCCTGGGTCACTTGCATGGTGAGGTCTCAAAAGAGCCAGTGTGGCTGGCAGCGTGGAAGGCAGTCACCTTGATGAGGGGGGGTGGAGGGAGCAATGGCAGAGGGGATGGAAGTGAGGAAAGAGATAAACTAACAACAGCAACCTTTAGGGAACCTTTCTTAGGATGGGGATGCCAGATGGGAAGGATCATCAGGTTAAGGAGGTTTTTATCTCGAATGCCACTATTGTCATAGCCTGGTGTGTGCTGACAGGAAGGACGCAGAAGAGGGGATATCTATAATGAAGACATTGAGGTTGTGACTTGAACCTTGAAGAAGAATGGACATATGAATTCCCAAGGTGGAGGTGCAGGGTGGGGCATTCAATAGGGCAGGGGCATGGCCCACCCCGACGGGCTGGCACAAGCCATGCAGCCTAGAGCCACAGTCACAGTCTCCCTCCCTGGGCAACACCATCCTGGGAGACGGGGACACTGGGAGGGCCCAGAGCACCACAGATGCTGTGGGCAAATCCATGGCTTGAAGGCAGAGAAGACAACTTTAGCCTCTCAGATGTCATGGTTTCATAGTGGACTTTATTTGGAAAAGTTAGTGTAAAAAACATTCAAATTCATAAAATTTAAATAAGATAGATAGTAAATTATGCCTTGTAGTTAAAGTAATCACTATAGTAATCACAAATAAGGTAAAGTCTAAATTATCGCCTAAGCAAACACTATTTTGTCAGGCTTTTCTGCTGCAAGCCCAAGGCGGCAAACATTCCAATTATTAGAACTGAGCCGATGATGAATTTGCATTTGAAGCTGGAAGAAAGGGGAGAAAGGTGTGTTCTGATTATGGCATCACGACCTCTAGCCTGCAAAAAAGCAACTTTATTAATGTTCTGCAGCAGCATACATTAGTAATTAGTAATTGTAACCATGCATTAAAATTCTCATTTCATGTCATAAAGAGAGTAATCAGTTTTCTTCATGATACATTATGTTTTACTGAGTTCATCCCTCTAAAGACCTTTCTGAGAAGATTCCTTCTCCACGGACTGCTTCCTAAGATGCCCAGGTTGCTTACCGAAGGTCATCTTTGGTCATTTAAAAGCAGTCAAGCTGTCGGGACTGCACCCTCTTAACTGAGGTTGAGCCAAATTCCCTTCTCAAACCCCAATACTGCCACTAAGAGAATGGGCATCTGGGCTTGGTCAGAGCATTACTAACAACTTCATGTGCGATTCTCTTTGGTTATGGAATTTTTACTTCTTTTATTTAAGCGATAAAAAAATATAGCTAAATGCATTCTAAAAGCATTTTTAATCAACTTAAACACTAGTACGTCCTTGGAAAATTCACCACCTGGACTGGTTCACAGTCTGCCCGTTTCCCTGTGGAATCTAACATCAGTGTTGTATTTATCAAATTCATGTGAGTGATGAACAGTGATTGATCTTCAGGAGCCCCCAGGGGTGGGGGCCACTGGCCTGGGCAGACCTAGATGCTGTCCATGGCTTTGAACTCGCTGAGGGCCTGCACCGGGTTCACGTGCTTCTTCTGAGATGCCCGTTTAATCTTGGTCTGTGTCTCATCCTGTTTCTCTCTCTTCACCAAGGGCTTTTTCTCTGGTGCCTTCATCTTCCATGACACAGCAGGAAGGTTGAGGGAAGCCATACCCTGCGACTTTTGGTATTTGGTAGAGGCGACATAAGACGCCTTCACGGTCTGGACCACAGCATTCATCAAGTTCTTGGCTGCCTGGATCAGGGACATGGCGCTGTCCACCTACGAGACAGATGCGTGGTGAGGAGCACAGGCCTGACCTCCAGCCCATGGACACAGGTGGGTCGTGCCTGAAGGGGAGCCCCCCTCCTCAGCAAGACCAGGACCTGGGCAGGTCACAGAGAACTACACCCTCAATGGCTGCTCTTGTCTAAATGGCCTGGAAGCGCCTGCCCTTGGACCCGTAAGACGTTTACGGTGAATGTCCCTGTCTAGGGAATGGTGCTCCAGTTGGTTGACCCCAAGCAGATGATTCAATGGGATTAAAAGAAGCCATGGGGGCTTGGTGGACCCCAGTACACTCAGCAAACTACTTCTTTCCCCTGCCCTAGGTGAGAAAGGCGCGAGAACTGCGACGTGGTAAAATGAGAGAGAGAGAGGATGCTTTCTCAAAAGCCCTTCACCCCTCAGAGTGCTTGGGGTGAAGGGCTTTTGCGAAAGCATCCTATCTGTGTCTATTCTTAATTCCTCTCTGGGGGAAGAAAAGGAAGGTTTTCTTTTTTGTTTTGTTTGGAGACAGAGTCTTTGCTCTGTCAAACAAGGCTGGAGCTCAGTGGTGCAATCTCAGTTCACTTCGCCTCCTAGGATCAAGCAATTCTTGTGCCTCAGCCTCCCGAGTGGTTGGAACTACAGGCACCTGCCACCAAACCTGGCTAATTTTTGTATTTTTAGTAGAGACGAGGTTTTGCCATGTTGGCCAGGCTGGTCTTGAACTCCTGACCTCAAGGGATCCACCTGCCTCAGCCTCCCAAAGTGCTGGGATTACAGGCATGAGCCACTGTGCCCAGCCCCAAAGGAAGATTAAAAAAAAAATTCTTTCCCTGTGAGTGGCCAGCAAAGGGGAGGCGGCCAGCCTTTCAGCCCTTGCAATGGTCACAGTTCTACAGGGAGCAGACGACGGACACACCTTGGCCTCCAGAGACTGGGATAGTACTTGGGGTTTCTGCAGAGTACACTTTCCCGGTGTAGGGCAGGTGTGCATGTGGACAGGAGGTGACTTTCATTTCTGACAAGGGTCAGCACGCTCCGCTGACGCTCTTTTTTCCCAGCTAACGCTTACCCCAGAGACAACGAGCTCCCCGCCAAGATTCTGCACTTCAGCCTTGACCTTGCTGCAGATGTTGAGCTGGTGGCAGTAGAGGGCGATGCGCTGCAGGTAGGCCAGCAGGTCCTGCTTGCAGGCCGAGTCGGGGCACTGAAGGGAGAGCAGACTTAGCACTGAGCACCCTGGCCTGGCTGAAGCACCCCACACCCCACGGCTGTTTCTGAAAGGTTCATTGTGGCACTTACATGTTTCCTCTGCTCTTGCTGGAGCAAAATTACCCGAGGCAGTCACAGCCCTTGCCTATGCCACAAGGCAATGGTTATACAGCCAAGGCCTTCTGAGCCTCCCTTTAACTTCCCTCCTATGATGGCAGGGAAACCACCTCGGCAAAGGATCCCCTCACCCTGCACAGCAGGGTGGAGGCCCGTGCCCCTCAAAGTGAGAACAAGCCGCTTGCTTGGCAAGCAGGCACCTGGCTATGGAGAAAAGTGTCAACGTTAGGAGCTATATAAACAAATGGCTCTTCTGCTCTGAGGCACTTTGCATTATTAACACCTGATGACAGAAGCCACTCAGTGTAGGCTGAGGTGGAGGACAAGTGAGTAAAGCAAAGCGAAAAAAAGCAGTCAGGGATGGTGAAGTCCTGACCGGTCAAAGAGAAAAGGGTGGCCCCTGCCCAGCTCCTGTCCTGCCCCACACCTCAAGGTTTTAGGGGCTCCTGGATCAGGACTGGCCTAGAAGGCTTTACCCAAAGGGAGAAACACAGAGCACCTCTCAAGTGTTTATAGCAAACATTTTCTTCCAGGGAGGCTGGGGCAAAGTGTACTACAGAGAGTGGTATGAACTGAGACCTCGCAGGCCATGCTGGAGATGGGCTGTATTCTGAGCAGTCAGGAAGCATGGCAGAGCCATGGGATTTGCATTTTCAGATGACAGTATTGGCAGCTGAATGCAGAAGGAAGTCGAGAGAGGAAAGAATAGGAAATCAGGAGCGGCCACAGTAGTCCAAGCAAGTGGCTATGGAGATCTAACCACAGTGCTGAGGATGATGAAACCTGTCCCCATCGCTTCTGGCTGCTCCTGGCCCCTGCCCAGAGGGGAAGAGAGGGAAGTGACACATAATGGACAATAGCAGAGGTTATTTTTGGCTACCAAGTGATGGAAGATTCCAGGACATACACATCTGCTCTAAAGAATCCTTACAAACTATGCTGGGATTGATAATCATTTTTAGAGATGGGTGGCAAAAAGCGCTGTGGCCCATTAAACTTACCCCGAATGGACCAGGCTGGGCTGCCTGAGCCCCAGGAGGAGCCTGGAGACCCACCTGGCAGGCCTGTCACTTACGTGGTCTGCGATGGTGCGGCCAAGCTTGTCCATCCTGGATCCTGCCTCAGCAATTTTCTTGGCAGCACTGATGACATCTGATGTATTTTTGAGTGGTCCTTTACCTCTGAGAAGAGAGAAGAACAAGAATCATTGTCTGTGAAGCCCCTCACAGTTGGAGATGAGTAGAAAACAGATGATGTCCACAAAGCCCCATGGCCTGGGCTGCCTGTGTGAAACGCCATGCAGGTGACCTGTGGGGAATAAAGCTGCCCGTGTGCAGCCTGCGGGGGCCGGGGGCTGCTCACCGGGTAAAGTCAGTCATCTCCATCATAATCATGCACATCTGCTTGGCCAGCACAATGATGTCATTGCCACTATCGTCCCATTTGGACACTTCGGCATCCAGCTTGCTCTTTTCTTCCTGGAAGCTGGCCACCTGTTCCGCAATCTTCGCTTTCTGCTCCTGGGGAAGCTGAGCCATGATCGCCTATGATCAGAAGCACAAAGAGCCCTTACATAAAGAGAATATAAAGTTCTCAGAGTGCATTAGCCAAGAATATTTCCAACGGGCAATCTATGACAAAGGTAGGATAATACTTTAATAGGTTTCATTTTGCCTGAAGGGCTATTTCTTCTCATTTTTTGCAGAAACTTATGGCAGCCTGAATTTCCGACCCACTTTCGAGCGTAAGTTTTAGTATGGAAGGAAAGAGTGTGAGGGGTGGAAGGCTAATTTGGAAGCTTTGGAATCACACCTGTGCAGGGATGGAACCTGCTTAAATTCTTTAATATAAGACAAAACATGAGAGAAGGCATTGATGAGTGTGGAGCCCTTTCCATGGTGAACGCTGATGGACATTTCCAACTGTTCAAGGTGAGCTGAAGGGCTTTAGAATGTAAATCTGAGGAAAGAGGGCTGAGGAATATACATCTGAGCTACCTGCTAGCACTCAGACCATATTCAAGCAGCACCTGAAGGCCTGATGCCCACCTCCAGCCCACAGACCTGCAGCTGGAGCTCCTCCCCGTCAGCTTCCCAAAGTGCTCATGGCTGAGCAGGAAATAAGGCAGGCACGTGCTCGCTGTTCACAACAGGTTTCCAAGGAGCGAAATAGAAGAGTCCTTAGAAATATTTCTTGGCATTCTCCCAAAAACATAAATGCTATTTATGATTGAAGATTTAATGACACAAATGAACACAATGGCTCTGACTGGCCTTCTTGAATGTACCACTGTTATTTTTTTAAACCCATTAATAATTAAATAAATAGTTCATACTCATGGTATCATTGAGATGAGCAAAGGCAGCAATCTTTTTCAAATTTCACCATCCTTTCAACACACATGGCATTGACTAAATCTTAGCCCTTTCCTGAGCCAGGGCTCTGCAGAGGAGGGCCAGGACCTGCTCTGCCTCTAGCTGAGGAGGTATTTTGGTGAAGCCTACAAGTGCCACAACTTAGTTTAACTTCAGTCCTACTGCCAGAGAGAGAGAGAAATTGTGTTTTGAATACTGAAGGTGTTTTCCTGGAAACAAGAAGAGGGACGGGGAAGTTCGGCAGTGCAAGCTGATCAGCCCCACGGAGCGCTGCCTTACCCGGGCACTCTGGCCAGCTATCAGCTGATCGTCTTCTGTCTGGACGCTCGTCCTACTTCTGACATCAAAATCTTCCGTCTCAAAGTCGGAGTCATCCAACTCCTCAGGAGTCTGCCACCAAGACAGAGATCACAAGTGAGACACATCTCTGGGCCACCAGCTCCCAGCCATCCTGAGTCTCTTGGCCAGGTGCATGGAGCCCAGAATTCTGGATTTTAATATACAGTGTTCTGAACAGTATGGTGAATGAAGTTAAAATCACGCAGTATTTGTCTTGGGCCTCTGCTTCACTGGTGCACATGCTGAGCTGCCTGGCTCACAGCAGGCCTGAGCACCACACGAGCATTTTCCCAAGAGCCTGGGCTGGTTTTACTGTGTGTGGGGCCCATTTGCTATCACTGATTCAACTGATTATTTCTTTTTTTGTTGTTGTTAATTATTAACTCACTATTTCTTTGTAAGACATAAGTGTTTTTTTGTTTTGTTTTTACTTTGAGATGGAGTCTCACTCTGTCACACAGGCTGGCATGCAGTGGCCTCATCTTGAAATTGCTGCAACCTCCACCTCCTGGGTTCAAGAGATTCTCGTGCCTCAGCTTCCCAAGTAGCTGGGATTACAGGCATGTACCACCACCGCCAGCTAATTTTTGTATTTTTAGTGGAGACGGGGGTTTCACCATGTTGACCAGGCTGATCCTGAACTCCAGACCTCAGGTGATCCGCCCACCCCAGCTTCAGAGCCATCATGCCCGGTGACAAGGTTTTTACTTCCTAATTTACTTCCCCAACACCTGCATTTTAAGACAAAGATGAGAACTGTCCTGTGTAGAAAAGGTACTGACTTAAAAATAGAGGTGTTTAGTATAGCATTAAGCAGGTTTCTCTAACTTTCCTACTTTATGCAAAAAGAAAAATTAATTAATACTAGGCCTTCTGTTAGGGCACCAAGGCTACTTGGAGGAGTAAAAATAGGCAATGTATTTTAAAGTATTCTTTTACTTTCATCAAAAGAAACAAGGAGAGAATATGGCAGGTAAGGGCTGGGTAAATACCTAAGGGACTGATCACTGGTTCTAGCTCTTTAATTATGAAATAAAATTCTTACTTTGTACAAACTACCAGCCTCTTGTGATTAGCTACTGACTTGAAACACAATGTTGTCCTCTGGCAGTTATCAGTAAGGGGGCAGCAGGCACAACAGCTGGGGTTGGCGCTCGGCCCAGCCGGCTGGCCTGTGACAGGAGGGCAGTGAGGCGAGTCCCTCATCTGCACCAGGACCTGGTCCAAACCCAGCCCAAGGACTCACTGTGAGGTTCAAATAAGAAGACACGTGAGAAGCACTCTGGAGCTACCAAGAGCGTGTTGTACAAAAGGCTGGCCTGTCCCTTGATGAGATGAGGTGAGAACAGTGGACGGTCATACAGGGGACCAGAAAGCACATCAGCAGGAGGAGGTCCTGGAAGCCCGTGGACTTGGTGGCACAAAACACAATGCCAGGGTTAAAACACTGACAGTTTTAACACTGCCATCACACATGCCTTCAGGATTGGATGTGATCAATCTGTTAAGTGGCTTTTTGAAGGAGCACTTCCTGACAGAGATCTCTGCCTCCCCAGCACCCCACTGAGGACCAAAGAACCTTTCTTGCCAAGAAAATCAAGTCACTCTCATTCATTCAGTATCTCTGTGCCAAGCACTGTTCTGGGTCCTGGAGATACAAAATGACAGACAAAAATTCCTCTCACGCATATTGTAATGGAGGAAATGACAACAAAGTAAGCAAATGAATTATATGACACATTAAAAGTCACCAGTGCTATAATGAAACCAGTGCTGAATAAAGTGGGATTTTAATTCCATACGGGTATTTGGAAAAGCCTCACAAGAAGGTGCTCTCGAGGTGGGGGGTGGGTGGCAGCATGGAGGCTGGGGGGGAGGGCGATGGCCCAGGGAACTCCGTGAATAGCAAGGAAGCCACAGAAGGGGGGCTTAGCTCACTGCCTCCATGTCACCGGCTTGCCTGGAACCGCAGATGTACAAGGGGAGATCAGCAGGAGATGAGATTGGAGAGGTGCTGGGTTGCCAGAAGGCCTTGTAGGTCAGTGTAAGAAGCGAGTGACGCAGAGGCCTGTGGAGAGGCTGGCACAGAGGATAACATGATCCAACTGAAGCTTAGAGAAATCGCTCTGGCTGCCCTGTGGCTCATGAGACTGCAGGCACCCAGGATGGGAACAGGGAACTGCCTGAGTGGCACCTGCATGAACCCAGGAGAGAGGTGCTGGTGGTTTGGACGAAGGTGGGAGCATATTTAGGTTCTCTACTTTGAAGGGAGAGCCAAAAGAATTCACAGATAAAGCAGATGTGAGGTATCGGACAAAAGAGAAATCAAAAAAGATCCGCGGTCAGGGCCTGAGCAAGGGAAGCCAGAGTTGCTATCAAGTAACATGTACTGCCTGGGTGGAGCAAGTGAGGGGGAGGCCAGGTGCGCAGGCAAGTGTGGAACTTAGGAGAGTCGGCCTCTAGACAGGACTCCGAAGAGGTCAAGGACTTCCCAGCAGGCCACACCAATGTTTCACAGGCTGAACAGACGGAAGAAACCAGCCGAGGAGACTGAGAAGGGGTGTGGGTCAAGAGATTTTTTTTTTCCCCCTGAAAAATGGGATAAATCACCCTAGGCTTGGGGAAAGGTACAAAAAGCAAGGGATGAAGAAGCACCCCACTACAAGGGATGGTCTTGGCCAGAAGCACTGACAGGGATGCTCACGGTCCTAGGAGGAAGGCAGAGCACACAGGCATGGATGCAGCTGGGTGCACGCTCTGTCTCAATATCCTCAATGAAATCGGCAAGAGGCCAAATAGGACAGGGGCACAGGTGTGGGTGGGCAGGCAGCAAGGGCCCACAAATGGCCACGGTTCCTGCGGCTCCATCGCAGCATCTGCACTGTGCTCACAGAGCAGGATCTTGCTAGAACTGCAGCTTCTAAGGCAAGTGTAAGGAAACAGCAGGGCAGAGGAGTGAGTATATTCAACTATGGACTCAAAGCTAAAAAAAGGACGGAACCAAGGACACGGGCTGAGTGAGTGACATGGGGAGGACCACCTGACTGAAGACCACAGTGGACTCAAAGGATCGCTGGGAGTTGCAGTGTAAGCTGAACAATAAAACTGGGCGCCTGGGGATGACAAAGACAATGGCAGGCAGTGACAAAAGCTGAGGTATGGCCATGGCCATGGGGCTGAGGCCAAAGAGGACAAGATATCAAGAAACTGAGAGGTCCAGGGGCTGGAAGGATGATTCTTGAATGAAGACAGGAAAGTGTCAGCAGGACGGTAAGCCGGGAGCTCAACCAGATGCCGCAAAGGCCCCTTTCTCCTCTGCCTGTGCTACAGGCCCTCCAGGTGCACTGGCGATGGGGAAAGGGGCTCAGCACTTGGCCATGAGCCTGGGAGCATCACCTGGGGCTGCCATAGCCATTAATCCTCCCCCAGCACCCCAGGGTTCCAACATCCCCCTCCCAGGAGAGGGGTACTCCAAGTGAAAAGTAACTTGAATCTGCATACGAAAATACTTCCTTCTCTGATACTAGCTTGAGAGCCATTATTTTCTATAATTTCCTGGCTAACTCAAACTGAAGCCTCATGTTGTAGAGACTGTTTATCCTAAATTAAATCGTCAGCTCAGGCTAGCTCCCCTTCTTGGTCCAAGTTTGGGCAATAACTTGCAACTAACAGTCATTTTAGACAACATAATTAAATATATCTCATTCTAACAGCTTTTAGATTCATGGTTTTAATATACTGCCATGGCATCTGCCGAGTTCTAGAATGACGCATTGCTCAAGTTTAGCAAATGATAAGAAAGAAGCTGTTAAGACGTCTGAAATGCAGTTACTCACCCTTATCATCAGCACTGCTTTCCTGATGTCCCGGATGCCATCATATACCAGGCGGGAGGCATCGATAAACTCATTCTCATCCATGGGCTGGGCAGGGTCCGTGCTGAGGGCTTCCACGGCTGCTTCTACTTGCTCAGTAAAACGTGGCATGACTGTGGAGAAAGAGGCACAGCAGGTGCCCTGGTCAGCAGGCAGCAGCATTCCCCTGGCCCTCCCTGAATCACTCAGCTAGACAGAAAGAGGTGAGGCTTATGACAAAGAGCCTCTGCTTCTACCTATATAAAGGGTATTTATGGTTGAAATAAATTAAATGCAGTATTTCAAAATGACTCAAATCATCTTTTTCTCTGCAAAAGAGGGAATGGATGATGAGAACTTGAAGTGAGACTAACTTGAGGCCTTAAGAATGGGACCTACCTTAAATTTAGTATTTACTCACTAGTAGGAGACTTAACTCAGAAACTCATCTTAAATAATGTGTTTAGAATTAGTCTCGGGATTACTCATGAGATACACATGAAGCAAATTTGCTTGTGAGTCCTGAATTTGGCTATGACCAGCTTCTTAGGAGCCTGATGTGCCATGAGGCCAAATCTTGAGTTCCCACCTCTTTTTCCCCACCACAGCGCCTGGGCCAATGGGATGGCCTGCCCCACTAAGGCTGCAGTGTGTGCGAGCACTGGAAAGCAACAATTCTCATACCTGTGTTAGAGAGCAGCTTAGTGGCTTCCAGAACCTTCTCTGTGTAGACTCCTGGCTCATAGTTGTCCATCTCTGAGGTGACTACATGAATGACCCGGGCTGCCCGGCCTCGAATTGCACCAGCTGTGCGGTCCAGGCCATCCACATCCTTCTCTTGGAGCGCAATGACACATTTGTTCACATCTTCCAAAATGTGATTCTCTGGAGAACAAGCAAAAAGCTGAATGGGGGTGGGGGTGGGGCTTCTACAAGAAATGACAACTGTAAGCTGGCATCTATCATTTATTGAGTGTTTACCTGGTGCCAGCCACTATGCTGAAAGCTTTACATATATTTCATTGGAGAGACCAGTGACTAGTGACAGAAAGTAAACCTATTATCAACCCCCAAGAATAACAATCTTCATTCCATATATATATATATTTTTTTTTTTAAAGGAGACATGCCCATCTCTGAAGCAACAGTTGTTCTGTATGCTAGGCAGAAAATTATCATAGAAGCATCAGTATCTTCTCTTCCTTTAGCTTCACTGACCCTATGTCCCGAATAAAGGAAAGCTAAATTAGAACAAAAGTCCACTGTCCCCTCTCCCTCTCCTTCCAGGAGATGCTGATGATATTCAGACAATCTACCAAGAAGCCAGCACAGCCTTGGGACAGGAGAAGGTGCTGGAAAGCAGGCTGAAGCCTCCTCTAGAGGACCCTGAGATGTGAGGTGAACTGTTTAATAACCCTCTTCATGGTACGCAGATGGGCTTGTTGTGATATTTGCAGGGTCCCTACAGGTGAAAACCCTTGAATCCTATGAAGCTGATGGGTAACTCCTAACAGTCATATAGCTGAATTTGGGCAACAAACGAAAACTATTTTTCCTCAAAGCAAAAAGCCTGACACTTAGGAATCCTACAACAAACAGTTTGTTCAAACTCATCTGTAATAACGTGGAAGCAACCAAAATGTCCAAGAGAAGAGTGAATAAGTGAATTATGGGAACTATGCAGCCATTAAAGTGGAAGATGAAGATCTGGAGGTCGAGGCAGGAGAATCACTTGAACCGGGGAGGCGGAAGTTGCAGTGAGCCAAGATTGCTCCACTGTATTCCAGCTGGGCGACTGAGTGAGGCTCGTCTCAGAAACAAAAACAAAACAAACAAAAAACGCCTTTACCAGGGAAGGCCAGGAAATGGTAAGAATTCTTATTAGAGAAGGGAAAACTAGATTACTGCAATATAGTTAAGACCATATTTTGGTCTCTATTAATTAAAAATTATGAGACTTGCCAGAGTTTATACCACTGAACTACTGAAAGGGTAAACATATTAAACTTCTAATAAAAACAAATTTTAAGAGGGATATTTAAACCAATTACAAGGAAAAATGGATTTGGAGCCCATCAGAAGCATTAAAAAAAAAATATATATATATATATAAACTCTAAATAATTTGAATTAAACAAACACACTGAGCAGGCCCACCATACAGGGCTTGGGTTAAAAGCTGCTTCTACTGGCTCTAACCCAACACCATTAAGATGAAACTTGCATTGCTAAGGAAAGGAAAGGAATAAAATGGAAAGAAACTATGTTGGTAACACAACTAAGAACCAATGTTTTCTCATGTCATTGATTTTAAAACACATCCCTGTTTCAGAATCAATGAAGTCTGGCATTCCTTTCCATTCACTAAACAAAGTGGCCCATACTTCCACCAAGGATTTTTTTTTTTTTTTTTTTTTTTTAATAAATTCATTTAGACTTTTTTGAATTCATCAGGGCATTCTTCTAGATGAACCTAAAAGGGTATGCCACATTTTAGAGTAACATATCCCACTTCAGGAAGCTGACTAGTATTCTCTACCCTCACGAAACACTTGTCTCTAGAAAAGCCCCAGCCTCACTGAGGCTACCACACCCAGGACAGAGCACCCAGCCTGTGGAGACAACTGAACTGGATGGGGGTAGGTATGAGTCCACTGGTCAATGGAGGGGACAGGCTGTGCCCACACTAACTGAAACCATGCATCAATTAGCTGAGGAAACAGCAAAGGTCCATATGAGTAGACACCCCAATGTGTACCCATCAACAACTGTTCAGTACATGATTTATAGGTGTGCTTCTAACAGAAAAAAATTCATACACATTTAACAGTCCCCACAAAATATGCACAACTATATGTAAATGAACACAAAAGGAATTACGTTATGGACAATATTGAATCTTTTTCACTTGAAAAACTTTCTAGGTCTGGCCCTGCAGATCTACATCATCCATTTTAATTGCTGCATAGTACCCTACTGAATAGATGGTGGGGGGGGGGGCTATAATTCACTTATTCATTCTTTTCTTAGACATTCTAATTGAAGAAAACATCCTTATTCAGGTATTTTGGCAAACATCTGTGACTAGCATGAGATCGCTGAGTTAAAAGGCATTTATGTTTAAAGTAGAAGTGTGGTACCTAATTGCCCTCCAGGAACCATGCCAACTGGCATTCTCCATAAAAGATGTCAAAACTTCAGCCTGCAACGTGTGGCAATAGAGCCTCTTCTTTGTACCCTCTGCCCTGGGTATCTGTATAGGGTGCAGCCTATGCAGGGCTGCTACAACACAAAGAAAATGAAAACAATGTTTCATGCTTTATGTAGAGGACTCACCCAGTGACATGGGCTATTCTGAGGGCTTCATATGTAAACTCTACACAGTAGGCTTAGAAAAAAACACCATTAATCTAACTTCTAACTTATCACTTCCTCCAAAGAGAGAAACTCTGTCTATAGTTTAGCATTTCTGCTATTAAACACAAAACCAAAATTTAGGTACAATAATCTTTCTATTTAATGGCCTCTCAATCAGACCAGATTCTTTGGACACACTGATACTTAATGAAGGCGAGTATAAATTACCACTCCAAAGTGTTGCTCCAAAGCATTTAATGCAATATATTGTTTCTAAGAATATTTAGTCAAAACATTTAATAAACCAAATTAGAGCTTCTCTAAGCAACCACATGCACCTTAAAAAAAAAGGGGGGGGGGTCAAAACTGCAACATATAAGCAGAGTGAGGGGATGGAAATCAATAACATTTCCATGGAAAACATTTATCAAACACAATCCAAATAAAATTCAAAGAGTCTTTATCACTCTGATAAATTTCAAACCACTCTCCTGAAGGGATTGGTCAATATATATTCTTGTTTTGCTGAATGCTAGCATCTTAAGCCATCTTCAATCTTTACAAAGCAATATTTGGATAGAACAGCTTGGGGAGGAAGAGACCCTATCCCTCCCCTCCCTGGAAGTATCATGCATATTCCTCTTTATATGCAGGTGCTACTGTCTCATATTAGACATACAATGACCGAAGTTCCCCCTGCCCTACAGCCTCATAGAATGCTGGCATCAGGGTCTTATTGGCTGCACCTAGTTATATACAAGATGACCATTACTTTTTGAGAAACAGATCAGAACATGACTTGTAAGTATGAGGGAATTTCTGAACCAATGGGACAGAGTATCCAGAACAATGGAGCAGAAGCCCTACTCCATAAACGATTTCCTCTCGGACAGGTTCTCAGTGACTGGGCAGGGCTATAACCAATATCCAGGCCCCATGGAGTGTAAGAGAATTTGATAGTGGAAAATCACAAATGCAAATATTCGGTAAGACCTCACACTGTACCAAAGGGCCTCAAGCTCCAGGAGACAGCAGAAAACAACCACTCCAAGAGGTCAGGGTGCATCCCTGCTTTTTATTTAGTAAAAGCTTTGAAGCCCACCTACCTCAAGCCAGATCCTGTGCTGGGCACTTGCTAGGCAGCCCCCTACTCAAGCCCATCTCACTATGGGTTCACCAAAGTACCACTGTACTTTAGGGCCAGGGGACATTGGCAAATGGGGCAGGGTCAGGTCAGGCCCAGATGTGGCTTCCCATCTAAATACTGCCTGTGACTGCTGCAGATGACACCTGCCTAGGCTGTGTGTCAGGTGAGATGGGAGGCTATCTCTAGCCCTCTGATGTAAAAAGTGCTAAAGCTAATGTGGTAGCTCATATCTGTAATCCCAGCACTCTGAGAGGCTGAGGCAGGTGGATCACCTGAGGTCAGGTGATCCTAACCAACAGCCTGGCCAACATGGTAAAACCTTGTCTCTACTAAAAATACAAAAAATTAGCCGGGCACGGTGATGCGCACCTGTAATCCCAGCTACTCGGGGGGCTGAGGCAGGAGAATTGCCTGAACCCAGGAGGTGGAGGTTGCAGTGAGCCAAGATTGCACCAACACACTCCTGCCTGGGCGAGAAGAGCAAAACTGTATCTCAAAAAAAAAACAAAACAAAACATGCTAAACATACCATGGGTAAGGTATAAAGAAGTAAGTAAGGTAAGAGTAGAAAGAAGTCTGAATGCTGAAAATTAGCTGGTCATTCCAGTAGAAACCTCCACAGGCACCTGCTTGTCTCCATTCTTTAAATAATATGCTTTTTTGTCTCCCCAAAAAAGCATATTATATAAATGAGAAGAATATAAATGAAAAGAATGGCGTTGCCCTATTAATGATTTAATTACTTAACATTCCTAAGCAGGTCTGTGACAGAACATTAGAAAAACACCAAGTAGAGTTCTAAAATTCAGATGCTCTGAAAACACCACCACCTTTGACTAAAAGAATTGTTCCGTGATTTTATTTGCTAAATGGAAACTGTCTAAACTCCTTTCCATCAAATCAATCCCCTCTTATACTCTCATACTTTTGCATAAAAACTGAACACACTCACCAGACAACAGTGTATCTGTTAAAGGAATCTGATTTCTCTTTACCATTCTTTTATGTCATGTGCCCTAAAGATACTGCCTGGAATCCACTAAATGCTGCTGCAGAATCCCTTTTTTCACAGATTTGATGAATGGTGCATGAGGGACATTTGATGCTGTTACATTTTATTTTGCTCTAAAGAAGACTGAAAATCCCTCGAGACCAAGCCTGAGACATACCCAACCTAATCTCAAAAAAGTAACTTTAAGAATGTAGTATTTACCCGGAGGGCCTCTTTGCATTTAGATTTCAGAATTTGGTGTTTGCTTAAAAGTGTGCTGTGAAGGTGGAATGTTTTTCTCTAAACTGATGAAAAAGAATAATTCAGTACTTCACTGGGAAAAACAACAGAAGGCCAAGATTTCCCAAAAAAGCCATTGCTGCATTTTTGGCACCTGCAAAGATGTGCTTGCAAATGAGTTTTTTGTTTTAAAGTACCAACACCTGCAATTTGGCAGTGCTGCAACAACATGGTTTACCCCCCACCTTTTGCAGTTTACAGATTGCCTCCTCCCCAGTTTCTCATGCAAAGCCAAGGCTACCCATCCTAAGGCGAGAGCACGAAGACAGGGAGGCACTGGTATGCAGAACACACAGTCACCCTTATATAGGTCACTGCTGGAGGACTGTGCTGTGCATATACTTAAGCCCTGCTTCTGTTTCAAGCCCCATTGCCACGTTCTAGCCTGTGGTTCCCTGGGGTGACAGGTAGTTTCAGCCATACAAAAACTTAGCCCCTAATTCTGCTTCTGCCCACAGCCACTGGCCTCAGGAAGTCTGGCACTTTCAGAGACCAAGCTGTGCAGCCAAGGGCAACAGAGGCCCCGTTAAATGGAGAATGCATTTATAGTTACTCAACTCTAAGAAGATGGGATTGAAATTTATCTCTGTGCGATAAACACTGAATTGCATTTGACAGACATTTTCTATATGAATGCAATTTACTATGTCATTACCAGTTTATGTTTATATAATGAAATCAACTGTTTTTGTGAGGTGAATTACCCAGATTTATTTTTTCCAAGTTCATAATTAAATGGCACTTAAATATTTCCTCTCTGTTTTCTATCTATGCATCATGCAGACAGAGTCTTTGGAAAAGTAGGCAGATAAACTATGACTATGATCATTCCTGAGAGACAGAAGAGAGGCATTCTAACAAGGGAAGAAATTATTTTAAAAAAGAAACTAAAGGTGATGGTGTTGAGAATCCCTTCTCCTCCCAAGTTTCATAGGCTCGTAACAACCACTTTCTCCACCAAGACACAGGTCAATGTTTTTTCTAAACACAATGGCAGCAAGAGAGATGGATGGTCATGGTGCTCTACGGGTCCCAGCTGGAGGACCTCACTCTATACAAGCAGGGAAAAACCTTTGATAGCCAGGTTTCTAATTCATGCTCCCAGGATCAAGACCAGTCCTAAGGGAAACATCTCCAACCCCAGCTACTTCCCAGTAGCTGAGAAGCTATCACTTGAAAACCATGTAGCTGATGGCTTTTTTAACATTAAAATGAAAACCCAGCACAATATTATTGTTAGAATAATTTACCTGCCAAGACATAGAAGTGTTTGCCCATTAATATAACTTAGACAAAAGTAATTATGCACATCTTCATATGCTTCTTTGGGGAACCAGCTCATTACCTGAGACAGCCAAGAAGTCATCAATGGAAGTTATGTCATCGACAGCATCTGTGAGAACACGGACTTGTTTCTCCCATTGTTCTTTAAAAAGATCCATGTTCTCTTGGGCCAGTTTACTCTGTGGTTTTGCTGCTAAAGCCAATGCAGCGTTGATAACCTGCAAAATATATTAAACTTTCTTTACTCTTTTTCAGTGTCACGACTTTGTCTTACACACATTTCACTAGGAGACATCACCCCACATGCTCTACCCTATCACAAAGATGAAGGGGAAGAACATTAAACAATAGGTTTCATATGGTGAAGTTGAAGTAATACATATTTTATTTGCAAACTGTGGACAATGATAAAACAAAAATTAACCGTAATAACGTCATTCGTGGTGGCAAATCTACCATTTTCAGTGACACTAAGTTCTAGGCTTTTTTTTCTTCTCATACAGGCACATACATAGCTACAACAAAAGATACACAATTAGAAGTATATGCTATATAAAATGAACTATCCGGATTCTTATTTTAAATACTTCTCTATATCATTAAATATATGTTTAAAACACTAACTTTATCGTTCTATGTTATGGATGCACTGTTATTCTCCTACTGTTGGATGTCTGCGTTGTTCTGGTTACCCACCACTACAAATAATCTTGTGATGAAAATCTGGTATTTCAGGTTCTTGATACATTATCAAAATGTATTCATGAAAAATATACTGGATCCAAACATAATTATTTTTTCATTTTCTTTTTAATGGAGGCATATTTGACAAAAAGCTGCACAAAAAAATGTATCATCTATTAAGGTTTAAAACTAATTTTAAAGCCTGGATAACACAATGAGACCCCATCTCTACTAACAATAAAGAAAATGAGCTGGGCATGAGGCCAAGGTGGGAGCACTGCTTGGGCCCAGGAAGTCAAGGCTGCAGTGAACTGTGATCACACCACTGCACTCCAGCTTGGGCAACACAGTGAGACTCCACCTCAAAAAAGACAAACAAACAAGCTGGCCACAGTGGCTTAAGCTTGTAATCCCAGCACTTTGGGAGGATGAGGCAGGAGGACTGCGTAAGCCCAGGAGTTCAAGACCAGCCTGGACAAACATAAGAAGACACTGTCTCAAAAAAAAAAAAAAAGGGACAAAAACTGCTTTATTGAGATAGAATTCACACATCATACAATATACCCATTTAAAGAATACAATTTCACTGATTTTTAAAAATATATATTTGTAATTGTGCAACATTCACCATATTGTTTTAGAACATTTTCATCACGCCAAAAAGAAACCCCATCCATATCCATTAGCAGACATTTCCCACAATTCTCTTTACTGCCCTCCCCCCTTTTTTTTTGGCAACCACTAATTTATTTTCTATCTCTATGAATTGACTATTCTGGACATTTCAGATAAATGGAATCGCAGACTTTTATAACTAGCTTTTTTCACTTAATATAGTGAGTGAGTGTGTGTGTGTGTGTGTGTGTGTGTGTGTGTTGTTTTTTTCTTTTTGAGACAGAGTTTTGCTCTGTCGCCCAGGCTGGAGTGCAGTGGTGCGACCTCAGCTCATGCAACTTCCACCTCTCAGGCTCAAGCCATTCCTGTGCCTCAGCCTCCCGAGTAGCTGGGATTTACAGGTGTGCGCTGCCACCAGGTTCATTTTTGTATTTTTAGTAGAGATGGGTTTTCACCATGTTGGCCACACTGGTCTCAAAGTCCTGACCACCTCCCAAAGTGCTGACATTACAGAGTGAGCCACTGCTCCCAGACTAACATGTTTTAAAAGTTCATTCATGTGTAGCATGTACTAGTACTTTGTTTCTTTTTGTTGATGAATAACATTCTGTTATATGGATATGCCACATTTTATTTAGCCATTCATCAGTTAATGGACATTTGAATTATTGCCACTCTTTGGCTGTTATGAATAATGTTGCTATGAATGCTCATACACATGCTTCTGTGTTTTTACTTCTTTGGGAATGGAGCGGAACTGCTGGTACATATAGTAAACTTTGTGTTTAACCTTTTGAGAAGCTGCTTTACCTTTTTCCAAAGGGGCTGAACCATTTTACATCCTACCAGTGTGTATGAGGATTACGGTGCCCTACATCTTCACTAATACTTGTTATTTCCCCCCTTTTGCGAGAATTCTAGCCATGCTAGTGGATCTGAAGTGATCTCCCTGATGGCTGATGATATCAGGTATCAATTCATATGTTTATCGAGTGTTTGTTTATATTATTTGAAGAGATGTCTATTCAACCTTTTGGTTGTGTTCATTAAAAAAGTGAATAATGAGAGTAGTATGAAAATGGGCTGAGAGGATAATTAGTAGGACTCCTAGGTACAAGGTGCTTATGGGTTATTACAAGTAAATGTGTTTATAATCATGCAACTTGGGAAGGAAGCAAAGACAAGAAGAAACTGCAGGATCTGAATGAGGCAGGAGTGTGGGGACAGCCCTGAGTGGAGGAATCTGGGATGATTTTTCAGATCCTTAAATATACAGTATTAGGTAAATCAGTAAGGAAAACACCAAAACACCAGTAGAAAAACAGGGAAAGGAATGGAGTACTTACTTTAGGTAAAGTACAAATCATGGGAAAAAAGCTGTTTGCGGGAGGGGGGTTACTCTTACTTATAATTTTAAAACCAGAAATTAATGTTACTATTAAATTTGCAAGGAGCTCCCAACTAGGCACCATCACTGTACTGACTGAAAGTTTTAAAATGCTATTGTTGGCTTCAGCCCCAGTAAAATGTGACAAGGGGTGGCAAGGGAGGATGTCCTTGTCCTGTTTCTGATCACAGGGGAAAGCATTCAGTCTTTGCCATTAAGTATAACGTTAGCTGTCGATTGTTCATGGAGCTTCTTTATCAGGCTAAGGAAGTTCTCTCCTATTCCTAATCTGTAAAGTGTTTTTATCAGGACTGGATGTTGAATTTTCTCAAACACTATTTCTGTTTTGTTTCCACATTCTGGCTACTTTTATCTTTGTCTCCTTTGCTGTCTTGTCTTCTTCTAATGGTGTCAGGATTTCCTCAAAGCTCAGTCCTATGCTGCCTTCTCTCCTCTTTCTACTCTTCCCATCCCTAGGCAATCTCATTTATTCTCAGAAACCATTTTTTTTTTTTTTTTTTTTTTTTTTTTTTTTTTTTTTTTTGCTTTCACTTGGCTTCCAAGACACAGCTAGCTTCTGGGGCTCTGTGCCTGATGGTGCTTCCTCGGGCTCCTGTGCTGGCCACTGCTCACCTTCTGAAACTCTCAATGTTAGAGACCTGGTTCCATTCCCAGACCTTCATGTAGACTCACTCCCTTGATGATCTCGCACATTTACACATCCTGTCCAGACCTCTTCCCTCAACATGACACGCACCTTGCATGTCTAATAGGCACCTCAAAATTAACATGTCCAAACTTATCTCTTTCCCCAAACCATCTTTCCTTATCAAAGTAAATGAGAACTCCATCCTTCCAGCTGCTTAGGCTCAAAACTCTGTTCTATTCCCTCACTCTTCCTTTTCTCTCTCACTTCACATCTAATCCTTCAGTAAATTTCACCTTCAAAATATATCCAAATTCTAACCAGTGCTCACCACATCCACGGTCCTCTTGCCTGGATTAGTACAATAACATCTGTTTTAGTCTTCTATTGCTTTTGTAAATAAATTATCACAAATTTAGTGGCTTAAAACAACACAAATCTATTATAGTTTCTGGAGGTCAGAATTCTGAAATGGGTCTTACAGAGCTAAAATCAACAACATTACCATCAGATCTGTGTTCCTTCTGGAGGTTCTAGTGAAAAAGCCAGTCCCTGACTTCTCCAAATTCCTGAGGCTGCCAACATTCCTTGACTTGTGGCCACAAAAACTCCAGCCTCTGCTTCCATCATCGTGTTTTCTTCTCTGCCTCTGATGCTCCTGCCTCCCTCATATAAGGACACTTATGATTATATTGGGGGGCCCACTGGGATAATCTAGGATAATCTTTTCATCTAAAGAGCCTTAATTTATTTGTCCCTGCAAAGTCCCCTTAGCCACAGAAGGTAATATATTCCCAGGTTTAGGGAATTAGGTAGGAAATGGACATTATTTGGGAGGCTATTATTCTGTATACTGCAGTTTCCTAAAGAGCCCCTCTGCTTCTATCCCTATTCACAGAAGTCAAGAGAGATCTTGGTTTTCTGTTTGTTTTTGAGACAGGGTGTCACTCTGTCACCCAGGCTGGAGTACAGAGGCGCAAGCATGGCTCACTGTATCCTCGACCTCTGGACTCAAGCAATCCTCCCACCTCAGCCTCCCACACAGCCAGGACTATAGGCTTGCACCACCATGCCTGGTTAATTTTTTATTTTTATTTTTGTAGAGACAGGGTCTCACTATGTTGCTCAGGCTGTTCTAGAACTCCTGGGCTCAAGTGATCCTCCTGTCCTGGCCTCCCAAAGTGCTGGGATTACAGGAGTGAGGTACTGTGCCTGGCTGAGATCTTGTTAAAAATCTAAGTAAGATATGCCACTTTTCTACTCAAAACCCTTCAATCGTTTCCCATCTCAGATTAAAAGCCAAAAGCCTATGACTATGACCGTCAAAAGCCATGCAATCCCTAAGCTTCTTTTAGATATCTGATCTCCTTCCTCCAAGCCTTTGCACTTGCTGTTCCCTCTGCCTGAGCACTCTCCCGTGAGATATCCTGTGTGGTCTGCTCTGTCATTTCCTTGAGGTCTTTGTTTATACAGCACTTTCTCAGCGAGGTCCTTCCTGCCCAACTTAATCATAATATTTAACACATCATAATCAAAATTTGTGGGGCAGCTAAAACAGTACTTTGAGGGAAATTTATACTATGAAAACGTTTAAATGTTACCTTAGGAAAGGAGGAAGGTGTCAAGGCAATAAGTTAAAGCTTCCAATTTTAGAAGTAGAAAAGGGGCAAATTAAACCCAAAGCAAGCAAAAGAAAATAAAGAGTAGAAAATTAATTAAAGACAAATTACCAAGTTCACTCAAGAATTAAAAAATAGCCTAAATATCCCTATGTCTATTAAAGAAACTTAACTCATCATTAAAAACCTTACCACAAAGGAAATTGCAGGCCCAGCAAGAGTTTACCAGTTACTAGGCTTCACTGGTAAATTCTCCCAAACATTTAAAGAACTAATACTAAATACACACAGATTTTTTTCCAGAAGAAAGAAAACTAGGAAACACTTTCCAATGTTAAGATACAGAAATCAGACATTACAAAAAAAAAAAAAAAAAAAAAAAAAAACAACAACAAAGTAAGAGACCAGTGTCAGTATACAAAAGCCTTATTGTAGACCTCAGTAAAAGAGGGGTGGGAGGCACAGGAGGGTAGAGATGGGAGGATACAGAAAATGCTCAGAGAAACTTTAGTAAGAAACATCTCCCACTGGGCATGGTGGCTCACCACTGTAATCCCAGCACTTTGGGAGGCCAAGGCGGGTGCATCAACTAAGGTCAGGAGTTCGAGACCAGCCTGACCAACATGGAGAAACTCTATCTCTACTAAAAATACAAAATTAGCTGGGAGTGGTGGCAAATGCCTGTAATCCCAGCTACTAAGGAGGGGGAGGTTGTGTGAGCTGAGATCATGAAACTCCGTCTCAAAAAAAAAAAAAAAAAAAGCATGTCCCTTGAGCTCTCGGTGAAACAGCTTCGTAAAAACTAGATTAGAGAATACCAAAGTGGAAAAATGAAGTGATTCAAAGACAGGTGGTCCCATGATTGTGAAATAACAGGTTAAGTGGCAGCTGAGGCCATAAGTCTGCCCTGTCCTGTATGTATGGGGTGCTCCTTTAAGGGCTATGTATTTTCCCACCAGCTAGTGGCCAGGCCAGCCTGGGTTTATGCTTATTTGATGTGTGTCAAGCATGTCAGCCACAAATATGATCAGGGTTCCCACAAGCACAATGACAGAAGAAGCAATATGGAAGATAAATCTAGGAGGCAGAAGGAAGAATGAACAATGTCAGAAGTAACTTCTCAATTTAGTGAGAAATACCAAAATAAAAAAGAGACCTGGCACAGTGGCTCACACTTGTAATCCCAGCACTTTGGGAAACTCGGTGGAAGGATCACCTGAGCTCAGGAGTTTGAGACCAGCCTGGGCAAACAAATCTAAAAAATTAGCCAAGTGTGGTAGAGTGCACCTGTGGTCCCAGCTACTCTGAGGCTGATACAAGGACTGCTTGAGCCCAGGAAGTCAAGGCTGCATTGAGCCATGATGGCACCACTGCACTCTAGCTTGGGTGACAGAGTGAAAACCTGTCTCTAAAAAAAAAGGAAAGAAAAGAAAAAGGAAAATGTAGATAAGTAGAGCCTTCAAATACTTAATTCATCCCTTGTGTAGATTTCCAAGAAGAGCCATGCATTAAACCAGGCATTATAAATTATTTAAGTGCCAGATTTGTATTAACTTAATATTAATATGAATGTGTAATACTCATTCTTGCATAATGAACTAAGAAAAAATATCGAGTGAGATAATCTCTAAAATGCCCTCCTCTGATTTTAAAGACTCAAAACGTCAGAAACCAGCTGCCATTTGCAAAATTTGGGTTTTTTGTGTTTTTGTTTTTGCTTCCTGGCCAGCGCAGCAAATGGTTTTGAATTTAAAAAATAAAAATATTTAAAGCAGCTACCATAGATTAAATCTTGGGCACATCCATAAGCAAAACATAATGTCTGGGATACATAGGGTACAGATTTTGGTCCCTTCCCAAAGCAATTTGTAAACTGCGTCCTTGTAAAAGTTTGTGAGGCTGGGGCTCTCTGCTTGGATAGAGGCAGGTCACTTTCCAGTGAAAAGCG
Source organism: Sapajus apella (assembly GCF_009761245.1). Classification (NCBI taxonomy): domain Eukaryota; kingdom Metazoa; phylum Chordata; class Mammalia; order Primates; family Cebidae; genus Sapajus; species Sapajus apella. The sequence continues at coordinate 8,740,279 of NW_022437011.1, read as the reverse complement.
TGAGAGAAAGGCCGGGCGCGGTGGCTCAAGCCTGTAATCCCAGCACTTTGGGAGGCTGAGGCGGGTGGATCACAAGGTCAAGAGATCGAGACCATCCTGGTCAACATGGTGAAACCCCGTCTCTACTAAAAGCTACAAAAAATTAGCTGGGCATGGTGGCGTGTGCCTGTAATCCCAGCTACTCAGCCTCCTGAGTAGCTGGGATTA
>NW_022437011.1:8672791-8739972 GCF_009761245.1 Sapajus apella | reverse complement strand
GGAGAGAGAGAGAGAGAGAGAGAGAGAGAGAGAGAGAGAGAGAGAGAGAGAGAGAGAGAGAGCCGACCTACCTCTTCTTTTATTAATAACAAAATGCCAAAAAAAAAATGTGGGTTCCTTCTCCCGACAAAATATAGCCACTTTCAGGTTACTTCTTCCTCAAAGCAACTTGATTTTATGTTTAGAGAAGGGGTCATACTATATCACCCAGGCTGGAGTGTACTGGTTTAATCACAGCTCACTGCAGCCTAGAACTCCTGGGCTCAAACGATTCTCCTGCTTCAGCCTCCTGAGTAGCTGGGACTACAAATGCAAGCCATCACACCCAATTTTGGAGATGGGGGTCTCGCTCTGTTGCCCAGGCTGGTCTTCAAATACTGGCTTCAAATGATCCTCCCACCTTGATCTCTGAAAATGCTGGGATTACAGATGTGTGCGCAGGGACTGAACTCAACTTTACTATCTAAAATGTCTGCATTTAAAGTTGTTTAACTGCTAAAAAGTGAGTCCTTTAGAATGGATTTCCCTATGTCTCTCGAAAGTTAATTTGTTATAGGGCAAACTTAAAAATGGGGATGAAAACTCCTCTAGTTGTCCCACCTGTCATTTCTCTCCACCAGAAACTAAAAATAGTGTACAGGAGCCAACGGCAAACTGTGGTGCTGCCTGTGTACAGCAGCCTGGGCATGAGGCACAAACACGTCCTGGAAACACTACGCACCTCTTCCACTATAAAGATACACAGCTGGCCGGGTGCAGTGGCTCACGCCTGTAATCCCAGCACTTTGGGAAGCCGAGGCAGGTGAATCATGAGGTCAAGAGATCGAGACCATCCTGGCCAACATGGTGAAACCCCATCTCTACTAAAAATACAAAAAATTAGCCAGGCATTGTGGTACGTGCCTGTAGTCCCAGCTACTTGGGAGGCTGAGACAGGAGAATTGCTTGAAACCGGAAAACGGAAGTTGCAGTGAGCCAGGATTGTGCCACTGCACTTCAGCTTGGCAACAGAGTGAGACTCTGTCCCCCCCCCCGACCTCCCCCAAAAAACCCTTTAAAATAAATGTTTGGCTACATGCTGCAGCATATTAAAACATCAAGTTAAGCTCCTAGTGAATTAACTACCTACCTACCCTAGTTACCTAATTTGTTGATTAGCTTGCCTAGACCTTGGAAGGGAATACCTCGAGATTAGGATCCCTGGTGCTTGTGATCACTGTCCACATCAAGCTGGAGAGGAGGCAGGTCTCCGCAATCAAGGCCCTCTTTCTTCAAGGGACAGCCATTTGCTTCCTTGAAGGAGAGCTCCTCTGAGCATAAAACACATGGGCCAGAGCGGGCCAGAGGCAGGACACAGAAGAGTTGGAGATATCCTCCTCAAAGATTTTTTAAACTTTAAATTAGTTATCGATTGTTTAAAATTGAGACATGACAGAAAAATCTGAATTGCAGAGTTTTTGTTTAACATGAAGAGGGCCGAGTGTGGTGGCTCACGTCTGTAATCCCAGCACTTTGGGAGGCTGAGGCAGGTGGATCACTTGAGGCCAGGAGTTCAAGACCAGAGTGGGCAATATTTGGTAAAGCCCTGTCTCTACCAAAAATCAGCCAGGTGTGGTGGTGCACGCCTGTAATTCCAGCTACTCGGGAGGCTGAGGCAGGATAATCACTTGAACCCAGGAGATAAAGGCTGGAATGAGCCGAGATTGTGCCACTGCACTCTAGCCTGGGTGACAGAGTAAGACTCCATCTCAAAAAAAAAAAAAAAAAAGAGGAAGAAGAAGAAAAGAAGAAAAGAAGGGGGAAGAGAGGAGAAGAAGAAGAAGAAGAGTGAAAGGATCTGGCAATAATGGGGCTGGGGTGGAGTCAGAGCTGCCTTATTGAAAAACAAGCACATGATGCCCAGTTTGCTGTGACCATGTCTGTGAACACCTACTTTATTTGCCATTACTAAACCTGCCCAGTCCTGTATGCCTAGCAGTTTGTGAACAAGGGTAGCAATGAGCCCAGATGAGAGTCTGAAGAATAATCACACTTGAAAAAACGTTTTTATGCAGGACACATATCCAGTACCAACTTTGGTCTGGGCATTGTCTGCCTAAAGCCTATTCCTCCTGAAATGTTTTAGTAGGAAAAATGAAACTACAAGGGAGAGGCAGACACAATGCTTTCTGATGGCTAACTCAAGCCCATGTGACATAGCCACACAAGTTATGCACACCATCATTTTCATTAGCATCTACTAGACTCTCCATGTGATTTTTTTTCCTGGTTTTTAAGATCATTTATATAAATACTCTTGTGGTAGGTGTGATCAGTGTATGCTACCATCTGTTTCCACAGATATGTGAAAGCATTGTCGCTTTTCAAGCATTTCAAAACCAAATGGAAAACCAAAGGCATTAAAAACAAAGTGCTGTTAGGGTAAATGGCAAACAAACTTGAGGAAAGAATGCCAGTTTAGAAATCCAAATTCAAATCTGTCTCATACAACTTGGCCATCCAAGATCCTTCTGGATGTGGTGATTGGATCCACTGCAAATATCTACATAGCTGTCAATGACTGGCAGATTTCAAGACTGAACTAACGCTGGGGAAATGTCCATCAGATGATGTGATTCACAATGGGCCCATCACAGTAATATTAAGACAGAGCAACTCTCATTAGTAAATTAATCCACATGGTTAGGTATTAGAACAAATGCCCCATGTACCAATTACAATGCCAGATTGATAACCATCAAGAGAGGCTTTACTTATTTTGGTTGCCCACCTTGAATGTCAGGGATTATTTGTATGAAAAAACCAAAAAATGGCCACAGAATATTTTAAAATTGGTTGCAGACATAACATAGAAACTTCATTCCTATGACCTCTACTTCATTACTCTAGTCCCCCTGCTTACACTCGTTTATTTGCGGCCACTGCCTTCTGGCAGAACATGTAAAGAGAGGTGCGCCCTTAGAGTGTGCCATGAGCATTTTATAAATGGAAAAGTGGAGAGGCATTCTCTTTTACTGAAACATCAACTGTACTCCTTAGAAATCCCTGGAATGACAAGGAGTGTCAGGCCAGACAGACTCAGCTCTCCTCACAGAAGGCAGGCAACACACTGGGCACTTAAAAAGCATTTGCTGTTGTATTTGCTTCAGAGTCTTTCTAGAGTGCCAGATGCGTAACATGACTTAATCACCAGTCTTCCAATATAAACGGAGACAAGTTCTTGAGCTTTCACTTCAGAAGCTGGCCGAATTAAGTTACACTATCTGTATTATAAGGCTGCTTTAAGACACTACAGAATAAAGAAACTAGCTTGTGAATTTGGTCTCCTTCAGCACAGAGACCCGAATACTGGCCATTAAAATGGATGTAGGTGAAGAGTGTGGGGTAACCATCATGGTTCCGGGATGGCCAGAAGTCATAGATGGCCATCACTCAAGGCTCAAGGACTGTGTAGACTCTTCCTCAAGGAGATTGTGGTCACTGCCACCCTACATTTTCCAGCAGTGGGGGCACCATACCTCCCCCTCGAGGTCTCACTTGTTCACCAAGGCTGGAGTGCAGTGGAATGATCTCCACTCACTGCAACCTTCACCTCCTAGGCTCAAGCCAGCCTCCCACTGCAGCCTCCTGAATGGCTGGGACTACGGATGCATGCCATCTTGCTGGGCAAATTTTGTTTTTAGAAATGAGGTTTTGCTATGTTGCCCAGGCTGGTCTCAGACTCCTGGGCCCAAGTGACCCAACACTTCAGTATTCCAAAGTGCTGGGATTACAGACATGAGCCACCGTGCCCAGCCCACTATGCATTTTCAATGAAGAGCAAGGGGTAACATGTAATCTCCCATACAAATGTCACTTAATGTTAAAAAATATTCCAAACTATGTGGGTTCTGTGTCAGTGATTTGTCCCCAAGACTTCCATCTAAAATCCTAAAAACAAAATTTAACAAAATAAACCTCATCTCCACCCTAATCAAATTCAATTTGGTGATGCTGTCACCAATGTCAGTTATACTTTACCTGAGGACAGAGGGCTTCTAACTGGCTTGCAGACATTCGAACAAGCTTTACACCTTCTTCATTATTTGAGATGGAACAGGCCAAGTTGGCAACCTATAAATATAAAAAATAATCTTTAAAGATTTTTCTCTTTTGCCTGCTGAGGAAAACACACATACCTGGTCCTACCTCTGACCATTCCGGAACAGAGGACAACAGCACCAAGGGTGCCTCCCTTCTCGCAGCCTGATTATTTACTTATACGAGTACACAGTTTTAACTCTGCACAAAGCAAACTATACAGACTCATAACATACATCACATTGCAGGTTGGTGCCAAACCTTGTAAGATCCCAGAGCCTGTAACTCACAGGCTTTGCACAGCCTCTAACCCGCCTGAACAGTAACTTCAGAAAAAGTTTCTTCCAGTATGGGCAATAAGGTGAGAAAAGCTGAGGAATCGAGGGTATCAGGGAAGAACTGCTGTTGTCCTCAAATAAAAATACATTTTGCAGTGTTCTTGAAGGAAGGAAATAAAAAACTCTAAGGTGCTATTTTCATTTGACAGGGAATAGATGTTTAACTTAAGGCAAGATGAATTTTATTTAAACGCCATGCAATTTTTCAAATAAAAACAATTACATGAAGACAACATCAAGATGAACCAAAAGCAATCATTATCAAGAGTGGAAAAGGAAACTGATTATGTTCCATAGTTAAGAGCAAAACTGCCCTTCAACTGGGTTCTCAAAACATTGAGCTTGAATCTCTCCTGGCTGATTCGGCTTAATTTGAACTGAAATCTTTACGTTCCTGTCTGATTATCTCAAGGATACAGCTCATGTAGCCAGGGACAATCTTTCCAAGTTGTATCATACTTCCTTTGCTGAAGCTCTGGAATGTTACTGTGTAGCGACTGCTAAGGCTGTGATCACTTATCCATGTTTCTAAATGAACAGGCTTGCCAATTCCATTAGCAATATCTGGGCCCAAATGAATACATGGAACTGAGACATATCTTAACCCCAGGTGCAAACTGAGTTATGAATGATAAAGGCGTAGGCAGTTGAGTATCAGAGGCACTTTCTGGGAATTGAAATGCTAGAGTAAACAAGGGCAATGGCAGTAACCTTTGATTTTCACTCCTCCACTCAACTTAAGCACATAACACATCAGAAAAATTATATACTATTATGGCAGTTGTTTGCAGTGTTACGGCTAACGATTATCACTTTTCTATAAGACTGTTAACTATCAGAATCCTGCAATGCCCAAACACAAAGAAACAAAAGAAGTTAACATGCCATTTAAACATAAAAATGTAAGGGAACTGGAAAGTCAGATCTCTAATGTTTATGAGTCCTTCAAAATCACATAAAGAAGCAACACTTATACTCCCTGAAGCTTACAGTTCCACCTTCTCTGTCATCTGGACCCAAGCAAAGAGACACTTCTTTTCAAGATGACAATCTACAGAGATGACTGGGGATTTCTACTTGTTTGTTTAAAAAAATCACTGCAAAATATGACCTAAGATAAATTTGGTAAAATGTAAGACTTAAAAAAAAAAAGGAAATAAAAATATTCATTGAAGGAGAAAGCTTGAATTAGATGTATTAATGAAGAGAAACCTACAACTTCCATTGCTTCACTGCCTTAAGACAACATTTTGAACAAATATAAAATTTGATGATGATCACTGGAAAAACTAGCATTTTGGGACGAACAAAGATCCCTGGTGAGGTGCCCAGCACCCTGCCTCTTGCCATCACTTAGGAGGGCAGCTGAATGTTGGATCCAGGACAGCCAAGGCAAGCCTAATCTTATTTCAAAGATTCTATATTTAGAATTCTATAATTAGAATTTAGAATAGAAAATATCTCTGTATTCTCAATCTTAAGAATCCTTAAAACTCAGAAAAATATTTAAATTAAGAAAAGATTTTTTTAAAAAGAAGCAAAATATTATATAAGTACTCTCTACATCAGACACATGAGGGTAGTGTGTGGCTAAGGCTTAAATGGCTGATTCATTTAAAGCATCTTTTTTGTTTCATGATTACAAACACTAGCAAAACAAAGGTTATGGAAGTCTTGTTCTTTATTTTAAAACATCATTTAAAAATATTTCCGGTGTCCTGTGGAAACAGTAATGTTCTATAAGAGCGTACTGCCTATTTTCAGGAGACCTGGGAGGAGGAAGGAGCGCCTGTCACTAACAGTCTTCTCCAGATGAATGGGCTTCAATTCACCCCCCAGGGACAGGGCTACTCACTTCTAACAATGACAAATGTGCAAATGCAACATCAAGACCATAGCTCTCTGAGAGGCTAACCTCACATACTAGTGTCAGGCCTGACTACAATTAAAGGAGAGGGTAAGAAGAGGAGCTTCCTAAATGCTTCTTTCTGTGGAAAATCTGGGGCTCTAGAATGAACTGACAATTAACAACAAGACTAAAGAAGATCCTGAGGTTAGAATGAGAAACACTCCGGGCTGGGTGCAGTGGCTCCCAGTACTTTAGGAATCCAAAGCAGGAGGATCACTTGAGGCTGGGAGTTTATGACCAGCCTGGGCAACATAGCAAGACCCCATCTCTATCAAATAAAAAAAATTAAATCGGCTGGGTATGGTGTCATGTGCCTATAGTCCTAGCTGATTGGAAAGCTTAGTTGGGAGAATAGCTTGAGTCCAGAAGGTCGTGGCTGTGGCAAGCCATGACAGGGCAACAAAGCAAGACCCTGTCCCAAAAAAAGGCCAGGTGCGGTGGCTCACGCCTGTAATACCAGCACTTTGGGAGGCTGAGATGAGTGGACTGCCTGAGGTCAGGAGTTGGAGACCAGCCTCTGGCCACACAGTGAAATCTCATCTCTACTAAAATTATAAAAATTGGCCCAGTGCGATGGCACGTGCCTGTAATCCCAGCTACTTGGGAGGCAGAGGTTGAAGTGAGCTGCGATCATGCCACTGCACTCCAGCCTGGATGACAAATCGAACCTCTGTCAAGTGGGGGAGGGGACAGGGGAAGGGGAACACTTGGAGTAGTTAATTTCCACAGACAACCTAGCAGAGCCAAGACTTTGTAGAACAGTGAGAATTATCTCTGGATTTGTTAGGAGAATAAATTATCTTTGCTACCAGTTACTTGTATTAGCAACTAAAATGTCTCTGATTCCCACTATTCGAAGAGGTGGGCTGAGACTGATGCCACAACCGCTGTTTGACCTCAGATAGCCCTCCTTTGTACCATCTGTGCCTACCGTGTGGAAGTTTGGACCCTGTGGAAGAGCGGGTTTCAGAAAACAGGCAAACACTCTGCCTTGGGTTTTGCTGGTTTCAGGAAAACCCAAGCTCAAGTCTGAGCCATTGAGGAAGACTCACAGGCCCACTGTGTCAGATCGACAGATGAGACACCTGTACATGACAGACAGCTTTTTCAGTCTTTTAGAAAGGCTCAACCTTTACTCCACAACGGATGATCTTTACTTAAATAAAATTTGTTAAATGAAATTTCATTTAGGAAAAAAATCCCATTATGACTTTATTTCAATCCTGCTCCTTCTGTAACCATGATGACTATTTTCCTCTACTATACATAGATTTATGATTTACTGAACTCAAACACAAGTTGTTTCCTACTTCCTTCAGTAACTGCTCCTGGATTCCCATTTGGCTGAGTTCCTCTTACCCTAGAATGTTTGTAGGAAGACAAGATTTCTTTTTGTTCTTGATAATAAATTAATCACCAACTCTCATAACAGCTTATGCCTGTTGTAGGAGTAAACAATTAAGAAAACATGTGGGATAGGGAGCTCTGAAGTCTAAATAATGACCCACCAATGCAGCAGCAGGCCAAAGGGACAGAGCTCAAAACATACATCTCTTCCCTTGTGCCCCCGGGTCAAGCTAACACCTGAGTTTTCTTCTTTAAAACATCTGAATGCCTTAAAATCAAAAATAACAATAAAATCAAAAACTCAACTTTTACAAACCTGTCGTACATAAAATGAGACGTCCCAAATACAGGTCATATACATTTCAGAGCCACTCAAGAAGTTTTTAACAACTACTTCCACACCCACAGGGGAAATGATAATAGGCACCTTTCCAATTTCCAGGGAAAGGTGCTGGTGATCTTATTAGGAGCAACAAGAGATCCTACAATACTAAAAAATGAAGTCTGTACTTCATTTTTTATAATAGAAATATTATAAAATATATATAGATATATTTTACATAGATAAATATATAGATAATAGAAAAATTCTACAACTAGATTGTGGTGATGGTTGCACAGTTCTGTAAACTTACCAAAATCTGAATTGTACTCTTAAAATCTGTAATTTTACAGTGTGGAGATGATGCTTTAACAATGCTTTTCCACTTTTTAATGCAGAGCTAAGCAGGTGAGAAATTAAGAGAAATTCTCAGAGGCTAGAAAAGAGAAAGCAGAACTTCAGGGAAGCTAGCAATCACCAAAAACAGTGTTTCTTCTGGCGGGTGGGTGGGGGCTTTTGGGAGAGGTATTATTTCATGATGAGAACTTGGGTTTTTAATGGGTCAAGGCCAGGGCCCTCTCAAGGTAGATGCCTCAGATCAGAGACTTTGCACAGAGCTGGAACAGGCAACAATCTTAGTAAGTCATCAACCCTAAGACTGATCAAGAAAGTCCACCACGTCTAGAGTAGGGTATTTGTCAGTCTAAGCATTCACTCGCTCAGGGAGGAAAAGAACAAAAGGCCCCTATAATCCACTACAGATTCTAATCAAAAGCTGGCCTTCCGCAGGGGTCTAGGTATAGCAATTATGTTATCTATATGGTCCAGAAAACTTTTACATTTAAGAGGTCATGTATTAGTAGTACCTCTAAGCAGGTGGCAGAAGCAAATATAAATTAAAAATTTCCCTCATGGAAGGTAATGTAAACACAGGACCCAAAGAATTCCCACAACAAAATTTCAGGAATATGAACTCACAAATTAAAAACAACGTATACAAGGAAATGAGCCATCTTGGGCAAGAGTAAGCAAAATCACCACCTGTGTAATCAGATCCATAATGACGCAGATACTCAAACAATTGAAAATGCAATATTAAAAACATGTTTATCTTAACAGAAGAGTACAGATAGGGAAAAGACATTCCAAAATGACTCATCAGATTTGAAAAGGATCAAAATAGAAATTCAAGAAAAAAATAATTTCGACCATTTCTAGAAATTTAAGATAATACTGACTTAAACTTGACTGAAAAGAGAATTAGTAACCTAGAAAGTCAAAATGAAGAAATTCTGTAGAAAAACCAAGACATTTTCTTTTATACATACATACATACATATATATATATATATATGTATGTATGTATTTTTTTTTTCCCTTGAGACAGAGTCTTGCTGTTTTGCCCAGGATGGAGTGCAATGGCATGCTCTTGGCTCACCGCAACCTCTGCCTCCCAGGTTCAATCCATTCTCCTGCCTCAGCCTCCCAAGTAGCTGGGATTACAGGTGCGTGCCACCATGCCCAGCTAATTTTTGTTGTTGTTGTTTTGTATTTTTAAGTAGAATCGGTGTTTCGCCATGTTGTTCAGGCTTGTCTTGAACCCCTGAGCTTGTGCTCCACCTGCCTCAGCCTCCTAAAGTGCTGGGATTACAGGTGTGAGCCACCACGCCTGGCTTAGAAAAACCAAGACATTTTCATCTTATGGAAAATGTGGAAACCACAAAAGAATTTAAGACACATGCAAGATAGCCTGAGAAAGTCTGCTATATAACTACTAAGAATTTCAAAGGAAAGAACAGAGAGAATGATGGGAAAGACAATACTGAAAGAGATAATGGATGAATACTGTTCAGAAGGAATGAAATGTTATTTTCAGACTTGGGAAGACAAATTCCAAATAGGGCAAATAAAAAGAAATCCACACTTTAAAAAGCTTTAGGATAACTTTTTTTTTTTTTTTTTGAGACAGGGTCTCACTCTGTCACCCATGCTGGAGTGCAGTGGTGTGATCCTGGTTCACCGTAACCTCTGCCTCACAGGTTCAAGCGATTCTCCCACGTCAGCCTCCCAAGTAACTAGGAGTAATGTGCGCCACCACATCAGCTAATTTTTTTTTTTTTTTTTTTTTTTTTTTTGGTAGAGACAGGGTTTAACCACGTTGGCCTGGCTGGTGTTGAACTCCTGACCTCAGGTGATTTGCCGACCTCGGCCTCCCAAAGTGGCGAGATTACAGGCATGAGCCATTGCACCTGGCCAGGACAACAAAGATTTTTTTAAATAGCCAGAAACAAATGATCTATTAAAAAAGGACAGTAAAATCGACCGCTGACCTCTCATAGCAACAATGCAAGCGAGAGACAAGGAAATAATATCTTCAAACAACTAAAAGAGGGAAAAAAATCATTCCAGAAGAACTATATATTCAATAAAATTATTTTTTCAATTAGAACAAAATAAGGACATTAAGACAAAAAATAAAAAGTTCTGAAAGCATTTACTTCTAACAGATGTCCTCTTCCGCCACTAAAAAGTTTCTAAAGAATATACCTCACAAAATAAAAAACCAAAACAAAACAAAAAGAATATACCTTAGGAAGAAGGGAAGTGATCCCAGAAAGCGGCTTAATATGCAAGAAACGGGAAGCAAAAAAATATATCAGGTGAGTAAATTTAAGCATAGGTTGAAAAAAAAATTAATAAAGCAGTTAACAGTAGTGTCTAACTCATGGGGCTAAAAATCAAAAGAACCAAAATACAATAACAATTATATTAAGTTAGTACTAAGTTAACTGAAGTTAAGGCATGCTAAGATTCTTACATTGTTTCAGAAGTAGGAAAAGATACAGAATAACCTCAATCTGTACATTAAAAATGCATGCTAAAATATCCAGAGTCTCTACTAATAAAACAGTCAAGGGTATAACTTCCAAACAAGGAGGAAAAAAAGGTGGGGGATTCAATCGGCCCAAAAGAGGGAAGAGGAGTTAGAAATAAAGAAGGGGGGCGGGGGATAGAAGCAGAGGGTTCTCTTAAGAAAGAGAGAGAGAATAAAATGTAATGGCAAAGATGCATCCACATGTCAGTAATGATCATGAATACCCTGAGTCCTTGGTACTCCCCAACACTGTCACTGGGAAGCCGAAGGCCACAGAGTTAGTTCCTCACCAGATCATAGCTGTTTTGACTCACAACTCAGTGGAAATTCAATGTTAGAACCTGGACTTTCTTCATAGGGGGCACTTACAAGAAATAAAAATCATATGGAATCTGTCACAATATTTATTATTAAAATGTTGTGGACCCCATTTAATCATGCAATGTCTCATATTAACATAAAAGATCCATGTAAGAATTCTTTTTGAATATTTTTAAGATGAGCTTATTTCCCATGAGTAAATGGTCGTATTTCCTTCATTCTCAAGAGTAGAACTACACAACCAATTGTGTTTCATCTTGTCACTGCTGCTACCAGTAAGTTCAGTCCAAAATCCAAACTTGAGCATGGCAAGTTTAGTAAACAACTGTCTACTATTTTCTTGATCTTGATGGTGAAACCCTGTCTCTACCTGCCGCTCCCCCCGCCCCCCAAAAAAAAGCTGGTGTGGTGGCACACACCTGTAGTTCTGCAGGCTATACAGGAAGCATAGTAGCACTTGCTTCTTAGGAGGCCTCAGGAAGTTTCCAACCACGGTGCAAAGCAAAGGTGGGAGAAGACATATCACATCACATGGTAAGAATACAAGCAGGGGGGTGGGGTGCCACACACTTTTAAATGACCAGATCTCATGAGAGCCATCACTATCACAAAACAGCACTGGCTACAACAGATCCACCCCCTTGATTCAAACACTTCCCACCAGGTCCTGCATCTAGCACTGGAGATTACAATTTAACATGAGATTTGGGCAGGGATAAATACCCAAACTGTATCAAAAGCTGTATCTCTTTTCTGGAACAGAGCAAAGGTTGGGCAGAGTGCTTCTTTGGTCATGCCTACCAACGCTTCAAGAGAAAAGAAGAATCCTGACACCCCCTTGAGAACAAGGTTCACCCAACTGCCTTGGCTTGATCATCCCAGAATTTGACAAGGTGGTTAAATGCCGCCCAAAAAACTTATTTTTGGTTGAAGTGTTAAAAATAGTACATGTAAGACCCATTTTGTCTGAAACAAAAGTAAGGGTTTGAACTTACAGACCCTTGAAAATGTGAGAAAATCAAGCTCAGTATGCTTAGAATTCTTCTGGAATCCAACGTCAGCATTCTCCCCAAGGACATCTAACTTCTCTTATGAAAACGTTCCATAATCTGAGAAAACTGAAGCTTCATTTAAAATTTGCATTCTGCCAGAATATCAGCCTACAGCATCATACAGAAGCACTGAGAAAATACCCAAGATGTCACAGGTAGTCATATAAGGTCAGTGTTTAATTCAAACGCTCCTTACAGAGCCTTTTCAAGGCCACGTTACCACACATTATCAGAATACTACGGAATAAAACTTAGAATGCAGATCATTCAATGTGCAGTTAAAATATACATTACAAACCAATAAGGGCATACCTTATGAAGTCCCAGCTAACGGAAAATACTGTATGTGTTAGGAAGTGGGTTGTGGAGGGGGTAGAGGTATAGGTAACAGCTCCAAAGCATGCCAGTTACATTCACTTTTTGGTTCTTAATTCATAAGACAGTGCATGAAATATAATCTTATTGTAGCAAATTCATTATAATAAGAGCCACATTTTAAATATAAGGTCTGGAGCTGAAGGGAAAGGATTTTGGACTGAAGTTACTGGTAGCAGAGAGGAAAGGATGAAACACAATCAGTTGTGTATTTCACATGAATAATACATACTTTTTATACACAGGATTTCATTAATGGCATTTTCCCCATGCCACCTTCTCAATTCACAAAATTGAAAATGTACTCAGAAGACAGCAAAATAAAAGGAAAAACAATACTCTTTAGCTGTTTAACCTGCTCACAGCCAAAAGAGGTGGGCAAGGAATGAAGCAATTAAAAAGGACACATAGGTACTGCATTACTGACAAAAAGGTTAATATTTCTGACAGTGAATAAATTCTTCACTTCAGTACACTTTAAATTGAAGAACAACATAAAGATATCATTAACGTGATAGGGGAGAAAGAGGTGAGTATAAAAGGTGTTATCCTTTCCTTGAAGCAAGGCCATTTTTTTTTTTTATAAACAGATGAACAAAATGCCCTCAGTGCTATGCTACACTCCAGAACAGAAGAAAATGGTAAAGGGAAGAGCCACCCAGCCCACCAATACCGGCCCTCAGCTCCTGCTGCCCCTACTCACTGGCCTTGAGAATACACAACATCTATGCACCCCTTACACAAGAGAACTGGCTTCAATACCGTGCAGGGAGTTACCAGATTCCACTGACCAGTGCAGTATGAGGCAGTCACAGGTCCTAGCCAGATCCTCAAAAAATAATTAAGAGAGGTCTCATAGCAAATATTCTACTATTTGCTTTTAAGTAAAATCACAAAAGATTCTTATTAAAATAAGGACCCAGAACTGGGCACAGTGATGTGCATCTGTAGTGCTAGCTACTTGGGAGCCTGAGGAGGGAGGATATCTTGACGCCAGGAGTTCGAGACCAGCCTGGGCAAAAAAGCAAGACCTATATCTCAAAAAATAATAAAGATCCAACAGGCAGCCAGCACCACACAGACTCCCTGACACTGTGTATACACAGAGGAACTAGAGAAATTTACTTCTGTTGATAAAATCTCAATAGTCAATATGTGGTTTTTATTCTTGAAACAAATCTTCTATTTCTATAAGGTGATATATACACAAGGCACCATAAAACTCCACTTCTAAGTGGGTGTTATCCCTAATACTACTCAGGAACTATTCATACATTTAAAGCAACTTTACGTGATACTACAAATTAAAGCATAACCTTTTTATACGATTTTATTTGGTTTGGAAGAAAAGTATTTCTATTAAAGCAATATATAAGATTTCCAAAAACCAAGTTAGCAAGGGTCAACACATCTGTGCCAAACTTATTTCGGTCATTTATTAAAAGGCTACTGAAATAACAGCTTTTGTTCAGTTTCCATTTCAAACGCTGATAAAATGGACAGCTTTCACCTATCACCTTAGTACAATTTCTACTACATTGTAAAAAACGTATACACTATATAAAATACATATTTAGTAGAAGATAATCTTCATGTGAGTAGGGATTTTTGTTGTATTCACTACTATATTCCTAGTGTCCAGAACATATAATAAATTTATAAATGCTTGTTATAATAATCTTATTACAATTTTCTTCTCCCTCAACTGCAGAAAGTTTGCTATAGGTTTTTGAAAGCTTCATTCTAGCTAGTCCCATCCCCCAAAAAGCTGCTCAAATCAATGACAGTTAACCTTTTCAAAAAATACTCCAAATTTTTCCCATCATCTCCATATCCCACAAGTTTTCAAAGTTCATCCCTCTCGTATGCACTGTTTATGTATGATGCATTACGATGCTCTTTTGTGCAGATACTTCAGAAAAAGACAAAGTTCACTAACACGGACGATTAGTCATAATGCAGAGCTCTGCATTTTTTTTTTTTTTTTTTTTTTTTAAATCGAGTCTCGTTCTGTCACCAAGCTGGAGTGCAGTAGTGCAATCTCGGCTCACTGCAACCTCCGCCTCCCAGGTTCAAGTGATTCTCCTGCCTCAGCCTCTTGAGTAGGGACTACAGGTGCGTGCCACCCACACCCAACAAATTTTAAGTAGAGATGGGGTTTCACCATGTTGGCCAGGATGGTCTCAATCTCTTGACCTCGTGTTCCACCCACCTCGGCCTTCTAAAGTGTTGGGATTACAGGAGTGAGCCATCCTGCCCGGCCAGAGCTCTGCATTTCTAAAGTATAGTCTTCAGCCCACTATCTTGGGGAGTGGGGTAGGTGGTAGCCCAGGAATTTGAATGTTGAGCACCTGGGCAACTCTATTAACTTTAAGAACCAATAGCAGCCGGGCGTGGTGGCTCATGCCTGTAATCCCAGCACTTTGGGAGGCAGAGGCGGGCAGATCAACTGAGGTGAGGAATTCGAGACCAGCCTGACCAAAGTGGAGAAATCCTGTCTCTACTAAAAATACAAAAAATTAGCTCAGCATGGTGGTGCATGCCTGTAATCCCAGCAACTTGGGAGGCTGAGGCAGGAGAATCGCTTGAACCTGGGAGGCGGAGGTTGCAGTGAGCCAAGATCACACCACTGTACTCCAGCTTAGGCAACAAGAGCAAAACTCTGTCCCCCCCCCCCCCCCCCGGCCAAAAAAAAAAAAAAGAACCAACAGCTTCCCTCATTTAGCAGTTGTTGAACACCTACTATGTTCTAGGTACTATTCTCGACCCATGTCCTCAGATAACTTACATTCTTTTGGAGTATGAGGTGGGGGCCAGACAAATAAGAAAATAAATCCAATAGTTTCAGAGAGTAAGCAGCACTACAAAGGACATACAACTGTGACAGGATGAAAAAAATGACTGCTGGAGGATGTAATGAGGGGATGAGGGTTCCAGGAAAGTCTCTGCAGAAGTGACACTTGGGTAGAGGGCACAGGTGGTGACATGTTGAGGTATGGTAAGAGATGAAGAATTAGTCAACTACGGCAGAAGCCATTCATCAAGGGAGACCCAGGACTAAGGGCAGTTGTAGGCAGGCATACTTATGGGCCATGGTTGAGGATTTGGATTTTTTAATATTATCCCAAGCTTACCTAGAAGCCATAGGATGGGTGGGTCAGAGGAGGGACAGGGTTAGTGTAGGCAAAAATAATAATAATAATAATATTAATAAATTAGAAGGCTGCTACAGAAGCCCAGTGATGGTAGTGTGGACTAGGGAGGTGGCAGTGTGGACTAGGGAGGTGGCCAAAGAAATAAAGTAGACCAGACATGGTAGCTCACACTTGTAATCCCAGCACTGGGAGGCGAAGGTGAGAGGATCACTTTAGTTTGAGAACACCCTGAACATGGCAAAACCCCATCTCTACCCGCCCCCCCCAAAAAAAAAAAAAAAAAAAAAGGCAAAAAATTAGCAAGGCATGGTGGTACACCTATGGTCCCAGCCACTCAGGAGGCAGAGGTGGGAGGATCATTTGAGCCTGGGAGGTCAAGGCTTCAGTGAGCTGTGACTGTGCCACTGTACACTGGCCTGGGTGACAGAGTGAGACCTTGTCTCAAAAAAATGGAAAAAAAAGTAAAGGCTCTATCTTATGCCTAGTCTTAGGCAACATTTTTAAAACATCAGAGGCCAGGCATGGTGGCTCACACCTGTAATCCCAGCAGTACAGGAGGCTGAGGCAGGTGGATCAGCTGAGGACAGGAGTTCAAGACCAGCCTGGCCAACATGGCAAAACCCCGTCTCTACCAGAAACTACGAAAATTAGCCGGGCATGGTGGCGGGCACCTATAATCCCAGGTACTCATGAGGCTGAGGCTACAGAACAAGACTCTGTCTCAAAAATAATAATAATAAAATAAAAATAAAACATCAGGTTGGATAAAGGGAGAAAGGATATATATATATATATATATATATATATATATATATATATTTTTTTTTTTTTTAAAGAAAGGACACAAATGGAAGGGGACAGCCAATAACATATAAAACAATGCAGCAGCAATCCTGATAGGACAGAACACGAGATGGAATATAAGAAGTTTATACTAGTAAGCTTCAAAACCATACTTAGAGCCAAATACCCACCCGCATCCACACTGATAGGAAGGAACATGACGACACTGAGCAGCAGCACCCATGCAGGGAAAGCCTAAGGACTCTGATTGTGAGCTCAATGGGTATCACAGAGTGAGGCTGCTGCCCAAAAGACTGAAGGCATCCTGGGATACACTGGGCAGTCTCTGCTGCTCTACCCTCATCCTTGGACCCTGGGGCAGGTATTCCGTGAGGGGTGACACTTGAGTGGAGGGCATTCACAAGAGAACTGGGACAAAATGAGCCCCCGAAAAGGGAAAGCATCTAGATCAGTGCCACCCAACAAAAGTACGAGGGCCACAAAAGAATTCTGAATTTTTTTTTGAGATGAGTCCCTCTCTGTCGCCCAGACTGGAGTGCAATGGTGCTATCTCAGGTCACTGCAATTTCTACCTCATGGGTTCAAGGGATTCTCCTGCCTCAGCCTCCCGAGTAGTTGTGATTATAGGTGCCTGCCACCTTGTCTAGCTAACTGTATTCTTAGTAGAGACGGGGTTTCACCATGTTGGCCAGGCAGGTCTTGCACTCCTAACGTCAGGTGATCCACCTGTCTTGGCCTCCCAAAGTGCTGGGATTACAGGCGTGAGCCTCTGCATCAGTCCTGATTTTTTTTCTTTTTTTTTTTTTTGAGATGAAGTCTCACTCTGTTGCCCAGGCTGGAGTGCAGTGGTACAATCTTGGCTCACTGCAACCTCTGCCTCCTGGGATCAAGTGATTCTCCTGCCTTAGCCTCCCAAGTAGCAGGGACTACAGGCCCATGACATCATGCCTGGCTAATTTTTGTGTGTGTGTGTGTTTTAGTTGAGACAGAGTTTTACCATGTTGGCCAGGATGGTCTCAATCTCCTGACCTCATGATCTGCCTGCCTCAGCCTTCCAAAATGCTGAGATTTCAAGGCTTGAGCCACTGCATGCAGCCCTAAATTTTTAAATTTTCTAGTAGCTACATTCAAAAAGCAAGAAGGTAGGCTGGGCACAGTGGCGCATGCCTGTAATCCCAGTACTCTGGGAGGCCAAGGTGGTAGATCACCTGAGGTCAGGAGTTTGAGACCAGCCTGATCAACATGGTGAAACCCTGCCTCTTTACAAAAAATATATATATTAGCCAGGTGTGGTGGTGCATGCCTGTAATCCCAGCTACTTGGGAGGCTGAGGCAGAACTGCTTGAACCCAGGAGGCAGAGACTGCACTGAGCTGAGATCACACCATTGCGCTCCAGCCAGGGGAAGAAGAGTGAAACTCTGTCTGGGAAAAAAAAAAGCAAAAAGGCACCAAAAATTATTTCAACATGTAATCAATATAAAAAACTGTTACTGGGGCTGGCACAGTGGCTCACACCTTCAATCCCAGCACTCTAGAAGGCCGAGGCAGGCGAATAACTTGACCAAGATTGAGAGCTCGACCCGAGCCTGACCAACATGATGAAACCCTAACTTGGGAGGCTGAGGCACGAAAACTGCTTAAACCCGGGAGGTAGAAGTTGCAGTGAGCCAAGATCGTGCCACTGCATTGCAGTCTCGGTTGACAGACCAAAACTGTCTCAAAAAATTAAAAAACAAAAACAAACAAAAAAACAAAACAAAACAAAAAAAAAACAACTAAGCTATTTTATATTCTTTTCTATACCACATCTTGAAAATATGCAAGTATGTGTTAACCCAAAATATCTGAGACAGGTCTCAGTCAATTTAGAAAGTTTACTTTGCCAAGGTTAAGGACATGCCTGTGACACAGCCTCAGGAGGTCCTGTGCCCAAGGTGGTTGGGGCTTGGTTTTATAACATTTTAGGGAATCATGAGACATCCATCAATGTATGTAAGATGGACACTGGTTCTGCCTGAAAGGCTGGACAACTTGAAGTGGGGAGGGGGCTTCTAGGTCATAGGTAGGTAAGAGACAAACAGTTGCATTCTTTTCAGTTTCTGATTCACCTTTTCAAATGAAGCAATCAATCAGATATGCATTTTTCTAGGTGAGCAGAGGAATGACCTTGAGTAGAATGGTAGGCAGGTTTGCCTTAAGCAGTTTCCAGACTGACTTTTCCCTTTAGCTTAGTGATTTTGGGGTCCCAAAATTTATTTTCCTTTCACATATGTATCTTTTTTTGTTTGAGATGGAGTCTCGCTCTGTCGCCAAGGCTGGAGTGCAATGGCGTGATCTCGGCTCACTACGATCTCTGCCTCCTGGGTTCAAGAGATTCTCCTGCCTTAGCCTCCTGAGTAGCTGGGATTATAGGTACCTGCCACCCTGCCCAGCTAATTTTGGTATTTTTGGTAGAGATGGGTTTCACCATGTTGGCCAGGCTGGTCTCAAATTCCTGATCTCAAGTGATCTGTCTGCCTTGGCCTCTCAAAGTGCTAGGATTACAGGTGTGAGCCACTGCACCCGGCCATTTATTTTATGTTTAAAGTACCTCTAATTCACATGTGTGTAAGCGGCAAGAACATGGACAGGAGAGATTCCAAAAAAAGGAAACTGTGGCTCCCCTCTCCTAACAGCCAGAGAATCTACCCATTAAATATGCTGTCTCTGGAGGGAGAGTTTCCCACTGCTGAAGGATCCAAGAAAGACTAAATGACAATAAAGATTACAAGAGAAAGGGATTTACATAGCAGAGTAAGAATCTATGATTCTGTGAGAAAGGACCACTCACTCTGGTGTGAAGAGATGTGATCAGATTCCCTGGGAGAAGAAAAAACCTGACTCAGAAAAAGAATCTCCAGGGAAAAGGAATGCTCAAAGCAAATAGCACCCGATGAGACAAGTGGTAAATCACTGAGTAATGACCATAAAAAAAATCTATGTAAAGCTGCAGAAACAAACCTGCCCTGCTTTGCCTCTTCCACGTGGTGTTTGTGACTCTGTAGCATGCTAAGCTTGCCTGTGTAGTCAAGCTACCTAAAAATCATGCATCCACATACCTTTAAGATGGGGAGGTATTATGCATTACATAATTTGTCTGGTCTAGTCTTTGTCCTGGATTCCTATGAGGAAACCTCTGAATCTTTGGAATTTCAGTAGTAATGGAAGAATGTCCGTTGTTCATGCATAGCAAGCACCTGATAGTTTATGCCAAGGAGATTCGTCAGGATAGGGGGCCAACTATGTGATTAGAGGACTGGGGCTTTGAGGGAAAGGGACTGGAGATTGAGTTCAACCATATCACTATTCGATCATCATGCCTACGTAATGAAACCCCAAAAAAACTCTGAACACTGAAACTCAGCAGCGCTTCTGGTTGGTAAAAACATCAATGTGACAAGAAGATGATGTGCCTTAATTTCACTGGGAAGGGGCATAGATGCTCTGGATTTGAGACCTTCCCAAACTCCATCCTATGTGTCTCTTCATTTGGCTGGTCCTGATTAGTATCCTTTCTAATAAAATATTCAATGAGTTGTTCTACTGAATTACTGAACCTGAGGTGGGTCATAGGAACCCCTTAGATTTGTACACAGCTAATCAGAAGTACAGGTGGCCTGGGGACCCTGGAACTTGCAGCTGGCATGTGAAGTGAGGGCAATCTTATTGGGGACCATGCCCTTAACCTCTGGGGTCTGCACTAACTTCTGGTGGTTAGCATCAGAACGGTACTACACTATTTTAGGAGAAGCACTCAACCCAAACACATCTGGCAGACTTCTCAGTGGCTGCAGTGTCTGAACCCCTCCTTTCTTGCCAGAGGCTTATCGCCATCAGCCCTGCCCAGCTTTCATTCAGCACTCTTACTTCCCTTACACCCCAGGGAAAATGGCAAATGGCCCTTAAAACCAAAGTTGGCCTATAGACATTTAATTAGGAGAGAACAAGAAGAAATAAAGCAGTCAAGAAATTAACAAAACACTCACAATGAAATACTTCACCTTTGCTTAAAACAAGTCTCTGACTAGTTCAAAGTGTTTTACTGTAATACAAATGTGGTAGGGGAGGAGAAGCCTTATCACTGAAGAATAGGTTCTGCCATAAGTCAGGAATTTGGGGCTTCTACAACACTTTAAAAATTCATTTCCTTTTCATGGACGTATGCAATTATACATCCTAGTGTCTCTATTACCGTAAATGTAATTTAACTGTTTGCAGAATAGGACTACAAAGCCTATCGTTATGCCTCAAGCAATGAAAAGCCATGTGTTATTTAATACATACTTAATATGTGTGGGGGTGTGGAGAGAAGAAAGGTTAGAAAGGGGTCAGAGCTGAGCTGTGATGGAAAACACCAAACTCTCAATTCTAAGGGGCCTTTGGTTAGTGGTGTTCAGAATTAAATGAAATAAAATATATAAGCTTGGAAAAAGCTCTTAGAGCAAGGTCTCCAATACCTCCCAGCCCACTCAATGCTTCAGTGGGTGTTAGGCTGTTCATCAAGCCAGTGAGCTTGAGTGCACGGTACTCATTACTGGAGGGATGTAAGCCAGATGAACTTAGGCAACTTACTTAACCTCTCTAAGACTGTTTCCTTACCTGAGAAATGCTGTGGGAAGTACACTGTACTTGCTGATACACAGTAGGTGCCAAGCAAGTGTCAACTTTTTTAGGCTGGAGAGGATGAGGATGATGCAGCTGGCCCTAATAAAGGGTGTTCCAGCACAGACAAGGACTGCCCTCTCTTTGGCTGCCACACTGAGCCCTTCGCCATGCTGGTACCCAAGGCCTTGGGCTGGCAGCATCCTTGCTTCCTACCAGGCGGACAAACTTTCTAATACATATGCTACTTACAGGAGACTGGCTTCCTGAGTGCAAACTTGTGTATCTGGAGGTTATACCTCATGCTCTCATGTGACTATTGTGAACAAGATTATGTTTATGTTTAACGGAGACACAAAATGAAAGTCTTCTAATTTTAGTTCCAAATGCCAGAATCATTAACCTGAATAGCAGACTGACCTATGTATTCTGTACATAATGAATTTAGGTCAGAATAACACTTAAATTAATGTTCAAAGAAAACGATGTAAAATTAGTAAAGCACGATGTGATTGATTACTGATGCTCTCCTTGGAATATTTTCATGGTATTAACATAGCCTAGCCGGGCACAGTGGCTCACGTCTATAATCCTAAAGCTTTTGGAGGCCGAGCCAGGCAGATCACTTGAGTCGTCAAGAGTTTGAGACCAGCCTGGCTAACACGGTGAAACCCTGTCTCTACTTAAAAAAGAGATGATCGTGGTGGTGGGCTACTCAGGAGGCTGAGGCAGAAGAATCACTTGAACCCGGGAGGTGGAGATTACAGTGAGCCAAGATCATGCCACTGCCCTCCAGCCTGGGCAACAGAGCAAGACTGCGTCTCAAAACAAACAAACCAACAAAAACGAAACAAAACATAGCTTAATATCACTATAATATTCCAAAAGTATCAGACACACATTTTACATAAAGTCCCGTTTTCTGTTTTTACACAATAACCAGCTTGCCAAATGGTCTATGGAATATCTTTACCAAGTATGAGATGTTCTGCATTAAGATTACAAAATCAAGTAACTTGAAAATATGCTTATTTTGTATCCCATTTCCAAAATACAGCAGTAATGGATAAATTAAACAACAGAATTTCAGTTAGCAAAAGGAGGGGTAAGTCTAACTTACCTGGGAATTACATCACAATTCACTCTCTCTTCTTGCCATCCTACAAACCAACCGCTTACATACAGATTTCTACCATGCAAATATAACTGATTAGCCCCATGTCAGGGCTCAGTTTCTCCACTTTTAAACAAGACTGCTCTGAGTCTAGTCTCTAATTAAATAACATGATTAAAACTCACCACACTTCACCAAGTTACTTACAGTCAATGAAACTGCTAATTAATTCACTTACCTCAATCAACTTGTTGGCATGTTCACGAAAAACTTGGGCATACTCCTTAACTTCTTTCTCATTTCCATTCTTTGCAGCTTCAATCAATACCAAAAGTGGAACATTGGTTTCCAGAAAAGAATCTGAAACATGGTCCATGACAGCTTTGCGGAGCTGATAATTATATCGTAAAAAATTTTATTTTATTTCCACCAAAAAGGTATTAAATAGATTGCTTTTTATTCTCTTGTACACTTAAATCTAATGAAGCTTATGGTAGACTGGCTGCACTTCCATGAGGATCCCTCATGTAAGCCATGCAGTTATGTAATCTGCACCACAGGAAACATATGATCATGGAGACAACAGTTTACATTACTACAGTTACAGCATTTTAGCAACAGAATCTCAGCTTTTGAGACAATATCCTTTTTTCTTGGGAATTACAAAACTAAGGCTTACATCTTAAATAATACAAAAGCTGAGCTGAAAGCAGCTCTGGGTTGAACTGGCACATAGCCTTGGAATATATATAATTAGCCTAATTGGCTAAATAAAAAGAGAAGAGAGAAAAAAGAGCTATCTGGTTTATCTAAAAGGATTCACACACTATAAACCTTAAAACTTAAGGTTCTCTTTATAACCATTTCTGATACTACTTCACTAAAAGGAAATTGAATAAAGATATATAGTATCTTTAATTTTGCTTTCTATCAGATATAAGCAATAAAACATCTACCTATCCACTAACTCTTAAAAACTGTCCAAATTACAACTTCTTAAGTCTTAATACATTGTTTTATAAATTCAACGCTAAGTTCTTTAAAGACTAAAACTCAATTTGACTCCAAAACGTTAATGGGGTCATTTATCATTAAAAGGCTCAATTTCTTTTACTCTCTATTTACTAACTCAGAAAATTCTGCATCTCAAATATTTCTATACCTACCATATTTGGAACTGGAAACACTTCACCAAGGATCTAAGGGAACTGCAAGTGTGTAATGAGAATAAGGCAAGTCAAATAAATAACTGAAATTTCTGTCTGTATTGTACATAGCCAACACAACAAGATCCTTCAGGGTTATTTTCACAGGTCTGCAAGTCATTTTAAATTTATTTTCCTACCTGTACATCTCTTTCACACTACAGCTAACTTATTCAGTCCAACACAGTGAGGCTGTACTATTCCATGTCTTTGTGAAATGTGATTAGCCATTAAGAAGCATATTAGCAAGAAAACAAAGATAGGCATTTTCTTGTGAAAATCCATCCTTTCTCTCAATAAAAAAAATATGTAAGTCCAGTGGTTATTATTTTGATTAAGATTATCTGATCCTAATCAAAACTACAAAATTGAGAACTCAGAAAAACAATGAGCACTTTCATCCAGATTACCTGTCTACGCAAGTCCCTGGTCTTCTTGGTCATTTTATCTATTGCAGAATTGAGTGCATCACTTCTTTCTTTACGTCCAGCCTGGATAAAAGGAAAACAGATGCGATTTTATTCATTTACAAAGACACCTAATGACAGCCTATAAACACCTGTGCTGAAATCAACACTGAAAAAACAGTACAACTTCTTAAACCCAAAGTTGGAAAATACTGGGGAGCAGAGGAAGATATGTGGCTTTGTTCATAAAACCCAACCCTACAATTCTTAGGCTTCACATTATCAGATGATTGGACTTGAGGGAGTTCTGCCAAAAATAAGAGAAGCCAAGAAACAAAAAGCTCTGCTTTAAGTTTGGCTTTTAAAAATTAAATTTATATTTTAACTCAAGGTTCAGTATACACCAATTTTATTAATGAAGCAGCTCTCCTTGAACTGCAGCAACAACAGGGTACACCTGATTTTGATGAACTCTGAGATTTGAAGAATGTCAAGATGTGAAAAATGGGACCTGGCACTGAAACAATGTAAAACAACAAATTTAAAAACTAAGGTATACCTGATAGGTCAGAGCTAATAATGCATATTACGCAGCTCAAATCATAATGCTTTGTGGTATTACTTCGGTCATTAAAAAAAAAAAAAATCCTAGGCTAAGCTTTAATGCAGCTGTATTGCACAGAAAAGAACCTACTGGCCACTCCTGAAGCGATATGTAAAGCAGTATTTTTTCAGAGGTCAAGGGGTTAAGTCGAGATTTGCCAAGGCAACATTCTAAGCAGAAATCAAGTGGAATAAAACAGATAGTAGTTGAACGAAAAGGGACAAAAGCTTTTTAAAATCCAGGTGGAGATTATTGTGTCCCTGGAACTACTACCTCCATCATGTAGGTTAAACTATAAAGTTTATTTAAAGCTTGTTTTCACAAAACATATTTGGTTCTTTCTGAAAAACATGTCAGTAAATCACAGGAGAGACACAAATAGACAAAGGAATTTAGCCCTATGTCCTCCCTTTGGGTTCCCTCAAGACATTTTGGTATGAGTATGCTCTTAGTACATAAGCCAGTAGAACAGATAAATGGTTAGAGATGGGGAGAACTGTTTACTAAGTGCCTTGAGTGTACATTTGTTATTCACTTTACCTGTCAATTGGGGGAAATGCCATCTATCTCTCTACTCTTTTCTCTATGGACTGTTAGAAAAGAGAAGAAATATTGAGGAATATAGGTTATTTAGCAAGGGCAGAAAGGAGACAACAGGGAATAGTAAGAGTTGAAATATAAATAAAATTGATATGATCACTATCAAATCTGGTGACAGTCTCATTCCTTATCCTTTCCCTCCCAGCACTCTTGTACTGCCAATAAAATTAAGTATTCCATTAATATTGACGGTGGGGGAAGAGGTCTCAACAAAAACTAATTCAAAATAGGAAGACTTTTACCTGCAGGAATAAGCTGATTTATTCAGGGCCATGAATGTCAACCAACCAACTGAAAGGACCCCCGTCTCAGCCAAGGCATTCCAAAGTAAACTCGAAAAACCAGTGTAGGCCGTCATGGGAAGGAGGAGGTTGGACGTGCCTCATTATACTCTCCTCCTTTTGGAATTCAGGTACAACTGACCAGCACTAACATTAAAACAGAGATCTAAGACTGACAAAGCAGATTATTTGTAGCAATAAAATACCAAATTCCAACTGGACTCTAGTATAGCATCACATGACAGATAGCAGGCCCTGAAAGAAATTCAACTATTTTATTCCAAAACATATTTCTATGAAATATTAATATTTTGAAATGGCCCTGCAAAGTGGTCACTTTTGGGGAAAATCTACATTCTGCAGAGAATCTCCTTCCCTTTCTAGGTTTTTTTCCTGATCTAGGAGAAATTTAACAAAGAGTCTGGCACCTTTTAGGATCTGGTAAAAGGTACTGACCTCAGCTCTTCAGGGAGAGCTTAATCCTTTTAATCAACTATCACAGGAAATCTTTGAATCCACCTCTGACCCGGAAGCCCCCCTCCAACCCTTTCAAACTATCCAGGCTTTCAGGACCAAACGAATGTACACCTTACCTGTATTGACTGATGTCTACCTATAATTTCCATCCTCCTGAAATGTATAAAAATCAAGGTATAACCCAACCACTTTGGGAATATGTTCTTGAGACTGTGCCTTTGGCCTAGGCCCCAGAATATTTCTTCAAGCATTCTACAGAGTTTGACTTTTTCTTGTTGACATTAGTCAGCTTGAGACGTGCAATTATTTACTGACATAAAGATCTAAATACCAGGATCTAAGACAAAGGTAGCTGAAACGGAATCACGGTCAAACTGACTTCATAATTAATGCTTTTAACAGGAAAAGTCTCCGCATATTCCTTAAGACACTCAAGTATTCTCTTCAAGAAGATTTGTCTAAATAAACCCTCTAAAGTTTACCATTGTTCCTAGCCAGCCAGACTTTCCTGGTGTTTCTAATAGATCACTTGTTCTAGAAAATATTTAGAATCTGAAACCCAAAGGTTGAACATGTAGACTTCATGAAAGCCTGATCCCCTACAACCTGAAATGCCCAGGAATTTTCTCAATTTGAGTAAAAGATTTACTGTTAAAGTTACGTAAAGCCAAATCCTTGAACTTGACTTTTCAGACAATTACAGTCACATAGCAAAATTCACTTTAAGATGCAATGCAACCCACATCATGAATCTGTTAATTCTGTCTTTGTCAAACTACCCGAAAAATCAATTTGTCTTTCTTGTTATTGCAGGAAATAGAGGCTTATGCCTCATTAATCAGAAAGGGGGCAGTTTAGGAGCAGTTATTTACTAAGCCCTTTAAGTTATACTAGACAGAACATTTTTAAATCACAGCATCATTTTAGAAAAATACAGTCCAAATAGCAAGTTTAGGGTACCAATCATTTAAAATGTAATTGAGATGAGTACACATACACATACTCAAAACCTTAACACTGAGCTTGAGGAAAGTATAAAGCTTGCTCATCTTAAAACAAGATTCTACTTGTTTGGAAATTAAAGTTATGATTTTTTATTTCTAGCGTTAGCCTGGATACAAATTAAGTTACTCAAATATAACCTTAGGAAAAGCAACCCTGTAGTGTATAACTATTATTGGAAGTAGTGAGGAAGCTTTACTCCAACCCTTGTCAGCCTGGAAGGGTGAAATATGCTCCTGGCATTGCTGGTGGCATCTCAAGGCACATTTTAGTCCCTAAATGAAAAGGCAAAAGTTTCCCGGTGAACCTACAAAAAAGCTACTCAATCTGACTGCACAAAATAAATATCATTCCACTGTATTTCTGAGAGAAAAAAATGCTCTAAATTGAAAGATCCATATAATCTCTTCTGCCAAAAGCTTTCTTTTCTTCTTATTCTATACATTCTTCCTGGGGAATCTGGTCATTTCTATTGCTTTAATAGACCTATGGTCACTCTGCCACCTTTCATGCTGACATGTCCAGATAAATTTTTGTTCTTCAGACATGCCGTACTCAATCTCACCTACCTAAAATACTCTTCTCCCCTCCTTCCAGCAACTACCCAAGGAGATACTATTTCCTTGTGGAAGCTTCCACTGGCCAATCTCAGCCCTAAATTCAAGTTCAGTGTCCCCACAGAATGCTCCCATACTGTCTCATATTGCCTCTCAAAGATCTCAAATCATACCTTAGGATAATTACCTGTTGACTTGTCTTCCATTGGACATGAATGAAATGAAAAAACCAATGGCCAATTAGACAGACAGATGTTTAAAAGTCGTAGGACTTCATGTGTAATCTATGTGGCAAGTCATCAGTCTCCTGCCTCCCTGTCACTAGTTAAAATATAAGACTTCAAATAAACCTCTGCTTTCTATCTGCATTTTAATCTAGAGTAGGCCTGAGGTGGGCAGAGGAGGGTGAAATACAGTGTTTTAACCCTTAACACTTAAGGACTGTTTAAAAAGCTAACAAACAGGGAGGTCTGATCAGTTTAACAGGAAGACCTAATTAGTTAGATAAATACCTCCCCCAGCCATTAGAAAATTACACAAAATTTTTTTAAAAACCAATGAATTATGGCATTTTACAAAACCACATAAGAATGAGCATCTGAAGGTTCTTCTACCCAAGACAATACAGAGTGAAAAGAATCATGCAGCATCTTCACTTCCAGGTACAAAAGAGAAGAACTGGGCTGTCATCCATACAGTAGAGACCTTCAATAAAGCAAGAGGTGAAGATCTTGAGAAAGGAAGTGATAACCAAGCTGTGGCTCACAACCAAGAAGGTTTCTGAGAAGAAAGAGAACTTTGAAGAGAATACTGAGAAAAATGTTGGAAAACCTGATGGAAACTAGTGTCTATTAATGTCTTCATGAGTAAGGCTAAATGGCTTGCTGTGGGCTGGGCAACATAGTGTCACACACATACATTTAATCAATAACAGGAGAAGCAATTTGACCTTGGTTGTTCTACCTGGCCCACAGATGGCTGGTGGGCTCTGCCTAAGCCGAACATGTGACAAGAGTTGCTGGGCCTTATGTAAAGCTCAACACTAGCTCAATCATAGAATACAATGATTATATAGCCCTAGATTCCTAAATTGTTTTCAAAGAGTGCCCTCTCCTTAAATTACCAAGAGCAGAACAGACACTGCAGACATACATAGAGACAAATGGAACAAGCATTAAGACGAGCCAGCTCTCAAGGAGGATAGTCTTACCTCACTGCTCCCTCCAGCCTCAAGAAGCCCTTTTCAGCAATGTGCAATACAAGGAGGAATCAACATCTCAACTGTAGATGGAATGCTGACATGCTGCTATAAACCTTAGAGAGTAAGAAGTGATCTTGTTCTCTTTAGGCTAAATTTTTATGAATTTTCTTTGCATTGACAACATCATATATTCAATGTTGGTTTAGTTTTGTTGGCTTGCCATATCACTTGTCACTGCCCCTTCAGCCCAGAACCTATTAAGAGGGTTCTCAAATCATGGTTTCCAAACTTCATCAACCAGAAATGCTACCATCTAGTCAACAAACATGCAAACTAATCCATTAAATTTAGAAAATTAGGTCAGAGAGCCCACCAAAATTGAACGATTCTTCAAGTAAGTATGAAGGGGTATCTTACCTCTTAATTCTATCCTGTGCAAATGGCTTTGGATACCCCTTGGCCATCTATGTAGGCAAGAGGAAATACATCTACATCAAAAGCTACTCAGAAATGTAGAGAGGAGAAATTCAGGAAGGACAATCCCAAGCTTAACTATGTATTTATTTCAGAATAAAAGATGAAGCATGCCACATAGAGAGTAAACGGGAAACACGAACACAATGAAGCCACTAGCAGAGAATTTAAAAAGAGGGGTTGCCATAAAAATTTTAGTCTATGCTTTAATCAACACTTCAAGATTTGGGAGGCTGAAGTAGGCAGATACCCTGGGCCCAGGAGTTCAAGACCAGCCTGGGCAACATGGCAAAACCCCATCTCTACAAAAAATTAGCCAGGCATGGTGATATGCACCTGTAGTCCCAGCTATTTGGGAAGCTAAGGTGGGAGGATCAATGGAGCCTGGGAGGCCAAGGCTGCAGTGAGCCATGATCACGCCACTGTAGTCTAACCTGGGCAACAGAGACCCTGTCTCAAAAGCAAACAAAGAAACAAACACACATAAAAACTTCAAGATTGCTTCTGTTATTTTTGTTTTGATGTCTATAATAGGAAAAATAAAAGATCTCCATAGTATAAACATTCATCTGTCCAAACCTCTATGGAAGATCTTTCGTAGCCTAATGTCCAACTTAAACTCACTGCTCCAAGATTTCCTGCTGAATTATCTAGCCCTGGACAGAGAATACAAGAGAAGCAGGCTGTCACAGGATTCTGACCCTGAAACCTCCCCAATAGCAACAACTGCTGAAGTGCACGTTTCCAAAGCCAGAAGGATATATCCCAAAATGTATAAGATGCATCCAAAGAAACAACGCGTACCATTGTTAATGTAAGCAGAATCCCTTTCTACTGCTTTCTCAATTGTGTTTACTAACAAGATAACAAAAGGACCTTAAAAATCAAAATCGGTTGGCACAGTGGTTGACACCTGTAATCCCAGAAACTTTGGGAGGCCAAGGCGAGAAGATCTCTTGAAACCAGCCTAGGCAACACAGTGAGACCCCACCCCCAACCCCTGTCTCTACCAAAAAAAAAAAATTTTAAATCAGCTGGGTATGGTGGCATGTGCCTGTAATCCTAGCTACGGTGGAGAATCACTTGAGACAGGAGTTCAAGGTTACAGTGAGCTATTATCGTGCCTCTGCACTCCAGCCTGGGTGACAGAGGAAAGACTCTGTAAAACAATAACAACAAAAAACAAAATAAAATCAACAGAAGGCAGGGATGGAGACAAGGATCCAGGCAAAAAATGCAGATTCTGGTAGTCTAATGTGGACTTCTCCTTCAAAAAAGACAAGCTAGTGAAACCTACTTACTCTAATACAAGTCTGGCTATAATATAAGCCTAAGCATGTCGTTACCAGTTAAAACCTCAAAACTTTCTTAGCAGAGGACATAAGACTCATAAAATCTAGGACCTCCACCCTAAAAATGGCTATCTTTTTTTTTTTTTTTTTTTTTTAAATGGATTGAGACTGCCAGCAACAAGGTTTATTTTAACAAGCTTCTTCAAAACACTTCTAGGCAACACTTTGGTGCCAGGGCATACACAATTCTTGGAGTTGGGTATGATGAAAGAAACATTTGCCTTTTTAGCATAAAGCAAATATAAAGTTCCCTCTCTACCTTCCCTCTCACAGGAGAATAGAAAATTTCATGAATATATCTGTACATTTGCTTCTCTGAGTTGGGGAATAAGGCCCTAATCAGCAATACATATCAAAAGCAAACTCTCATGTGGATGAATGCAAACAACTACAGCCACCTAAGCCTTGCCGCTTGACTCATTTAATTTGCTTAAAACCATTTACAGATAGGAGATGGGTTAGATTTTACTTCTCCTTTGCCTTATCATGAACATCTAAAACGGTGAAAATTGAAACAGATCATATGGACAGTACCTTCCAGAAGTAGTACTGCCACTTTAAGTCAAGGCATATGTTTGTGGAAGAAAGCTGCTCTACAATGAAACCAAGAAAAAGTTTAGAAAGAACAGGTAAATCTATTTAGCCCTTTTAGCTAAAGAAAGATAAAGACCAAAAAATGATATAAAATACCATCAATGGGAACTCTGTACCAATTTTAAGGCAAACTCCATGTCTTCTTTGGTTCCACAGCCTGAACCTCTTGAATCCAGAGTGGGCAGGTGAGAAAGATGGCCTGTGACCTGGAAGGGGCTGTGCTCTCTGGGCATCATGATACCACAAGCATTACTCCCCACTTCTTTAGAGGCAATCAAAAAACAATTACTCCTGATTGCTTCTCTGGGCAATTTTCCTTGCCCACAAATCTGTTATGATGGTACTCAGATAATATTATTTAAGTAGTTTCCGTTTATTAGTATATAAGAGGTAGGCCAAGTAAACTAAAATCCAAGAGTTTAAGGAGAAGGAGATGCTCTTCCTCCTTCATGTTAACACACAACTCATTCCTAATCATGGTGGCTCTAACCCTGACTAAAATGCTTTTCTCCCCATGGAACTACAGTGATTAATTGAGAGAAGAATTTAATCCAGCTTCTCCTGTGTGGCAAAGGGTTTTTTTCATCAGAAGGTGGCTAATTTCAATAAGGGCATTTACAACATCCCAAGGGCTTATTTTCGTTTCAGAAATTTAAGACAGACCACTCCTATTAGACTACTGTCCTTAGAACTTTTGGGGGCAAGTTCTGTAGAACAGTAGCTCTGAAACCTAGGATGAGAGACCCTGTAGGAATCTGACTCAACCTTATCCACAGAAAAATGAACAAGCAAAAAAAATTTCACCAGACAGTTTATGGAACCAGGTTAAGAAGTTCTAGCCTACTGAGAAAGACTATAGAAAGGATTAAGTTCAGAGGGGGAGTAGCATTCTCGGGGTCTAAATCAGGACCTGTTGTTTCCTTCCCTTCTTCTTTTTTTTTTTTCCTTCTCAAGATGGAGTCTTGCTCTGTCTCCCAGGCTGGAGTGCAGTGGAGCAATCTCGGCTCACTGCAACCTCCACCAACTGGGTTTAAGCAATTGTCCTGCCTCAGCTTCCCAAGTAGCTGGGATTACAGGCGCCCGTCACGGTGCCCAGCTAATTTATTTTTGTATTTTTAGTAGAGACAGGGTTTTCCCATGTTGGCCAAGCTGGTCTTGAACTCCTGATCTCGTGGATCTGCCTGCCTCGACCTCCCAAAATGCTGGGATTACAGGTCTGAGCCATGGTGCCTGACTTCCTTCCCTTCTTTAACCAGCAAGAAGGAACAGAGAGGACGTACTTACTAGTACAGGCTCATTGCTAAGGACCCAAGAGTCTGTTCTCTGGCAACTTCAGCTTAGAAATTTCCATTCAGCCATAAAATTTGTCTAAGAACCATCTCATCTTCTTTGCTTCCCCTCTCCCTTGACAGGTATCAGACCTGCCCTGTGGTATGAAGACTCTCAGAGCATTCCTACTGCCTTCTGTGTCTTGGAATCACTTCTAGGAGGACTCAAACCACACACCTGCATTGCTGCAGTTTTCACAGCACCTTTACACAGTGTCCTAAGGAAGGGCCTTGGAGACACACCTCTCACTCCAGCACAACACTACAACAGAAAAATTTTACCCAAGACAATTAATTACTTCTTAGATCTGCCCAGTGGGATGAATCCCTCAGAACTGAAAAGGCCAACAATGTTCTTTAAAATATAATTTAGAATATAATGTATTATATTCTTGTTGTCCTTAAATTATATTCTGTACAATAAATTATATTCTGCAACAATGTTCTTGTTTCACAGACAACACCAGTAGTTTTAAAGATTTCTGTCCTCAGGTCCGAGACAAGACCCACAAATGATAAGCGCCAACGATATGGGAGAAATAGGTATGTTGGATCAAATCAATAAGGCAAGATGTATGAAAGGCCTTACCTTTGTCAGGCCTGAAAATATAACACTGATTCATCTAGAAACATCTTGTGCGTTTATATAACACTAAACATGGAGCTAATACATCCATAAGTGAGGTCTGAAAAGTGATGACACCATTCAACAGGGAAAAGCCAGAGTTAGGGCAAGCAAAAACATGCCAAAACAAAAATCCCAGTCCAAAGCATGAGTGACCTTTTGTATTCACAAGACAGGTTCCAACAACAGTAGGAGGCTCAGTTAAGTCAGTCAGTGGGAACTAGTGTGCAAATGCTCTATTATTTCAGTGTCACAACCACCAACCTCAGTACCAGCGGAGGCTTTTAGTTACGGAGTAGGTGAGACTCTGAGGTAAATACAAGAGACCATGTCAGAATCCACCTACACCGTATCACTTGTCCTAAATCATCTCTGCTTCACTGTTAATGCTTAGGGCATGTGCATTAAAATGACTGTATCAACCTGC
Source organism: Sapajus apella (assembly GCF_009761245.1). Lineage (NCBI taxonomy): Eukaryota > Metazoa > Chordata > Mammalia > Primates > Cebidae > Sapajus > Sapajus apella. The sequence goes on along the minus strand of NW_022437011.1, from coordinate 8,706,504 downwards.
CTTGTCCTCCCAAGAGGACATTTAAAGATCAACTCAGCATTATTTTTCAAAGAGTATGGCGACAAAACATTGTTATCAATTAGGAGACAGAAAGAAAATCTTTTTAGAGTTAGAGTTCCCCTGAAATTCTCAAAGAAAAAAATAACCACATGCATTGTTTTGCAAGCTTCCCCTCCCCCTTAATTCTTGGTTTATAATGTTAAGCTCTTGGCAACAAAGAAGCCAAGCCCACTTAGCTAGTTTATCAACACATCTAAAGCAAATTATAGTCACACTTCTATTTTAATCAAGCATGACAACAAGGCAACTGAGTAGCTTTCCAAACTACCAGAGCAGCGGCACTACCTTGCATAGGCTGGTGTTAAATCAGCACTTCATAAATCGTGCAGGCTTCTGCCCATTTAGATGATCTCTCTATGCAGAATCGGCAGTCTAACACTGGCTCTCACAAGCATTAAAAATCATCACTCTGCTAACCCAACTCACTGTTCAGATGGGTCTTCTTGAATGCAGCCTTTATTACAACCTCACTGCTGCTTCCTACACTGAAGGAATACCATGTTTTTAAGTCAGGACTTCTTCTTTCTCGCTTTATTGTAATCAGGGGGTCTTGCAACGACCCTGATGCGGTTACAAAGCACAGTGCTTTATAACAGTAAAGCTTCTGGAAAACCCAAACAAAAGACACGTCATCCGGTGACGTCAGCCTATATACAGTTCTGTGTGGTCGCAGCACATAAGCAAATCCATTCTTGTGCCGTTTCTCGGAAAAGCTTTTCAGTAAATGCACTCATGCTGCTCCAGGAGCTCTTCTCTGCAACAAGCCACCCATCTGCCATCAACAAGTTAAGACCAAGGAACTAACGGCTGCGGAAAGGAGACTGAAGCTTTGATTAACCAGCTGAGCAGTTAGAGGTGGAGAAATTTAGTAACTTATATTCAAAACTGATTTAAGGATCAGAGCAATCACAGAAAATGAAACCAATGCTTTCCAGAGGAATATCCTAAGGAAAAAAACAACTCATCCTGGTGGATTCAATTTTACTTGGAAAGCCTGAGACACAGAAAACAGGAAACTGGTCAAAGGCTCCTACATGTTAGAGCCTTTTACAGACTCACTGCGTTGAGTCTAACAACCGCGACTGAATGCAGCCTCCAATGTGCTCAGAAGAATGGGTAAGTCTGTGCATTTATATGTCTTGTACATTCAACAAGGAATCACGCTTTCAAAATAAGCTACTGAATTCACATTTTATGAGGGAAATCACTGTCATATTTTGGATTCTGAGGTTTAGGCAAAAGCATATAATGCTGATGCTACTAGAGACATGTTTTATCTTCTTTCTAAATGGTTTAAGTTTTGTTGCAGTCATACTGATAAGGTTAATTTTTCTGCAGTAAATGAAAATTAAGTTATATGCAGTGAAATCTTTTGCTGTAATGTTGGTTTCTTTTTTTTTTTTTTAATAGCCCATATGTTCTGCTGAAAAATATCCTATTTTCTTGTTTTCCTTAAATTATATTCTGCAGGCTTACATTTCAAGTGGCCATTAGGGGCCCCTATGCTGGCAGCAATATATGCAATGAGCATGGTTTTAAAAATGCTGCCTGCCCTGGGTATGGCGTGTCCACCCAAATGCCGCTGCGAGAAGCTGCTCTTCTACTGCGACTCTCAGGGCTTCCGCTCAGTGCCAAACACGACAGACAAGGGCTCTCTGGGCCTGTCCCTGAGGCACAATCACATCACAGAGCTTGAAAGAGATCAATTTGCCAGCTTCAGTCAACTTACCTGGCTCCACTTAGATCACAATCAAATTTCAACAGTAAAAGAAGATGCTTTTCAAGGACTATATAAACTTAAGGAATTAATCTTAAGTTCCAACAAAATATTTTACTTGCCAAACACAACTTTTACCCAACTGATTAATCTGCAAAATTTGGACCTGTCTTTTAATCAGCTGTCATCTCTGCACCCAGAGCTCTTCTATGGCCTTCGGAAGCTGCAGACCTTGCATTTACGTTCCAACTCCCTGCGGACTATCCCAGTACGCCTGTTCTGGGACTGTCGTAGTCTGGAGTTTCTGGATTTGAGCACAAACCGTTTGCGAAGTTTGGCTCGCAATGGATTTGCAGGATTAATCAAACTGAGAGAGCTTCACCTAGAGCACAACCAGCTGACGAAGATTAATTTTGCTCATTTCCTACGGCTAAGCAGTCTGCACACACTCTTCTTACAATGGAACAAAATCAGCAACTTGACATGTGGGATGGAGTGGACCTGGGGCACTTTAGAAAAGCTAGACCTGACTGGAAATGAAATCAAAGCCATCGACTTGACAGTGTTTGAAACGATGCCTAATCTTAAAATACTCCTCATGGATAACAACAAGTTAAACAGCCTTGATTCCAAGATCTTAAACTCCCTGAGATCCCTCACAACCGTTGGCCTCTCTGGCAATCTGTGGGAATGCAGTGCCCGAATATGTGCTCTGGCCTCCTGGCTGGGCAGTTTCCAAGGTCGGTGGGAGCACTCTATCCTATGCCACAGTCCTGACCACACCCAAGGAGAGGATATTCTAGATGCAGTCCATGGATTTCAGCTCTGCTGGAATTTGTCAACCACTGTGACTGTCATGGCTACAACTTACAGAGATCCAACCACTGAATATACAAAAAGAATAAGCTCATCAAGTTACCATGTGGGAGACAAAGAAATCCCAACTACTGCAGGCATAGCAGTTACTACTGAGGAACACTTTCCTGAACCAGACAATGCCATCTTCACTCAGCGGGTAATTACGGGAACAATGGCTTTATTGTTTTCTTTCTTTTTTATTATTTTTATAGTGTTCATCTCCAGGAAGTGCTGCCCTCCCACTTTAAGAAGAATTAGGCAGTGCTCAATGGTTCAGAACCACAGGCAGCTCCGATCCCAAACACGACTCCATATGTCAAACATGTCAGACCAAGGACCGTATAATGAATATGAACCCACCCATGAAGGACCCTTCATCATCATTAATGGTTATGGACAGTGCAAGTGTCAGCAGCTGCCATACAAAGAATGTGAAGTATAATATCTACCCGTCATCAAAAATCACATCAGATAAGTAACCTATTTTACATAGTAGAGGCTAAATACATATCTAATTTTTACCAATGGTGACATTAAGCCTAATTTTCCAAACTAAGTGGAGACTTAGTTTTTGAAGTGTTGAAGTATTTTTAATTTTTTAAATGGAACCATATTTTAAGTGTTAAATGAATCAATGCTCACATTAATTTGCACTCCTGTTGGAAAGTCTAAAATGCTTACTTCAAAATAAGAAATGTATGTAATTATATACAACTGTGTGTAAACCTTTACACTAAGGTCTCCATATGCTATTTTTTTCTACTGAAAACAATTTAGAAAGAAGTATTGGGCAGAAACAGATATGGATCAATACCTGTTTGATCATTGCTCTCCATCCCATGTACCACAACTATCTTGCTGCTTAAAAGGAGACTTAGTAAAGTTCTCTTGTATGATAATTTGGTATTTACTCAAATCTTCAATTTGCTGCCAGTGTGGGAAGTAGAATTTCATGTATGCTAAAGACTGGTAAATATTAAACATTCTTCTTCCAGAGTTTTTGCCTGGGTTAGTAGATATTATCAAAAGTCCATATCATGAAAGCAGAACCCTTTAATTTAATTCTAATAAGCTGAGTGACTCTTTAATATATTTACACAATGAATCCAAGTGACTGTGAAAAGGTCTCATTACAATGAAATCAATACTAAATAATTACACCGACTTCTTATCATACATTTCTAGTTTGACTTATAATGGACATGATTTTTGTGGCATTTAGGCAATTGCTTTAAACTAGTATTAAATTGTCATTGTACTAACTTACTAAATCCTATGTTTACATTAATATGTGAAAAAAGATTTAGAAAATATTTTGGAGATAAGACAAACTGAGTCAATTTAACAACCCTGACATGCTCCCTCCAATGTAAAAGCACACATACACAATACACACACACACACACACTCTCTCTCTCTCTCTCAACTATCATGATCAAAGATGCCTTGACAAAGGGGTTTAAACCTCTTTCTTCTGCTTTTTCCTGATCTTCAAACCTCAAAGAGCCAAGTTAAAAATAATTGGCTAGCAACAGGCGTAACACTGATTCTTGTTGTATTATAAAGGAACCAGGAGAAAAAGCACTTTCTAATTATTATATAATAAATTTTGATCTTTCAATAAAGATACGCATTCACACTGTAAGTGCAGTTCAGTGTAGGTGAAGAAACACTGAGGTGAATTTCATGGTAGAACAACTCGACATGGCTATGCAGCCACACGGTGGTAACCTGAAGGCTGCACGGAGGTGAGGGATTAAAAGGAAAGGCAGATTTTGAAATCCGACTCTCAGGTTAGCTGGAGTTACAAGACAGCCAAGAATGATTATACACAATCTGCACCAAACAGGGAAAGGACCTGCTGCTGAAAAGGGAAAGGGGGTAGATTCTCCAATGTAAATATAAACATTCCATAATTAACAAATGATAAGAATGCCACATTTTTCATGCAAAAGAGAATCACAGGCACTCAGTTTCTTCAATTATGATTTCTACAGAAAGTCTATTACATATTTGGAATTTAGATGCAAGCTTCTCATTCACACAGAATTTTTTCATAAACATCGTTCCATATATTCAAAAAACTGTAAAATTACAGCACTAACTTGATTTTAGAAAATTACTGTTTTTTACAACTGCCATTTACTGTATGTAGAAAAAAGGCATAATATCTTAGGGAAAAAACACTACCATTTTAAAAGTGATCTTTCCCCTAACATCAACACGATATCCTTCACTCAGGACATATGTTCTTCCCAGGATTGAACTGAAAATAACAGACTACTGTTTAATCCATAAGATTTAATCACAATTTTTCTTCTTTAATAATAAGAGATGGGTACCTTACTACCCTTCACCTAACATATCTCAGTAAAAAGCAGACAAGATCACAAATTACAGTAACAATATGTTCTCTGCATTTTTAAGGTGGGCAGATTAGTTTGTCAAAGTCTCAGCCCAGTTCAATTCAGTTGATCTCGAGCGGTGAGTATTTTCGTCTCTTGTTAAACCAGACCCTGGGCTTGTCTGGGCAGAGACAGAAGCTGATTTAACAGCATAGGGCACAGCATCCTACTTCCCCACAGACAGGGTGAATTAGAAGCCCCTATTACAAATAAGAGTTCCATGAGCAAAAATTTACCAACCCATTTATCAGGGTGACCACAGCCATTTGTCAGGTGACAGACGGCCTGGTCACAACAGAACTGTGTCCTGCACACACAAGATTCCATCAACCCTGAAGGACAGCAGCAGAGTCTTTCCCATCATTTCAAACCACAACCAAAATTAAGATTCAAACTGTGGGATGGGGAAGAAACCCCCTTTTTGGCTGGGAATCTCCACCTTAATCCTTAAGGGACTGTAACTGGCAAAATCCTTAGTGTATGGAGAAAAGCAAATTGGAAAGCAAGCCATTTACTAATTCAGAGGAACAACATAGCCAAGGCTAGCGAGGCATACTTTCCAGTTGAAAAAAATCAAAATTTTTTGCCCTCCATTTTTTTTTTTGGTGATGCCCTTTAAGAAAAGTGAATGACAGTAGTACCAAAAAGGCATTTTCCTTTTTCACTTAAAGCAAAAATTTCCCTTTTTAATTGCCTATAGAAGGCAAGATTTCCTTTAATTTTTGTCCATTTGTGTTTCAGAATCAGCACAGGTTTGAAGATTAGACTGTTAGTCATCTGTGCTTTCTTTACCAACTGGCTAGAACGGAGCAGGATCACAGCAGTGCTGCAGATCTTGGTTACACAGTGTCAGGGCTTTTGTTTTTTTGGTGGGGTTTTATCCTCTTCACCACCACCACCCATTCCATTTTTTTTTTTTTTTTTCTATTTTTAAGATTAGAGGAAAATGACCGTTAAGAACCAGAAAAATAATTAACCTCTCTGGAACTAGGAAAGCTAAAGAAGACTATGATACCATACCCACTGAGAAACCAAGAACTAGTTTGAAATCGTTTATATTCATTTCTGTAGCTTGCCAGGGATTTCAATCACCTTTCTGAAAAGGGTGGGCTGATAAACTTGCAAATCCACACACAACTCTGAGAATACCCACTGCCAGCATCAAAAAGCAAAGATACTAATTTTTAAGCCAAAAATCTGTACTAACACATGTAATTTCTTAATGTGCCTAAGTTAATTTCTGTACCAATTCAATAAATGGAATTGACTGAACTTCCCAACGCCACTAATTATTAAAATCCATCTGCTTATTCTAATGCTAGTCACCAAGAGCTAGACTCCATCTTTCCAATAAAAATGAGCCCCATGTAGCACTAGGTTTGAATTCTAAAATTCAAAACAGGCATTTCATTTTCTTAAGGCACACTTCCTACACACAGCTATCAGGGGAAAAAGCTATAAATGTCCTGTTCTTTTTCTGAAGTGTGGATATCAATATAAAATTTGTTAAAGAATATTTTTAACAGCTGACTTACATGATCGTTTTCCTAATACAGCAATACAGCAACAGACCTATCTGAAAAGTCTATTTTGGGACATACTTTTCATATCTTATTGGTTAAAGCCCTTGAACCAGGAAAAGACAAGAAAAGAGACAATAAGGCCATCTATATAGATAATTAAAAATTTCTCTAACCTGGAGCAAACTCATAGTACTTGAATAAGGCCAAAAATAAATAGAAAATGACTGTCCAAGCTTTCATTCTGCTATTGCAAACATTTGGAAACTTCTACAACTCTTTCAACTAACATTTTTGTCCTCAGTGGGTTGTTTTTTTGTTTTAAGTCTGATACATGGAATGTTTGGTGAACTTTCCTATCAACACTGATATATGGAATGTTTGGTGAACCTTCCTATCAACACTGAGACTGGAAACTCAAAGTACAGTCCAAATACATTGTGTTCAATCACCTTCAAGAGCCATTTTTCTTTTTGGGTGGGAGGTGGGCAGATGGGTTGAGGGTGGGAAAAAATACTATTATGCAGGGGGTTTTGGGAGGGGGAGGGTAACATAAAGAGCAGTGTACAGGAAAGTTTTGTTATTAAAATTGTGTCTACTATAAAAAGTGAATGCTTTTTTTTTTACTTTTCCCTGATGATCTATCTATTTTGACATGTGAAACTTGAAAAGCTATTTGTGACACATACAGAAATCTTAAATGAACGATTGTTTTGTACCATGTTCCTCTACAATGCCAAATGTGTCCGCCGAAAAAAGGGGCAGCTAATCATCACTTGTCTTCATTCAGAGAAAGGGAAAACTAGGAAAAGAAGAAAGTAAAGGTAAAGTGGTGAGAAGGGAGAGTGCCTAAAAAGCTGTCATGCAATAAGCTACTGCTCTGTCAAAAGCCTGAGCAAGTGGACAAACAGCTGTCCCAGGCTCACGGGGCTTGGGGTTGGCTGCCCCTCTCTGAATCCTCCATTACAATGAACTGCAACCACAGAGAGCTTTGGAACTGTAACCAATTGCCTGTACCTAGCAAACGGCGACTTGGCCCCTACCCTGGGGGTTGGCTGATGTCCATCCCAGCAGCATCTTGCATACCACTCCTAGAAGGGAGGTCTACAGGTGCTGACACACTGGGACCATAAGAATCCCCACATGACCTCCTCCACCCCAGCTGCCGACTCAGTGAGTATGGATGAGAAAAGAAAGGGAAGATTTTAAATTACAATTGACCCTTCAACAACACTGGGGTTAGGGATGCCAACCCCCGCTCCACACAGTCAAAAATCAGCATATGACTTTTGACTCCCCCAAAATTTTACTAATAGCTACTGCTGACTAGAAACTTTGCTGATAACATAAATGGTCAGCCCATATTAAGTAACACATATATGTTATATGCATGCTATATGGTATTCTTACAATAAATATGCTAGATAAAATAAAATGTTATTAAGAAAATTATGGCAGGGCATGGTGGCTCACACCTGTAATCCCAGCACTTTGGGAGGCTGAGGTGGGTGGATCACCTGAAGTCAGGAATTTGAGACCAGTCTGGCCAACATGGTGAAACCCCATCTCTACTAAAAATATGATAATTAGCCAGGCAAACTGGTGTGTGTCTGTAGTCCCAGCTACTGGTGAGGCTAAGGCAGGAGAATCACTTGAACCCAGAGGCGGAGGTTGCAGTGAGCCAAGATCATGCCTCTGCACTCCAGCCTGGGCTACAGAGCAAGACTCCGTCTCAGAAAAGAAAAAAGAAAATCATAAGAGAAAATACATTTATTACTAAGCAGAATTGGATCACCATAAAGGCCTTCCTTCACCCTTGTCGTCATGCTCATGTTGAGTAGGCTAAGAAGGAAGAGAAAGGAGTCGGTCTTACTGTCTCAAGGGTAGCACAGGTGGAAGGAAATCCACATATAAGTAGACCTTAGCTGGGCGCGGTGGCTCACGCCTGTAACACCAGCACTTTGGGAGGTCAAAGCAGGCGGATCACCTGAGATTGGGGGTTCAAGACCAGCCTGACCAACATGGAGAAACCAACATGGAGAAATCCTGTCTCTCCTAAAAATACAAAATTAGCTGGGTGTGGTGGCGCATGCCTGTAATCCCAGCTACTTGAGAGGCTGAGGCAGAATTGCTTGAACCCAGGAGGCAGATATTACAGCGAGCCAAGATTGCGCCATTGCACTCCAGCCTGGGTACCCTGCCAAGATAAATAGACTTTAACAATTCATGCCCATGTTGCTCAAGGGTCAACTATAATGTCCTTGGCTTGTTACAGATAGACACCCTCAGGACAGGATTCTATACCTGGGCAGCGCTGGGGCATAAACTGCCCTAGCTTCCAGGGGCTGACTGTCAGGAGTCTGCCATATTTGCCCAGAGATGCACTTATTGTTTCTCCAGCCCCACAACAGCATTGTAGAGCCAGATGGGAGAATAAGTAAAGCCACACTTTTCCCAATGCTCAGGGAAGCTGGGATCAGAGCAACTAAGAGAACTCTCACACCAGGAATTTCAGCAGTCACTAGGGCAGAAGAAGGAAACATGGAACACAATTTTATTGTCAAACTCATCCTATAAGCACTAGAGGGCATAGGTGATGGTGGTTTTAAACTGCACAAAGGAACACATTCCTAGACTTGATAGAGTAAAAAGCAGAGCTTATTAACAAAATTCTCCTGCATTTTAATTTTGAAAATCCCATTTAAACCTACAACTGATTTATCAGTTATTTTAATTAATTTTGTCTGTATGCCATAGCATTCTCAGGTTCCCACTCAAATATATAATAGATTCCTAAAATTTATATAATAGATTCCTTAAAATTTGGGGGTAGTCATGTCTCCCTTAGACAAAATGTACTACAAATTGTCTCTTACAAAGAGGGAAGGGGAAAAAGAAGTGAAAGTCATAGCTACTGCAAACATTTCTCCTCAGCATCAATTTGACCATTAGTTTTGGGAACACTCTTAAGGGACTTTTCTTAAACCTCCCCTTCTGCTATCTGAAGGGGACAGTAAAGAGCAAGAAATCTCCAAAGGCAAGTACAATCAAGTATCATATCCTGCAAAGCCCACAAACGCAAATACTACCCTCTACATATGGAGGCTCAAGAGCAAAGCCTTGGCCAAGGCCTCCATTTCAGGAACTTCCACTAGAGATCCAGCATGAAGAATCATCTGTCAACAGCAACCCTGATGGGCAGACGCCAATGGCTCATGCCTTACTTCAGAAACAGATTTTAAAGCAGTGCTATAGATAATAGATTTTATCCTTGCAGTGCTATAGATAATTTCCAAAGCCTGTTCATAGCTTTAAGATTTTCCAAAAAACCACATAGAAGAGGCATTAAAACATCATAAACATATAGGTTTACTGAATATCTACTGACAATTGTGTTTAGAGCATAAGACCTCCATCTTTTAGGCCCTGGTATTTGCACCAAAATAAAATAAATAAATAAAAAAGTTAAAACAAAATCTGTAGGTTGCTTTTCCTGGAAAATCATTGGACCAAAACTCCACAGCATGCATGTATGTATGTATGTATGCATGTATGCATGTATTCAGAGAACAGCCTCAGCCCACAAATTGTTGGGATTATAGGTGTGAGCCACTATAGCCTCTAAAGCCATTTATATTAGCCCATCAATTTAATCATTATGAGGGCCAAAAAAGTTTCTCTTGTGGTGAACAAAAACATTTCCCATTGCCTAGCTGTCAAATACATGGAGGTCAACTACTCAGTACCCAAAACCTCTAAAAACAATGTTATTTATCATTTACATATAACCTACTTCTATCAAGTCAAGTTAACTTAGAATAAAACTATGTACAGAGCAGTTGAAATAAAGATATAAAAAGATCAAAAGCAGGACTCTTAACCCTAAGGGTCCAGGGTATGTTTCGGGATCCAAGAACATCTTAAAATTATAATACAATATTGTGTAGGGGTCCAGATGTTTTACCAGATCTAAAGGGTTTTGATAAATTACAAAAGGGGTTAGAACGCAATGTAAAGCAATGAAATTGTTACTTCTAGTATACAGTATATACCAATTTGGCCCTGATCTTCCTGGTGGCCAAAGCAAAGAATGAAATCAACAGCTTTCATTGGATAAAGTAGCACACTGGTTTCTCTGGAAAGAGAGATATTTAAGTGAAAAAGCCTGTTAATTATTTATAAAATGGAGCCAGCTATAGAAACAATAAGAAACTATGCTGGACTGTACCTCTAAGGAACTTCTGGAGAAAAGGCAAAGATGTTCTTCATGTGGACCCTTGATAAAGACTAAGGGTAAGGAGCCTACACAAGCATGCTGCATGCTCTGTGATGACCTAACCTTTGTGGTGACCCAAGGCTGGGTGGAACCTAGAAGTTCTGCAAGAATGAACCAATCACTTTCTTGAAGAACAGCTCATGTTTCCTCTTTATCACATCCCTGGGACCAGACTACAGGGCTCCAACACATAAGGGACATCCAGTAAATACCCACTACATTATATTACACATCTTCTACACGAGGAGTACAATTTAAAATTAAAAACATCTTCCACTACATCAGGAATGAAGAGAAGCATATTTCACACAACATCTCTGGTTGTACATGAAACCACCGTTGCAAAATTACAAAAGTGAAAGAAATCTAACATAACTGATTCCACCTTGTTTCTAACCTCACAAGTTGTCTCTGTTCATTCCTACACATAGGCTAAGCTAACTATGGGAGGGATTTAGTTTATGATTTAGCGGAGGAATTTAGTTTACAGCTTTAAAGCAAGGATGATCATAGTCCCTTCCCAAAAACCAACCCCCACTCCCCATTCTGGATCTGAAACTGCCTTTGTAAAACTAATGAGAGGTGGTAAGGTTAAAATTATTCTGACAAGATTTAAGCATAGCTGAGCAGTAGCCCATTACTGTTTCCTAACTTGCTTTCTATAATTGTTTACTGCTCAGGAGTCACAAGATTTGTAACTTTCCTAAATGCTTCTATAAATAACATCACTACTGTGAAACTTAAGATTGGTGGGCAACAGAGCCAGACTCTTTTTTTTTTTTTTTTTTTAAAAAAGGGAAAAAAAAAAAAAAAAAAAAAAAAGCCAAATGCGGTGGCTCATGCCTATAATCCCAGCACTTTGAGAGGTGGGCAGATCACTTGAGGTCAGCGTTTCGAGATCAGCCTGGCCAACATGGCAAAACCCCGGTCTACCAAAAATACAAAAGTAGCTAGGTGTGGTACACCTGTAGTTCCAGCTACCTGGGAGGCTGAGGTGGGAAGATCACTTGAGTCTCAGAAGCAGAGGTCGTACCACTGCACTCCAGCCTAGACAACAGAGCAAAATCCCATCTCAAAAAAAAAAAAAAAAGAAAAGAAAAAAAGACTGGTGTTTGAGATATTTTTCAGACTGCATTCTAATGGACCAACTGATACCACCTGGACTGGTGACCCATACCAACAAACTGTTTCAACACTGCTATGATTTCATGCCCAGCCCAATCAATCTGCAGTACCCATTCCCTAGCCATTGCTTACCAAACCATCTTTAAAGATCTAGTCTCCAAATTCTCTGGGAGGTGGATTTGAAAGGTATCTTGTCCACCTCAAATGGCCTTGCGATTTTAAACTCTTTCTCTGCTCTTGCGATTTTAAACTCTTTCTCTGCTGCAACTCCTACTGTCTCAGGATATTGGCTTTTTCTGTGCAGTAGGCAAGAAGAACCCAACTGGGTTGTAAAATGCTTTTGATATTTATATGTGTTCTTCTTAGGTAAGAATCTTTAAAATTTCTTAACAAAGAACACATCTAAAAAGATAAAGTAGCTGAGTGTGGTGGCTCACACCTATAATCCTAGCACTTTGGGAGGCCCAGGTGGGCAGATTATGAGGTCAGGAGTTCAAGACCAACCTGACCAACATAGTGAAACCCCATCTCTACTAAAAAATACAAAAAAAATAGCCAAGCATGGTGGTGCATGCCTGTAGTCCCAGCTACTCCGGAGGCTGAGGCAGGAGAATTACTTGAACCCGAGAGGTGGAGGTTGTAGTGAGCTGAGACTGCACCACTGCATTCCAGCTTGGGCAACAGAGTGAGATTTCATCTCCCAAAAAAAAAAAAAAAAAAAAAAAAAAAGATAAAGCAGGTGGGTGTGGTGGCTTACACCTGGAATCCCAGCACTTTGGGAGCCTAAAGGAAGAGGACTGCTTGAGCCCAGGAGTTCAAGACCAGCACGGACAACATGGCAAAACCCTGTCTCTACAAAAAAATATATATGTACAAAAATTAGCCAGGTGTAGTGACACTTGCCTGTAGTCCCAACTACCTGGGAGACTGAAGCAGGAGGATCACCTGAGCCCAGGAAATAAAGGCTGCACTGAGCCATGATCATACCACTCCACTCCAGCCTAGTCAACAGAGCAAGATTCCGTCTCAAAAAAATAAATCACACATGTAGAAAAAAGATAAACCAATCATTAGCCTGAATAATGGTCAGAAATTTAACTATCTCTTTCTAGAAGCCATTAAAAAAAAAAAAAAAAAAAAAAAAAACCTAGATTTTCAACAGGAGCAAGATAAGGTGCACAGCAGTTAGGAGCCCTGCTCCGCTCTTGAGCCTGTGACCTTTGACAAGTCCTTCAGCCTTTTATGTACCTTGGGCCTTTGACCTGTAAAACAGAATTAATAGCAATAACCACCACAGGAGGGTTTATTCATGTAAAGTCCTGAGGCCAGCACAGAATAAATGCTCACAACTGTTTTTGCTATTTTTAATAGCAAGGTGTAGAGAGTGAAATGCTACAGATCCATCAAATAGAGAATGTAATCACATTAAAGACATATTAGACCCATTTGCTGCTTCCTAAAACTACACTTTCTAGTCTTTCTTCTCTAAGTTAATGTGCAGTATTCAAAATGAGAATTGATAATTAGCTAGAATTTTCAGTAAACCTCAACAGCCTTGTTACACTTTTTACATCTAATATTGATATAAAACTGACCACATTATCTCACAGTCAAGTAATCTGCTTTGCAAAATGTACTATAATATTAGATATAATATTACTTTGGTTTAGCTTTATGAATCAAGGCTAAATTTCTAAAGGTTTAAAATTCCTAATTCAAAAATTCCTTCTAAGTAAGGTAGTTACTTAAAATCAAGTGATGTCTTGGTCAATATAATTATACAGGACAACAAGTAAGTACTACCTATTATCATAAAAAGATGCTATTTTTTCATAAGAAATAATTTCACTGATGTCTCAGCATCGGACAATTATATTTTAGGACAAAATACATGGCTGAGAATTAAGGATCACTATTATGTTCCTATTTGCTTAGAAAAAAAAAAGTACCTTGAGTCTATCACATCTAATTTAGGAAACAGCCCTTTCAATTGTGGCAGATTTGGTTCCAAGGCAGATCTGCCAGAATTATTGAGGGGGGTGGGCAGGATAGGTATGAGAATTTAAAGACACAAAGAAAATCCATTAGTTCAATGCACACAGGAGCATATGTTTTGTGATAGCTGGATAGTAATCCTTTATATTACTGAAATCTCTATTCCATAGAAAGCTTGCTCAGAATTAACCTATCTCAATGAAAGACTCACAATCTTATCAGAACTTATCAGATCTTAAGGCCCAGATTTTTCAAGTCAAGAAAACTTCTTTCTTGGCATTGTCTTTCTAAGATCATAACCTAGTTTATACAACAAGGAAAATCCTCTTATCTCCTTCTTCATCCACAACTTTTCTCTACTTTCCTGGGTTTACTACCTGCTTCTCTCAAATTCACAAAACTAAGTGCCTATCAGCTGCAAAATAATCTACACAATTTGGAAATCACAATAAAAAAAACAGTCACTCATCTGAGCTATCTTTTCAGCCCACCCTTCTCTTTGCTCTTTATACAAATTCAAGTATAAAATACTATTTATTCATTTTGCTTTCACTTTTAAAAGTCCAGAATACCTGCCATCTAAGATGTGCCCTTTTTACTTTTAATAATTAGCATTCACTCCAATTCTATGACCAAATAAAGTCCAACAACCTTCACATCTTTAATAAAATTTGCTCTTCTGCTGAGTGGGGAATGTAAATTGGGCCGTAGAAGATATGGCAAAAATTTCATAAATGTAGAATTCTTGGGATAAGAACAGGCAGTAATCTTTCATTCCAGTTTTCTTGGGATTCTACAGAATTGGCCATAAGAAAGCTGCAACCTTTCATGTCAAAGTATGTTCTGCCACAGTTTTGGATCCACACAGAGAAAAAGACACGAAGATCAGGCACCAGAAATTACTCCATACACAGATTGCCCATGTGGTGCACACATTAAGAACTGTGTTCAGAGTTGGGTGCGGTGGCTCATGTCTGTAATCCCAGCACTTTGGGAGGCCGAGGCAGGTGGATCACGAGGTCAAGAGATCGAGACCACCCTGGTCAACATGGTGAAACCCCATCTCTACTAAAAATACAAACATTAGCCAGGCGTGGTGGTGCGTTCCTGTAATCCCAGCTACTCAGGAAGAATCTGTTGAACCCGGCAGGTGGAGAGTTACAGTGACCCAAGATCATGTCATTGCACTCCAGCCTGGGCAATAGAACGAGACTCCATCTTAAAATATATATATATAAATAAATTGTAAAAAATAATTAGTTCAGGAGTGCCTTGACAGTGCTACCTCTCTATTTTCCCTTGAAATTTACCAGGAGAAAAAAAACGGCAGTGGGAAAGAAAAGAAAAATAATATACAATCCTCAGCACACTCCTGCAGGCAACTGGGACATCACTACATCTCCCTCTTTTCTCCTGAAAGTCTCTTCAAGCCAATGTGTGCAAAACTGCTCTCTGACACTTACTGTCAACTTCCAACAACTAGAGCCCATTTTATTACTGTGTTAAGACTGCCAGTCTTTGGGAGGCCAAGGCAGGTGGATCACCTGAGGTCAGGAGTTCAAGACCAGTCTGGGCAACATGGTGAAACCCTGTCTTTACTAAAAATACAAACATTAGCCTAGCATGGTGGCATGTGCCTGTAATCCCAGCTACTAGGAAGGCTGAGGCAGGAGAATTGCTTGAGCCTGGAAGGCGAAGGTTGCAGTGAGCTGAGACTGGGCCATTGCACTCCAGCCTAGGCAACAGAGCGAGACTCCATCTCCAAAAACAAGACAAAACAAAACAAACTGCCAGTCTAAGATTAATCTATTATTCCACATGAAAACCTAACAGCAGGTAGTCAGGAATTTTCTTAGTTTTGATGCAGCATTCCTAAAGTGTCAAAAATAGTTACAGTGCATAAGTAATATCATCACTTAGACACTCAATTTGTGCTTGGTTTGAATTAGATGTGAGAACAGGACAAACTATAAAGGGTTTATCTGAAGTTCAGCTGACATTCCCGCCAAATCCATCCCACCAAATCTATCACCCTAATAATTTTGAAATTATTAAACAAATACATTTCCAGTAAAAACATAAACCTACTAGCTTTCCAAAAACAATAATCAGTATTTGATTTATTCATCAATTATTTCCATATCAGAGGTACTGCAATGGAATATAATCAATATTTTGAAGATATCACCTTTCCAGTATTTTATATCAATCTTTACACACACACGCACACACACCACCTCAGTTTAAATTGAGAAGGGAGTCTGGGGGTTAGATATACTTATGAAAGGCTAGACTCTCTTACTCTCTTCTGTTTTTTTGTTTTGTTTTTTAGACTGGGTCTTGCTCTGCTACCCAGGCTGGAATACAGAGTCACAATCTCAGTTCTCTGTAACCTCTGCCTCCTGGGCTTAAGTGATTCTCCCAAGTAGCTGGGACTGCAGGTGCATGGCACCACATCTGCCTAATTTTTGTATTTATTGTAGAGATAGGGTTTTGCCACGTTGCCCAGGCCAGTCTCAAACTCCTGAGCTCAAGCAACCCACCTGCCTTGGACTCACAAAGTGCTGGGATTACAGGCATGAGCCACCACACCAAGCCCTGTTATTTTCAACTAGCATTTTAACTAATTTAATACCAAGACCTGAAATTAACTAAGACTAAGAAGACTATGAGTAGAACATATTAGAAAAGTGGGGGGTGCAGAGCAGTTTAGCCATCCAAGTAGAGGTGATAAGTCCAGGGGAATGGTCCAGGCTGGAAACATAAATTTAGAAGTCATCATCCGTGAATAGAGGTATTTAAAGTCACGAGCCTAGATGAGATCACCAAGGGAGTGGATACAGATGGAGAAAAGACTCACAGAACCACCCTTTCCTCCTAAACCAGTCTGAGGAATCTTATTGTCTATAAAACGGCAGTCACGGGAAAAATTTTAAAAAAGGATAGGTATCAAGGAAAGCATTCCCTCAACATCAAAGCCACTTGAGCAAATCATGTTCTACTGAAAAACTAAAAGAAATATGGTAAGCTTGATTCATGAAAATGACTGGAAACATGACATATCAAAGGAATTTTTAATCAATGAAGAATCTACATATATACCAGTTAGGAATTGAGAATGATGACTACAATAACAAGCCCATCATTCATACTATGCTCCATGCCAAGTAAGCTGGCAAGTAAGCTGGAGATGGCCCTGTCCTCAAGTCAATGTAATAAACTGAAGAACCAATGAAAGATCATGAACAATCAGAAAAGCAGGGTTTAATTCTGAGGGAAATGTAGAACTTATGTACTTGAACTATAAGACAGCCAAAGGCCGGGTGTTGTGGCTCACACCTGTAATCCCAGAACTTTGGGAGGCCGAGACAGGCAGATAACTTGAGGTCAGGAGTTCGAGACCAACCTGGCCAAAGTGGTGAAACCCCATCTCTACTAAAAGTATAAACAAAATCAGCCGGGCCTGGTGGTGGGTGCTTGTAATCCCAGCCACTCAGGAGGCTGACACAGCAGAATTGCTTGAACCAGGAAGGCAGAGGTTGCAGTGAGCCAAGATTGTGCCACTCTACTCCAGCCTGGGCACACAGTGAGACTCCATCTCAAAAAAAACAAAAACAAAAACAAAAAACAAAACAACAACAACAAAAAAACGAAAACACACACACATACAGCCAAACATTCCATAAAAAGGATAATCACATAATTTTATCTTGATAGGGGTTTGTGTTATAAGTTATGTGCATCTATCAAAATTCACTAATAGTACACAAGATTTGTACATTTCACTAAGTATATAACTTACCTTTTAAAATACTGGGACAGGCACAGTAGCTCATACCTATAATCATAGCACTTAGCGAGGCCAAGGTGGGAGGATCACTTGAGCCCAGGAGTTCAAGACCAGACTGGGCATGACATAGCAAGAAATTGTCTCTTTAAAAAGAAGAAAATTAACCAGCTGTGGTAGTGTACACCTGTGTTGCCAGCTATTTAGGAAGCTGAGATAGGAGGATTGCTGGTGCCCAGGAGCTCAGGGCTACAGTGAACAGTGTTAACATCACTGCATTCCAGACTGGGCAATGGAGCAAGAACCTGTCTCAAAATTAAAAAAAAAATTTTTTTTTGCTCTAATTAATAACACATATGGTACAGTGTTTAGAGGTGAATATACAAGGGTCTGCAACTGAATTTGAAATGCATCAAAACAGTAAGATGGGTATAGGGATGACCACGTATGTCTCAAAGGAAACATTTTAAAATGTAATAGCATCTAGGAAGTGGATTCATATATGGGTATTCATTATCTAATTCTTTCAGCTTCTCTACATGCATAATTTTCAAAATAAAATGTTTGAAAGGGAATTTTAAGTTATGATGATCTAATACATGATAATTTCAACTAGACCTTACAGTGTTATAGAGTGGTTAAGGGCTCAAATTCTAAAGCCAGGCTGGGTTCAAAGTGAAGCACCTCTGCTTACTAGCTATGGGACCTTGTATAAATCATTTAACCTGTATGCATTAACAGTACCATGCTTCATGCTTTGATGATTAAATATGAATGGATTGTGTCACCCAGAATACTGATATTCAGAAAACAGGAAGGCACTTAAGAATGCAGTGGGAGCTCACACCTGTAATCCCAGAACTTTGGGAGGCCGAGGTGGGAGGATTGCTTGAGGCCAGGAGTTGGAGATCAGCCTGGGAAGCATCGCAAAGACCCCATCTCTTAAAGAAAATTTAAAAAATTGTAAAGAATGCAGTGGAGAAATGAGCACTGAACTTGGTACAAAAGGAATGGCGGGATTTCAGTATGGCTGGGTACAGGGATAGCCAGAGCCAGTAATCTGAGCGATGATGCCCGTTAATAGTGAAGTTACTCTGGGCTTGGCCAAAGTAGGAACAAATGACAAGAAGCCTTTGGGGCTAGGAAGGGAGCTTAGATTTAACATGGTTGACAAGAGCAGTCACTCCAGATTTCTGAAGACGGCTAGGATATGATGATCAAAGCAGTTATTTAGAGATGTATTCTGGCAATTTTTCTTGTTTTGCAAAGAAAAATCCATAACTTCCACTATTAGAAAAGGAAAATGGATGCCCAGAGGACTCCCAATCCCGGCCTGAGGTCAGGAAACAGTCAGCGTGTTAGGAGCCTTATGGGGCACAGAGTAGCTGTTACATTTAAGCCCACTTTGGCCCAGGCCCTTACTTGCTTCCCCAACCCCCTGGGCCTCCCCAATTTGCACCTGTCCTAGCCTTCCACTCAGCTGTCCTGCAGCAAACACTCTACACTTTACCTTCCACCAGCTGAAGAGAAGAGAGTGGAGAAGAGAGAAGAGAGAGGAGAAGAGAGAGGAGAGAGGAGAAGAGAGAAGAGAGAGGAGAGAGGAGAAGAGAGAGGAGAGAGGAGAAGAGAGAGGAGAGAGAAGAGAGAGGAGAGGAGAAAAGAGAAGAGAGGAGAAGAGAGGAGAGTAAGAGAGAGGAGAAGAAGAGGGGAGGGGAGAGGAGCGGGGAGAGAGAAAAAAGCTATTAAGGGAGATAAAGAGATTTATTTAAAGGGCAGGCAAAGGTAAGAACCAATGGTCAGTTGAAAAAGAACAAATGATTCTTTCCAAGAGAAACAGGCAGCAGATTGGGGCATAAGGGAAAAACATGAAAGAATTCATTCACCAGAATGTACCAAAGATAGCCTTGGAGTTCCCATGATAACTTTCAAGTGTTCATTATTAATCTCTAGTCTAAAACTATTTTCTGAAAAGATACATAATTTCTCTCTAAAATACTTCCATATTTACAGCTTTCTTGTCAAGTTTCAATGGAGATTTATGCTCATAAATTAGGCATAGAAGACGTAGAACCAGTTTCTACCTTGTAAAACATGGGGCACAGAAAGGAAATGCTCTTGCTTGAGTCCCATTTACCCTAGTAAAATCTATCCTTTTGCCAATCTTAGCCATGTACTCTTAAAATTTTAGCAAGTTAAAGTAAACAATAATTTCTAGCTCCCTAACATGGTGCAAATATTAAACAGAAATGCAGGCCAGGCACAGTGGCTTCTGCCTGTAATCCCAGCCCTTTGGGAGTCCAGGGCAGGAGGATTGTTTGAGGCCAGGCATTTGAGATCAGCCTGGGCAACATGGCAAGACACTGTTATAACAAAGAATTTTAAAATTAGCCGGGTGTGGCAACATGCACATGTCGTCCTAGCTACTTGGGTGGTGAGGTGGGAGATCACTTGAGCCTGGGAGTTTGAAGCTTTGGTGAGTTAGGACCACGCCACTAAACTCCAACATGGGCAACAGACTGAGACCCTATCTGTTTTATTCTTTACAAAAAAAAAAAGAAAGAAAGAAAAGAAAAGCACCACCACAGTGTAGTGACAATGTTAATTTTACTCACTCACATACTACAAAAGAGTGTCTTATTAAAAGATTTAATTTGTTACGTTCATATATAAGAGGTTCATTAATGGCTTCACTGTTAGAAATCTCAGTAGAACTGCTGGTTTTGTTAAAAACTATGTGGCATGGCTATCAATGTAATTTTAATAAAAGCCCCAAGCCATTATGTTATCTTCCCATGTTAACAGAAATTAAAGATAAGAAATGACATCTTAAGGGTTATACTTAGAAAAGAAAAAAAAAAAGTTTCAGGATTTTGGAATCCCTTCGTTCTCTACCCAAAATTAGCTCTATCATGTCCCTAGTTCTCTCTCCAGGGTCAAATATTTCTCCTTCTTTAGAAAGATTCTTTCAGAAATCATAATTGTAAGAGTTCTTCAAAGTCTCAGGTAATAATACACATGTCTTTTCACATTTTCATTACAATCAAGACTAACAACTAAAATTTCTCTACTTCGGCAAACTACAAAAATTGTCAAATGCCAGACAGTAAAATTCTACTGTCATTTTTATTTAGTCAACCCAAATGCAAAGTACCTACCAAAAATCAACTCTTATTGCTTTTCCAGCTCTTTTTTTCAGGGGAGTGGGGGGGCGGTGTTGCTTTGTGTGGGGGGTAGGGGATGAAGTCTTACTCTGTTGCCCAGGCTGGAGTGCAGTGGCGCAATCTCGGCTTACTGCAACCGCCTCCTCCTGGGTTCAAGCAATTCCCTGCCTTGGCCTCCCAAGTAGCTGGGATTACAGGTGCCCACCATCATGCCCAGCTAATTGTTTTGTTTTCAGTAGAGATGGGGTTTCACCATCTTGGTCAGGCTGGTCTTGAACTCGTGACCTCATGATCCACCCACCTCAGCTTCCCCAAGTGCTGGGATTACAGGCATAATCCAATGTGCCTGGCCTCCAGCTCTTTTTATAAGAAGGAAAGAGACATACTTACAGTGGCAAAGTAAATATCTCGTCTCACCCACCAAACACTGTACAAAATTATGGACTCCCCAACACCCTCAGGCAAGTGCCAGCAACTAAAAACCACTGGTAAAACAGCATTCTAAGTTTTAAAAAAGGAAGATGAAAACTCACTTAGATGCAAATTTTTATGACACAGGAAAAAACAACAGTTTAACCCAGTATGAACTGAATTTTCTCTCACTGATAGTAAAGGGCTTCTACTGGTAAATTTATAATTTCCTGCATCCACAATTATATTAATATCTATCCATAGAAGATACAAGTGCTGGGTGGTTAGCTTGTTTGGTTAAAACATGACAGTTTAAAAGCCAGTCATAGGTTTGGTATTTGAGTGGACCAGTTTTTCTCTTCACACTCTAAATCCCAGTGTTTTTTTCTCCTCTCTGAAATGGAAAGTATCTGTCAACGGTTATAACAGGTACTCAAAAATGTGAGTTCAGTGAAAATACAGTACCAATGCTGGGGGGGGGGGGGGGAGGAAATCACTCAGTGTATGTCACGTGGAGTATGAAGCACACAGGATGTGCATACACAGGATGAGATTATTACATAAGCCATCATTACCCTTTTTAATGATCAGTGTCTAGTGTCTACACAGAATAAAGGGGAACAATGTGATATGACAAAAAATTATCCAAAGAAGAAGGAACTGAAAAATGTCCAAAGAGGGGCTTATTGGGAAATGTTTTTCTAATAGAGAGGCTCAGTGGGTCAAATCAATTCTGCATTTAAAATCCTTTATTCTAGCAGGCCAGGCATGGTGGCTCACGCTTGTAATCCCAGCACTTTGGGAGACCAAGGTGGGAGGATCACGAGATCAGGAGTTCGAAACTAGCCTAACCAACATGGAGAAACCGCGTCTCTACTAAGAATACAAAATTAGCCAGGCATGGTGGTACATGCCTGTAATTCCAGCTACTCGGGAGGCTGAGGCAGGAGAATCATTTGAGCCCAGGAGGCGGAGGTTGTGGTGAGCCAAGATCGCGCCACCGCACTCCAGCCTGGGTGACAAGAGTGAAACTCCATCTCAAATAAAAATAAAAGTAAAAAAATAAAATCCTTTATTCTATTTTCAGTGCATCACATAATTTCTATATTTTATACTATTGCAGTCTGAGGAGTTTGTCAAACTGTTCTGTCCTCCTTTCCTTCTCCCACTTAAGTTTATCTAGCTCTCAAGCATTTACACTTTTCACTTAAGTCTATGTAAGAGAATGTGTGTACAGACACAAGTACATGTGTTCAGCTGGGGGAAAATGGAGGCAAACAGCCCACAGCCCCAGATCAAGACAAAATAGCCCCTATTTATTTCAAAGAGAAAGCCATTATTTAGCTCATTTCTTGTAAAAGATTTTTTTTTAAGTTTGGCTCCCCCTCTGATTTTGAGTCATATACTGACTGCTCTTACTTGATTCTCCACTCACATATGTAGAATCACATTTAGTGCTTGCCTTCAGAAACTTGTATATACATAAATAATTTGCAGATATCCACATATATTTTTGCAGATGCGGGTAAAAATATAAAAAAAAATAAATATTCTTAAAACTACTTATCAGTAGAAAAACCTTGCAGATGTAGTATCAATGATAATTGTGAAGGAAAGGTTTATCATAGAATGTTCCAGCAGGAAAAGCTCCAAAAACCTTCACTAACCAGCTCTATGATCAGGCTGCTTCTTCCGTTCATTTAGGTCAAATGAATTTTGATCTTAAAACAATTACCCATATGAAAATTTTTTTTTAAACCCAAAAGCTCAAAGTCAGGCAACTTATTATCACCCATGACATTTTTGCAAAGGAATCTGTATTTGGAATATGTCAATTTCTTTCAAAGCCTCATTTCAAATGTAAAGATTCTTTCCTAGAAAAACCAAATTGAAAAGTCCTCTCTCTTTTTAGAAAAGCAACATAAAATCAACAGTCTCATACAAACTCTTTAATCTGTGCCTGTGATTGTAAAATGTCAAATCCTTATAATAAATTCCTTATATCTTTCCTAGTTCTTCTGCTTCTGTGATTTAACCCTAATAGACCCAAACTTATGTGTACGTAGGTAAATAATCTAAGGTTTACATACATTTTTAACCCCAAACAGGAAATCCTCTAGCCATAAAACAAAAGATAAACACAACTACCTGAAAATAAAAACAAAACTTCATACTTTTTTTCTTTAAGTATATACTTTGCTCACTAGGAAGGATAAAAAAGGCGGTGGGTAGGGGAGGAAACGCATGCATGTCAAAAGACAGATAACTCTAATATACAAAGAGCTCCAGCAAAGAAAAACATACAAGTGACCGTAGAAAACGGGCAAGGAATACGAACAGACACTTCACAACAGAGCAAAGCCAACGACTTACAAGTATATTAAAAAGATTATCTAACTCAACAGTGGCCAAGGGAAATGCAACTTAAAGTAATAATGGGCAGGCTGGGCGCAGTGGCTCATGCCTGTAATCCCAGAACTTTTGGAGGATCACTTGAGGTCAGGAGTTTGAGACCAGACTGGCCAAAATAGTGAAACCCTGCCTCTACTAAAAATACAAAAATTATCTGGGCGTGGTGGTATGCACCTGTAATTCCAGCTACTCAGGAGGCTGAGGCACGAGAATCACCGAGGTGGGCAGATCACTTGAGGCCAGAAGTTTGAGATCAGCCTGGCCAACATGGTGTAACCCTGTCTCTACAAAAAAATACAAAAATTAGCCAGACATGGTGGTGGTGCACACCTGTAGTCCCAGCTACTTGGGAGGCTGAGGCAGGAAAATCGCTTGAACACTGGTAGGTGGAGGTTGCAGTGAACCAAGGTGCCACTGTACTCCAGCCTGGGCAACACAGTAAGACAGACTCAGCCTCAAAAGAAAAAAATTTAATAATGAGCAACTGCTTCATCCTCATGAGATCAGCAAAATTAAAACAAGTAACACCTACTGTTAGCACAGAGAAATAAAAACACACAACACATGGATAAATCTTCAGGGATATTCACTGAAACATTGTTCACAGTGCTTTAAAAACATTCTAAAAGCAAATGCTCACAAGAGGGGAGTGGTCAAATAACACAGAGTGTAGTCATGTCATGAACTATTACTCAGCAGTAAAATGAATGAATTAGAGGTAAACCAGAAGACTTGCAAGGATTTCCATGAGTTACTGATAAATAATAAGATGCAGGTTTGTGAACAATGATCCCACTTTGATCAGGCAAACACCTATGTTAAACAAAAAAATCTACATTTTGGCAAGGAGGGAAGGGAAGCAGGGATCTATAGGCAGAGGAAAGTATACTGTATTGATTCCAGATTGATAACACTGGTTCTTAGCGGAAGAGGATGTGGAACATGGAGAGAGGTGGGTGGAAGGAGGGAGGAGAAGGGAAGGAGGGAAATAAGGGGAAAATCTCATTTATGGAAGAGTTATGTGTGTATGTAAATTTTAAAAGATTACCTTTGCCTTTATACATTTTTGTATAATTGTACATGTTAAAATGAAGCCTAATTTCTTACAAGTATATTAAAAACAAAATATAACCTATATAGGAAGAAACTATAACTAAACTATACTAGCCATGAGATTCCTTGGGTCTTGGAAAGGAAGACAAGTGACAAAAATGTATCCCCACATCCCAAAAGAAGCAGAAAATGAAAAGTATGAAGGCAGTGGAGAAAATAATGTATAATGGAGAAAAGGCTGGAATCACTATCTTAGAACACTGCCAGAGAAAGAGGTAAAAGAAAGTACCTCCTTGAGCTGTGCCTGGAAGCAAAAAATCAATACAGAAGGAAGGCATTTGGCTAGTTAGCCCACAGCCTCACAGGCAAGGCTCATCTTCATGGGTTATGCTGAGGCAATGTTAATTTGCCCAGCCAGGTAGTACCCACATTAACCAGGTGTGTATCTCCCCTGCTTAGAGACTGTAGTCACCCATTCCTCAAGGATGCTATGAGAGTCCACCTTCATGCACAGGCAAAGTGGCATCACATTCTATGATGACTATCTACCATGATCAACTGAACAACCTCCAGAGGATGTAAAGTCAAGGGCCCCAGCAGCCCTGCAGACAGAGATCAGGTACAAAAATACCCAGCAGGATAGAAAAAGAGGCTCAGTGAGACAAGAGCCCAATAATGAAAATGAAAAAGACAGTGTGCATTCCCCACCCCCACCCCCCACCCCCCGGTCATCCAAGATATGTTCTAGACAGAAACCATTTTGTGGAATTATCCTGAACCGCAGCTTCCCAGGAATATATCATGGGTGACATTACATTGCATGTTTTCTATACTGACACCAGCTGGCACAAGGCAATAAATGCCTTTTGTTTGTTTACTGGATCATCTTCTTTCTTCATATAACACAGCATGCCAATTTTTACCATTGCTTAAGGTAATGCTCAATATCCCCAAACAGAACATAGAAACTCTTTGTGCATGGCTAAAGTTAAAGATCCAATATTAGCAAGCAGAAACTACTATCAATCACTGAAAGACTTATTAGAGAGGTTTTTGTTTGTTTTGTAGTGATAATAGTTTGTAAAGTTAAATCTGTAGAAGCATCCATCTTTGGGCTCTAAAACCAGAAAGCATTACTCAAAACTAAGAAAGAACAAATGAAGATTTTCTGGACAAGGCCCTGAATCCAGAGCTAAAGACCACAGGAGTTGTTGGATACACAGACTATAGTGAAATAATACAACTTTCAAAGCTGTTACAGTAAATGAAGACTTTAAACCATCTGTGATGAGAAAAATAAATTAATGAAGTATAAAGAGATCTAACACCATGAGATAAACATTCGAAAGAAGATGGTAAATGCCCAATGACTACACAGATAATACAGCAAGATGTACTATTATTAATTATTTGTTAAATACAAGTATCCTCAACATTATACAGAACTGTCAATGACAGAGCACTAGCCTAAGACCACTCGATCTGACTAGGTTGAAAAACAATTCAAACATGAAACAAGCCAAAGTGATTACATTTCAGACATGTGAATTTTATAGAGTTCGCTGCAATAAGGGACTATAAGCTAATGCCATAGTACAGAGAATAGGAACAGAGGCATCTAGGATTAAATATCTAAGAAAGAAGAAGGAAAGCAAAGACAGAAAACTCTTAGGAGCAAAAGAATAGAGAGAGAGCACAAACTGCAGACAGTTTGGCCAAAAGAAGGGATGTGGAATGAGATTCGGTAGCCATGAGAGCAAAGTAAATAATCCTTAGGAAAACATTTTTTTAAAAAAGGAAAAAACAAAATAAGTGTAAGCCAGCAAATTCTCACATTAAAACCTGTTTCACAATCAAGTAAAATAACTTTCAGTACAAAGTCAAAAGACACAAAAATCTTGAGAGAGAGAGAGAGAGAGAGAGACTGTGTGTGTGTGTGTGTGTGTGTTTCACTGTATCTATAAAAATTTTTCTGTAAGATACACAAGAAGCTGTAAGAAAAGAAGCTGAATGGCTAGGTAACAGGGATGAGAGGGAATGCTCACTCATCTTTTAGATCCCTAAAGATCCCTTAAAAGCCATGTAAATACATTGCGTACTTTAAGAATTTTTTTTTTTAATATTTTTTATCGGGCACAAGGAAATGCAACCATAAGGATCTCAGCTCAACAACAGACCTTTTTCAAAGCAAGAACCTGATGAGAGCCAGCAAATGAAATGCTCTAATACTCTTTACTTTTCTGCAGCAACTAACCATTAATCCAATGACTAAGTTCAGAGATAACATCTGACGGCAACTGTTCACATCTTCTGAAGTGGAGTGATGATACCAGCCAGCCCGTGTGCCCCACTTCAAAGTCAGCCCTGCTTAACTATAAAGATTTTCCTAATAAGATTTTTCCCTTCAGAGATTTAAGAGCTCTAAAGAGAGAGAAAGATTATAACATGAAAGGAAAAGAGAACTTCTAGACCTCACACTGCCTGTCCCACCATCTTTTTTTTGTTTTGTTTTATGGTTTTGTTTTTTTAATACATAGGCTATGATGCCTAGGTTTACTGTTTTTGGTTAATTATTCAACCGGTTCTAGGGTGCGTAAATTCTCTTAAACAATGAGCTAGTGGGTTTCTTAAAACAAAAACAACAAAACAAAACTCTATTCAACAGCTTTTTCCTCTAATGCTAATTTTAAAAAATTAACTACAGAGGAAATATAAATACAACTTACAGAAAATGAACAGGAAGCTATATAGTTATAGTATTCAAATAGTCTACTTCAAATGCAATCACCAAATAAATCCAAAATGAGTAGGAAATGAAGAAATTTTACACAGTGATGCCTACACAAAACTCAATTCAGAGAATAAACACTGATGATCAGAGCCATGCTTCCCCATGCCACATTACTCAGAATTAACTATAAAGAAGTATGCCAGGCAGGGCACAGTGGCTTATACCTGTAATCCCAGTACTTTGGGAGGCCGAGGTGGGTGGATCACCTGAGGTCAGCAGTTTGAGAGCGATCTCTACTAAAAATACAAAACTTAGCCTGGCATGGTGGCTTGCGCCTGTAATCCCAGCTACTCAGGAGGCTGAGGCAGGAGAATCACTTGAACCTGGGAGGCAGAGGTTGCAGTGAGCCAAGATTGCACCACTGCACTACTGCCTGCGCCACAGAGCAAGACTCTGTCTCAAAAAAAAAAAGTATACCAAACCCAAGCAAAATGTACATTTTAATAGTAAAGAGAGCATATTATGAATCTGGGAATAAAGCCACCAACTTCAGGCAAAACAGTTAAGACAAATGGAGAGCAATAAAATAACCTATTCAACACAGTCAACAGGGACACAGTCTTTAGATATTACCAGAATACATATGTAAAAGGGAGAATTCTCCAAATGTGTTTGACCATGACTGAAAAAGAAGGGAGAAGGAAATGGGGAGGAGAGAGAAAACTAAGCTCCTGGAGGAGAATGATAAATGCCAACGGCTCTTTGAAACTACTGGAAATCAGAACAGTTAAAATAAAATAGAGGACTTGAAGTGTGAACAATTCAAATATAAAATACGTTATTAGTTATAGCAATGTTAATAGTAGTACTAGTATTAATAGCAGTGGCTGTGACTGACATGATGCTTTTCTATGCACTTGTAACCATGACGCGTGCATAGGCACCATGACCATCCCCAATTCGCAGCTGAAACAACAAAGACTTGGGAAAGCTTAGTTAACTTTTCATGCTCAGTGCAGCTGTCAAGCACTACAACAGTCTCTACATAGAAAATCCCTTCAGTAACAAATTTATCTTTATGCCAACAGCATATATGCATTGGTAAACTTAGTTCCAACATCTCTGGAAGGAAAGCAAAGCTTCAAATTAGGTAGATTTTATTACCCAAGAAACAAGACCCCGGAATCTCAGCTACGCAAAGGAAAATTTATAGCAACAGAGGTGCCACTTGATTTATCTCTAGAAACATAGGTAATTTAAGTGTTCCCAACAAGTTCAAAACTAACAAGAGATATACAGGCCTATACAGTATCTGCTACTTTTAGCTTTTACTCAATACTACATAAAGAAACACCAACTTCATGACTACTAAGCTCCAAAGCAACAGAAATGGGAGTTGCCCAAATATTTCCTTTTTGTAGTGCATCAAAAATTTACCTGAGGCAGCAAAAATATGCTCTATCTGCTAGTATATCAATTTAGAGAGAAATGTACTTCCTCAAAATATGCCCCACAAGCAAATGCCCACACTGATCTAAGGGTGACCATAACACATCTTTATTACTTCCTGCCACAGTGCCTAAAATCCCACCATCAGGCTTCTCTTCAAGGATTTTCTTTTAAAAAAGAAAGTAAATATCCCCCAAATAAAGCAACAATAAAAAGACGACAGGGGACATTATATTTGAATTATTCAACTAACACTTTGACTAAGAAATTATGACATCAGCCTGTCACTCCTGTCTGTAATCTCAGCACTTTGGGAGGCTGAAGCAGGAAGGATCACTTGAGCCCAGGAGTTCGAGACCAGCCTGAGCAACGTAGTGAGACCCTATCTCTACAAAAAGGGAGGGAGAGAGGGAGGAACTCTGCCAGCTTTAAAAAGGAATGTTGTCAGTCGCCCTCCTCACTGCAGAAAAAGCTGAAAATTCATGCTGTTGAACTACAAGTACTACCCAATAGAAGCAAAAAAGTAAAAATCTATTTTAAGTAAATAAGTTAATGTTGCTAAAACAAACCACTTCACTTAAAACTTGTGCTACATCTTTTTTTGCAAATCCTTCAAGTGGGCCTAGAACAAAGCTTTCAGATACTACTACGTATTTATGAGCGCCAATATTTCAACCAAAATACTCAACCCCAAAGCAAGCTCTGACTGCAAATAATAATCAAATGTGTAATTAATAGAAAAATTAGTTCCTTTTCATAGTTCTCAGAGTTGTATAATCAAATTTTAGGTGATTATGTACAGCATCTTCAGATAATCCAAACCACTCAAAAATCTTTAAGGGCCAACAACATGCACAATGTGGAGATCTAACACTTTTTCACAGAGAAGACACCCCGCCCCAAAATAAAAAAGTCAGGTTGAAATGACACCTTTTCAGTATAATTTGAGCTTCTGAACTATTTTTGATTCAGCAATCCTTAACACAACATTTTTGTAATTTAAATGAAATGGTCACAGAAAACTGCAGGCCATTAGTTTGTCCCACACAAAGCCAGAAGATTAAAGAGGTCAACAATGTACACAATGTAGGCTTTTAATTCTGGTGGCAGTAACAGACATGGGCCATGTTTCAAAATGGGGAAAATACTCTTTACTTCATGTAGGATGAACAAATTGTCTGAACTCCTTCAAGAAATATGTTTTAAAATACTTATCACCTCATTAGCAAACTGACAAGTGAAAAAGCACATAAATATCTTTAAATAGTTTTACAAATATGTAAGATATTATTATCTACTGATGTAGACTATATACTAATATAAGTCACATAAAATTCACCCAGTGATAGTGTACAACTTAACTGTTTGGTGGTTTATTCACAGATACGTACAACCATTACTACAGTCCATTTTAGAGCATCTTATCAGCTCCTAAAGAAACCCTGTACCCCTAGACCAGGCGTGATGGCTCAAGCCTGAATTCCAGCACTATGGTAGGCCGAGGTGGGCGGATTACCTGAGGTCAGAAGTTTGAGACTGACCTAGCCAACATGGAGAAATCTTGTCTCTACTAAAAATACAGAAATTAGCTGGGCGTGGTGGCGGGCACCTGTAATCCCAGCCACTTGGAGGCTGAGGGAGAAGAATCATTTTAACACGGGGTGCGGAGGTTGCAGTGAGCTAAGATCACACCACTTCACTCTAGCCTAGGCTAAAGACTGAGACCGTGTCTCAAAAAAAAAAAAAAATAGAAAAAAGAAAAAGAAAGAGAGAGAGAGAGAGAGAGAGAGAGAGAGAGAGACCCTGTACCCTTTAGCTATCATTCCCTGCCCCTATGTCTATATGTGAATATTTAAGTACTAAACTGTTAAGTACCCAAGACACGGCAATCACACTTGGTCATAAGCTTAAAAGCTCTAAATCTATTGTCCTTTTCTTAACAATAATACTTAGTAGAAATTTAGTCTAAATTTGTTCCTTAAGCCTCAAGGATCACAAATTTACCCTTTCTCTTCCATAAGACTCTTCAGATAATTCCTGTTTGTGAAAAGGGGGACCAAGGCAATCAAAACTCTTAAGTATGACCCTCACACACACAAATGCACGCTGTTTCACACCAAAAGTTAAATGAAAATAAATAAAGATAAAGCCCGTAAACACATTTTAAAATGTCTTATTTGATACTATCTACATGACAAACAGTAAACACCCTCATTCTATAGCACGTGCCTTTCTTGGGTTTAGAAAAGTATAACCAGGCTCCAAGTCCAACTTTGCTGAACTTAACAGGGCCTTAAAGAATGTCAGAAACTCTCTTCCTCCACCCACATTAAATATACACCCCCTAAAACTGTTGATTCACCGGATTCTCAGCTGCCAAAGAAAGTAGACTAGCTTAGTGTTTGACATTTCCTTTTGGCAGTCATTAGTCCTTAATGTGTCACTGTCTAGAGGCTAAACGGAATAGTTTTATTCATTTCTACTTTAGCAGCTCATACTCCCGGGCCAGAGAAAATGTATCAAAGGCTAAATCCACCCTAGAAGAAAGTTGCCAATCTAAAATTTTATGATACAAAAATAACAATATGATCAAAACATCTCTTACCACAAGCCCCTTATTACTCAAGTCTGATTCAGTCCTGGCTCCTTCTGCAGTAACTTTGTACACAGGAACAAATTAAAGGGAGAAAAACAAACATTTCCTAAGACCTATGACAATGTCAGTGAGCCACCTACTAATGGGGAAAGAAGACTGCTTCTAGCCAGTTAAGCTTATTAAATGGTTCTTCATTCCCACCAAGCCAAGAGGTCTGCTGTCCCCTGCACACTAATTAATTTTTGACTCTAAATCTTTTGTTTCTCCCTTAGCCCACTCCCCAGTGCCAATGAATTCCAACCCTTTCTTTCTTTGTATATCCTATTTACTATATATAGTTCTATACTTGCTCCAGTGCTTTGTAATAATAAAATAATTGATAAGTTTTTTTAAATCTCCATTGTACTAGGATTATTCTCTTCTAAGACAGATCTTTTCAATTCTTATTTTTGTCCTCTAAAAAAGAACACCAAAGAAAAGGAAAGAGAAAGACAATGATAGATTTAGAGTCTCTCTCTATAACTAGGAGTCACGTCTTTTAACAACCAACAACCAAAGTGAGGAATCTAAAATTATACTGGCCAACAAAATAGTGCTACAGCCACCTAAAACTGTGCTGAGGTAAATTCAATTATAGAGAACCTGAATACTGCAAGCTAACCCCTCCACTAAAAAAAAACACCTGATTACTGCCATTTATTAAATTCAATTCAATCAAAGTCTAGTGAACAATGTAAAAACATCACTACTAAATTATATAACAGCCAAGCAGATAAGAGACAAAAGGTTTCGCACTATACAAAATAGGGCTTTAAAAATACGACTCTGCGGCCAGGTGCAGTGGCTTGCGCCTCTAATCCCAGCACTTTGGCATACAGAGGGAGGTGGATTGCTTGAGCCCAGGAATTTGAGACCAGCCTGAGCAAAATAGCAAAACCCCATCTCTATTTTTATTTTTAAGGCTGCTCTGTCTATGGAATAGCCATTCTTCATTCCTTTGCTTTCTTAATAAGCTTGTTTCACTTTGCTTAAAAAAAAAAAAATTAAATGACTAGGGAAAGGGCCAAGTCTCCAAAAAAGCTTGAAGAATTGCATGATGAAACCCCTAGATGAATAGGCAATGACCATTTTTCATCTTCTAAAAAAGTGCTTACTTTTAATTTAGCCAAGAAAATTCTTCTGTTCAGTAACTACAGTAGACTCCTTTTGGGAGAATCCAGAAACCCAAATTGACTATAGTGACAAAGGGTTTAGTTCAAGGACACACCTACAGAAGAATCCAAGTACAGCTGGGCAACAGGCCTTAGGAGCGTCCATACAGAAAGCCCAGGACGCTCTTCTTGGCTGGCTATCTCATTCTCCAATCTCAAATGCCTGACCCATTCTTGCTCTCTTTGCTGCCTATCTAATTCACAGCTGCTACTCACCTGTAAGTTTACTTTGTTAAGACCTCTATGACCCTGGCTCTACTTAATGCCATCATTTCTTTCTTCAGTTCCCATTGCTAATTGCGTCATTTTCCCATTATTTACTTATACAAATCCCCAAGAGAACCTAGTTGACCTAATAATCAGGATAAGCACCAGCCAGCCTATAAACTGGAGAATGAGAAGAGGGCTGAGTGGGCTAAAACAAGGCCTTCCAAGGGTTGTAAAACATGCCAATGCGCTCCAAAGGGTGCACACATGGCAAGGACTGTGCCCTTAGACATCTAATATGCTAACACCTACTCAACTAACCATGATGGGGATGAGATGGCCTTATTTAAAAAAAAAAAAAAAAAAACTTTTGAGTTTTTTCTAACATATCCACCAAAAGGACTGAGAGTACTAAATGAACTTCCTCACTTAACCATCACCAAACTTTAAAAATCATCAATTTTCTGCTTTCTTGTTTCATGTCACCTTTCCAATGGTTTTTCTCCTGCAATATTTTTAAACAAATCAATACATCTCACTTTATGAAGAATTATCTTGTATGTAACCATTCCCCCTAAACCAATGTTCATATCTGTTCAAATCATGAGGGTTAAGGATAAATGAAACTTAATCGATACCTTAAAAACAAAATATAAAATTATTGCTATTTATTAACATAATCCTAAAATTAATGTAATTCTAGGTTCAGAGCGGAGGGGAGGGGAGGGGAGGGGAGGGG
>NW_022437011.1:8592032-8672391 GCF_009761245.1 Sapajus apella | reverse complement strand
ACCGGTTAATGTAGCACTGGATAGGAAAACCTAAGAATAGTTTGATTTTAACCTCTACAGTTGCTCAATTAGCCCTATAGAAAGTAAGTAAGAGCTAGTCAATGATGTCATGTTCTTTAACTGCCATGATTAAAAATTTTAATTTTACAATTGGATTTTTATCTGAATGATACAACATTTAATATTGCTTGGAAAAAGAAAAATCCAGCAAATGTCTTAACCCATTTAGGCCTAGTGTTCCACTATTGGAACGCTAAACTTGTGGGAGTTATTTATATCCTACTACTCAAGGTCCTCACCAAGGTCTGATTTTTCACAAAAAAAAATTTGTAACCTCTGACATAAATGGGTTAAAGCCTTGAGTCTGTTTCTTTAATTAAAAAACTATAATGACATAAGAAAAAATAGTTTTGAAAAGGTGTCCTTTATCACAACATAAATCACTAAACAGGGTATACATTAATGGCCAGTTTTAGAAAACAATGTTCCTATATACAGTGACTTCAGCTACTTTTCACCAAAAATACAGAATCTTCAAAGTAAAATAAACAATATGCTCTGCTTCCCAGCAACAGGTATATTTATTAGTATGAGCTTAAAAGATTATAGCTCAGTATTACAGGTCTTTTTGGTGTATGTGTGAGATAAAGTCTCATTCTGCCGCCTAGGCTGGAGTGCAATGGTGCCATCATGACTCACTGCAGCCTCAACCTCCTGGGCTGAGGCTGTCCTCCCACCTCAGCCTCCCAAGTAGCTGGAACTACAGGTGTGTGCCACCACACTGGGCTAATTCTTTGTATTTTTATAGAGACAGGTTTTTTTCATGTTGTCCAGGCTGGTATAGTTTTTTCTAATGAAATATTTCAGGTCATTTTACACCAGGAAATAGTAAGCAATATTCATACAGACACAAGAAGAAGGCCAAGCCAAAACATTAATCTTTTCACTCCTAGAAGATCACTTTCATATTTGAATCTAATAAAATCAGTAACTCTTTCTCAAAGCAAGGAAAAGTAATTCAGGCTAATATGTTCCAGTGTTAAATTTAAAGGACGGTTAGCAAGGAAGCCTTGAAATATAATGCCATACTGTATTCAACTTGGTAGATTATTATAAACTGCAAACATTAAAATATCTTCAACTGGGGCTGGGCGTGGTAGCTTACGCCTATAATCCCAACACTTTGGGTGACTGAGGCCGACAGATCACAAGATCAAGAGATCAAGACTATCCTGGCCAACAAGATGAAACCCCATCTCTACTAAAAATACAAAAATTAGCTGGGCATGTTGGTATGCACCTGTAGTCCCAGCTACTTGGGAAGCTGAAGCAGGAGAATCGCTTGAACCCAGGAGGTGGAGGTTGCAGTGAGCTGAGATCGTGCCACTGTACTCCAGTCTGGTGATAGAGCGAGACTCCGTTTCAAAATAAAAATAACAACAACAACAACAACAATAATCTTCAAATGGAGTTAAAGCCAGAGCAGGAGATCAATCATTCCAAAGCATCTGAAAATAATATTGGTAAGATATTTACTGATCAGATGTTATTTCAGCATATAGTAACTCAAAGGAAATATCTTCCTTATGTTTTCAAATCATGACATTATGAAAAGCCCTAATGGCAGTTTTAAAGAATGACCAAAGGGAATCAGTTCCCAACAGTGTTTGGTTCTATATACCCAATACTCCTCTTTAAAATAGTCTGGGAGCAGTGGCTCATGCCTGTAATCCCAGCACTTTGGGAGGCCAAGACAGGTGGATCACATGAGGCCAAGAGTTCAAGCCCAGCCTAGTCAACATGGTGAAACCCCATTTCTACTAAAAATACAAAAATTACCCGGGTGTGGGGGCGCATGCCTGTAATCCTATCTACTCGGTAGGCTGAGGCAGAAGAATCACTTGAACCTAGGAGGCAGAGGTTGCAGTGAGCCAAGGTCACACCATTGCACTCCAGCCTGGGCGACAGAAAGACTCTGTCTCAATAAACAAACAAGCCAGCCAGCTAGCCTGGGTGACAGAGAGAGACACTCTGTCTCCAGAAATAAAAATAAATAAATAAATAATAAAATAAGCTAGCTATTGAATTACTGGCAAGGACTTCATTAACAGTCATCAGATATGAACAAAGATTCAACTCAAAATGAATAAAATACTCTAAGAATAAAAATGTATTCCACAGACATGTGCCCTTCTAAGTTGGCATTATGACTAAGAAATGTATCAACCAAAGAGGCAACTTTCAACACAGAAGGTCTGAAGTCAGAGAACAGGAAATTTCCTGTCTCTGACAAGGATAGTTTAGAAACTCAATGCTCATGACAACCTGCCCATCATGAAAAGCATTTGAATGGCATCCCTTTATGTAACTACATTTATTGGGGGGAGGAGAGGGTTAAAGATTAAAAAAACTAAACATTAAGGCTAATTCAAGGGCAGAAAAACCAAACATACAAACCCAATTTGTTTAATCCTTAACTGCCATAATCACAATGAGTTTTTATTTACTACCTTAAGTCCTATAAGATACCTAATTTTTAAAAAATGTTTTAAGATGAATGGATACAAAATAAAAGGGTAGAAGTTTATGACTGATAAGCTTTTAGTTTTACATATTTGTCACATATGGGCATTCTAAGCTAAATAGGTGGCCTCCCACAACTATTAGTTGGCTACATTTAAACAATCACAATATTTTTAATTAATCAATTTTTTTATTATCAACACATGACAATTTTGTCCAAAAGTAAAGCCACTCCTTGAGCCAAAAAGAATAACTGAAGGAGAAACTATATTACATTTTCCCTAAAAATACCAATTTGCATATTTGCACACACATTTTATAGTTTTATGTTTCTCATCAAACATGGCACTGCATACACACTAAGAGAGGGAGAGACTTGTCAGCTGTGATTAGATGCTTGAACTACAAAATCACGCAGACTGGAGATGGAGGCTGCCACTTTGGCTCCTTGCTAGAGGCAGAGAGCAAGCAACGGAGTACACACAGAAGGCTGAAAAGCACCTGTCACAGAAGACATGTCCCTTGGTCCCCGCCCATCCAGATCCCTGTTCACCCTATTCTTTGCTACACTTTATTTTTTCTGTTCTTTTGTTCCAAGGCATTTTGATATGTTTGAATAACACCATCCATCATATCCTCATCCTCATGGTTTCCTTGGTCTTGATTCTCTGTGCATTTTAGCAAGGTCAGTTAGAGGGGAAGCTATTAATGACCCCAATTCCAGCCAAGAAAGCTGCGCCCTGGGGAGATTATATTACTTGATCAAGCTTTAACAAGTTCTATCCTATGGAAGTATCAGCTTATTGCCCGTCATCCATGGCATTACATGTAAAGAACACCACAGGAGAATCTCTAGACTAAAAAATCAAAAGCCTTAGTTCTAGTCCTAACTGCTCAAACATGGGTACGTCCACGACCTAACACTTCACTGGTTTCAGACTCAGCTTTGAAAACACTGGTTGAGTTTTGGTTCTGGATAAATGTAATAAATATATACCACCGTGTTTGTCCCACTGAATGTAACTAAAAATCCTGAGCAGAACACATGGAATAGCAATCCAAGAACTGAAATAAAGAATGGTGGAATCTACAATTATAGTTGGAGACTGCAACACTTGAACCTGGGAGGCAGAGACTGAGGTGAGCAGAGATCATACCATTGCGCTCCAGCCTGGGCAAAAACAGTGAAACTCCGTCGCAAAAAAATAAATAAATAAAAATTGGCACGTTTCTATAAAGGACCAAATAGCAAGTATTTTAGGCTCTGGGTCCATGCAGTCTCTTTAGAAACTACTTGGCCAGGCTTGGTGGCTCACACCTGTAATCCCAGCACTTTCAGAGGCTGGGGCAGGCAGACTGCTTAAGCCCAGGAGTTTGAGACCAGCCTTGGCCAAATGGCAAGACCCCATCTCTACAAAAACTAAAAAAATTAGTCAGGCATGCTGGTGCACAGTGTGTGGATGTGTGTCCTGTCCTCGACTCTGGAAGGAACCATCCAGTAAAGGTCTTTCAGGACCAAAAAAAAAAACCAAACTAACCCCTTTAGTCAAACTAGTCCTGAATGAATCATTACCTGGAAAGAATGAATCCACATATTAAGATGTGTGAAACACCATCAAATGTCCCTATTAATAGTGCTTTTGAAACAAACACAGTATGGTTATAAACAAAACCTAAAAATCTAAGACACACAAATCTAAGGGTCTAAGTTTATTTCTAAACTTTGTGACATTAACAACATAAAAAACATTTTCAAAAACATGGGAAAAAATATCCAAGAAAATTTATAGTGCCCATCGCCCCACCAGCTAGAGATAATTACTAATAATCTGATATATTTAGAGGCTATTACCTGTTAATCCAGAAGTATTACTTTAGATATGAAGTCTTTTCAACCCCGCTTGACAGCTGAAGAGCACAAAGTGATATAAAGGACAGTCTAACAGCAATCCTGAGGAGGCTAAACTCCTATCTGTAGCCTGACACCGGGCAGGCCTACATGCCTGCTCCATCACCCTGATTTCAAAATCCCACTCCACTACTGCTCCATCAGGCCAGCACCACTTCAACAAATAAATAAACATGTACCTTTCTGGTATTAAATAAAGGTTAAGAACTTGCCTGCTAAATACTGCAATTCACAATGCCAGGGTAGCTTATACACAGGAAGTACTTCAAACCTCTTTGAAAGCAACACAAATTTAACTGGGGTAAGATGTCTTCTTCAGAGTTAAGGTCTTTTAAACTCTTTATCTTGAACAGTAAAAAAATCACATATTAATTTCTGACAAACAGAGTTTCCAAATTAAATAAATGCTGCTCTGCAACATAGATGAACTTGGAGGGCATTATACTAAGTGAAACAAATCAGACACAGAGAGAAAAATTTTGCATGATATTTACATGTTCTCTAATACATAAAAACAAGACAGTAGAAAGGTGGGTTACCAGATGGTGAGAGAAGGGGACATTTATTGTCAAAAGGTACAAAGTTGCAGCATCAATAAATCTAGAGCTCTTGGCCAGGCATGATGGCTCACACCTGTAATCCCAACACTTTGGGAGACCAAGGTGGATGGATCACTTGAGCCCAGGAATTTGAGACCAGCCTGGCCAACAGCACGAAACCCCATCTCTACTAAAAATACAAAAACTAGCTAGGCTTGGTAATATATGCCTCTAATCCCAGCTATTATGTTTGGGAGGCTGAGGTACGAGAATCACTTGAACCAGGGAGGCAGAGGTTGCAGTGAGCTGTGATCGTACCATTGCACTCCAGCCTGGGTGACAGAGCAGGGAAAAAAAAAAAAAATCTAGAGCTCTACTCTACAGTGTGAAGCCTATAGTTAACAGTATTGTATTATATTGTATTTGGAAAACTTGCTAAGAGAGTAGATTTTAGGCCCTCTTAGCACCCACACAAGGTAACTCTAAGATAACAGGTATGTTAAATGGCTTGACTGTAGTAATCATTTAACTATGCATATCTGAATATCATGTTGTATACCTTAGACATATACAGTAAAAACAAAAAATAAAAATAAATGCTGCTGTCGGCCGGGCGCGGTGGCTCAAGCCTGTAATCCCAGCACTTTGGGAGGCCGAGGTGGGTGGATCACGAGGTCAAGAGATCGAGACCATCCTGGTCAACATGGTGAAACCCCGTCTCTACTAAAAATACAAAAAATTAGCTGGGCATGGTGGTGCGTGCCTGTAATCCCAGCTACTCAGGAGGCTGAGGCAGGAGAATTGCCTGAACCCAGGAGGCGGAGGTTGCGGTGAGCCGAGATCGCGCCATTGCACTCCAGCCTGGGTAACATGAGTGAAACTCCGTCTCAAAAAAAAAAAAAAAAAAAAAGGAAAAAATAAATAAATAAATAAAAAATAAAAAATAAAATGCTGCTGTCAAAAAAGCAAGTCCTAGACATGCTCAAATTCTGCATCCAATGCAATATCTACCTACATAAACTCTCCCTGTATATTAGGCAGCTCACAGAAAAGCTTACACTAACAATTCAATAAAATAATCTTCAAATGCCTCTACAGAACTATGGACTACTAATTTAAGTAAGCATCTCTTGTAGAAAACCCAAGAGTTCAAAGAAAGATGGAAATCATACCATAACCGTGTAACAAGATTCAGCCTCTGTACCTGCACACCACAGAGCCCATTTAAACATCTACGGCACTCAAGTACCACCAGTCTAGCATGGAAAGATACTCTAAAAAGCTCTTTTGCTCCACTCACTTCAAGCAGCTATCCCAGACCTGGATCTATTTTATTTAGGTTAGGATATTCAACTTCAGAAACTTAATATTGAAATTTAGATTCTAGTATTTATTTTAGTTCTGGGGGTATTTAATTTTAAAATAAAACTCTGCCATCATTAAGATGTTGTAAAATCATATTTGTTAACTTGGGAAGATACACAATGGTAAAAGTATGAAGAGCTCAAACTTTCAGGTCAGACAGATCGGAGTTCAAACTGCATCTGTATGTATATGTAATTTTGGAGCAACTATCAACTCAACAGGGTTATCATGGGGATAAAATGTCTCTCAGCACAATGGCTGGCATATGGTAAGCAGTATAAAAGCATGGACAATCATTACTAACAACATTTTTAAAAAGAGGAAAAAGGTAAGAAAAGAACAGATATAAGTCTACATATACACATATCCAGAATTAAGTCTGGAATGTTATGCACAAAAATGAGTGGTGTA
Source organism: Sapajus apella (assembly GCF_009761245.1). Taxonomy (NCBI): domain Eukaryota; kingdom Metazoa; phylum Chordata; class Mammalia; order Primates; family Cebidae; genus Sapajus; species Sapajus apella. The sequence continues at coordinate 8,665,644 of NW_022437011.1, read as the reverse complement.
TATATTACAGACAATACATAATGAACACAGAACTTTTATAATCAGGAAAAAATTAAGCTACTCTAATTTTGAAGAGAAGAAAGAGCAGCCACAAAATAATGCAGTGACAAGCTCTTCAGAGTCCTTCAAGAGCGCTGGCTATGCTAAGGAGATTTCAGGAAGGCATCTGCAAAACTGAGAAAGGATAAGCATCTAAATTGAGTGCTTCACTTCACTACAATAACAATATATCTTTTCAAAATATCTTTGAAAATGAACATTAGCTGCATATCATTCATAAATTGCACATCAAACTATTACCCAAATCAAATTAAAATTTTATACTTGACATATTAACATAATCGCATTCCTCAAATATCTGTCCAGTCCAACCAAAATATGTCCAGTTATTGCATTCTTCTTTTGGGATCCTACAACTACTATGTCCAATGTTTTCGGGCAAGAACAGGAATAAAACCTATCCTTAAGGAACATTATCCTTACCAGGTCCTAAACTGAACCAATTTTCTTCTGCCTAAAACTACAGTTTTAAGTATTTAAAAAAATACAAGCTATAACAGAAACTATGCATGGACTACCATGCCATTCTGGACATTCAGTGAGGTTGATCCTAACCTCTTATCTACTCACCTTAGCTGACTGGTTACTTATCAGTCAGAACTGTCCAACAGAGACACAATGCAAGCCAAAAATAAACCACCCATACAATTTTTGTAACAGATACGTTATAGATACGTATATAATCAATGTAAATATGATTTTTCTAGTAGCCATAAGTAAAAAGAAATAGGTAAAAGTAAAGTTTAATAGCAGATTTTATTTGAACCAATATATCTAAAATATTATCAATGAGATAATTTACATTCTGAAATCTGGTGTATACTTACAGCAAATTTCAATTTACACCTGTCACATTTCAAGTGCTCAACAGTCATATATGGCAAGTGGTTACCATACTGAACAGCAGAGAGACAGTACTACTCAAACCCACCGCATATGTTTGTTCTTACCAATTATAAGCCCTAATGCCAGTCAGTCAAACATGACCATGATCTGCTGGCCAAGAATGTTCTGGTCAAAAACAAATGGAGTTCATTTCAAAGGCTGAGGGTCCTTTATATTTCAAATACTGTCTTAAGTATTTTCAGATTTGGAGTTTTGGGGAAAGGGTAGTCTTGTTTATTTGTTCATTGAGGAGTCAGGGTTGAAGGGGGTTATGGTAACAGAGACAAGTCTGGCTCCAATGAAGTCTACTATTAGAAAAACACATGCCTTTAAAAAGGGAGAAATGAACATATTAACAGTCAGCATATCCCTCAGAAGAATAAAGAGGTCAGCTATATAAAGCATAGGGCCCTTCAGAAGTCTTTCTCAGTAGCACAGAAATAACTTCAGAGAACATTAAATCACACAACTGGGCAACCAAATCAGCTATATATTTGAAAACCAGAAATTTTAACCCATCAACCAGACAGCAGACTGCTTTAACTCATTAACTTAATAATTTGAAACCTAGTTCTATGGATATTTCAAGTTTATATGCAGAAAATACTGAGAGTTAAAACTGTTATGTTCTGCACAGAAGAAGAAAAGAAAAAAAACCTGGAAATATATATCTGTAAATGCTAACAGTAGTGGTGGTTCTGTAATTTAATGCACATGTCTGGCTTCCAATTATGAAAAAAATAAACAAAATAGTAATAACATTTTCAAAATTACACTTCATTTTAATTTCAATCCATTCATTTTTAAACCTTTTAAGATTATGATATCCATCCAAAGCTGTTTTTCTCTCTCACAGGCAGAGCAACTTTAGGCTGACAGAGCAAAAACAAATTAAACTTAACCACAATATAACCACATTTCATTTCAAGGAAACCTGGAAGTCATCTGTGAAACTACAAGGATACACTTAGGGTCGCAAAACCTCCACTGTCATGCATCTGTGGTATTTCCCTAATGTGAAGTAAGTAGAGGTCAAATGCATTACTTTTATCAATATTTCCTTAGAGCCTGTACAGTTGAGTTAGCTGCAGAGCCAAGACTACCCTACCAACTCTTCATCAAACCACAATGCAAGCAACGACATTAATGCTGCTAGCCTCCTGACCCTTGGAAATGTTAAAAGGGACTGGCCCTCAGCAGATGAATTAAATTTAACTCTGCTCTGATTTAAGGTATCACTTTCACTTAATTGCTTATTTCAGAGTATTTGGTTTAATTTTTCAACAAATGTCATCTGTATACTGAGACATCATCTATAGGAAATAGAAATAAACCACCACAGCCTCCTCCTTCATCCCCTGTAGAATGTAAGGCCCATAAGAGTAAGGGTCTTCGGTTTTTCCCCCCACACTATTGTATCCTTAGCACCATGAAAATCCAAAATTATTCATTTTATTCATTCTACCAAACCAGCATGTGTTCATTAAGCAAGGATTTACCTCTGGCAGCATTATACTAGACAATGAATGAATATTTTTAAACAGTTGTCATGTTCCAAAGGTTTAAAACCTAGTTGCAGAATAAAATAGATAAAGGAAACACAATTAAACAATAATTCAAGGAAGTATACAATAATAAGGCACAAAATTTCAGTCACCAGAGAAGTAATGTAAGATGATGTAGTTTGAAATGGCCTTCAGCAGAGAGATGAAAACCAAATGTGGACCCTGAAGAAAGAGCAGATTAGGCTTATGAGGTAGGAAGGGAATTTCCAGACGTAATGAATGAATAGTGTCCTACTAAAGACAACAGCTCAGCCTGGCCTGGGCAGGCAGAACAAAGTGGAAAATGGAGAGAGTGAAAAGACACTGAAGATAATGGCAGTGGGGACAGAAAGGGACAAACACAATATACTACCAGAGCAGCTTTTCCACCTTAGTTGCACATTGGAATCAACTGGGAAGCCTTTTAAAATAACTGACACCTAGATCTTGACCCAGAGATTCTGAATTAATTGGTCTGGGGTACACATGAAACATTAGGATTTTTAAGTTGCGCAAGGACTGTAATGTGCATCCAAAGTTAAGAATCGCTGCCTCAGAGAAAAAGCCAGTGGAGCTTGGTAATAAGCAAAACAAAATGAAGAAGACACTTTAAGAATGTGTGGCTATAAAAGTATTAATTACAATATGAGAGAATCTAGGAAATAGAAAAAGTGAGTATTATGTGAGCTTTTCTGGACTTCACAATGTTTACAAAGTTCCATGTAGTAAACAAGTTTTCATTAATGTAGGTCATTTCAATTCTCCACATAACAATTATTTGTCTAACATTTTTCAATAGAAAAACTTAAAATGAACCATTTTTTTAAAAAAAAAAATCAAGGTAGAAGTCAACCAAAAGATTTCAAAATAAATCTTCTAGAGAACTCCTGGATTTCCCAGCTAGAAATAACCTCAACCTCCTTGCAATTTCCACAGCATTTTGTCTGTACCTATGACACTCCCATTAAACCCCCCATAGAAACTGTCTATTCCATAAGGGAGGAATAAGAGTCTCATTCCTCCTCTTAAATTGTGCCCAAAACACTGCTCTGCATGTGACACATTCTCAGAATGAATTGAGTGACGGGCAGACATTGCCGGTTATATTCTGACACTCACTAGAGGTTCTAAATGTTTTTCAATGCTTTATAAATAAGCAAAAATCTATCCCCAGTTGCTTCTGCTTCTTCCAGACCCTTTCATCATGCTAAGCTTTCTTTAAGTGTGCTCCACTGCCCTCCGTTTATCCTCAGTTCAGTGCTTTTTGACGGGACCAAGCCTGTTCACCGTTACACGAGTCCATACAAGGAAACTAAAGTTTTTCACCATACCCAGAGACCATCTCCTAAAATAATTTCTAAATCTCAAGAAGATTTCTTTCAAGACCACTACCTTAATACTCAAATTTCAGCCTCACATCACACATTGTTCCAGTTCTCATTTAAGAATGCTATTGTGGTCTCCATGTCTTCAGTATAAATGAGTGTTTCCCACTTTTCCTTACATCGATGGCATGAATAGACAGCATTGTTTGTATGGCGCTCTACGGAGAAACCTCAAAGTACTCATGACTGGGGTGAATGGCCCAAGAATGTGAAACCACAAGACTCAAGGCATATCTTATATACTGATTAGGAAGCTCTAGAATGGAGCAATCAGAACAGATTTGTCACATCCTCCTTCCCACCAAAGTCTGTTTTTTAAAGTGGTTTCCTAATCATAACTGCATTAGGCACTTTTACACCACTTCCAGCACTACGCATGATAGTAGTTGACTGATCCACTTACCTATCATGAGTTTTTGTTTCCCTGTTTAAGACTGCAACATTGTGAGCCATTCTTCAACATACCCATTAAAAAAAAATATTTTCTAAAGTTCAATCTTAGCTATGGATTTTTAAATGTGTCCCATATTTTCACTGTGACTTAAAAACGGCTTTTTCCATTTGAGTCAACAAAATCTCTAATCTCATTTTTCTGAAGTAGACTGCCTATAATCAAAATATGGCTTTTTTTTTTTTTTTTTTTTTGACACTCTTGCTCTGTTGCCCAGACTAGGGTACAGTGGCGTGACTGTGGTTCACTGCAACCACAACATCCGAGGCTTAAGCGATTCTCCGGCCTCAGCCTCCTAAGTAGCTGGGACCAGCCATGCACCACCATGGCAGGTTAACTTGTATTTTTTGTAGAGATGGGATTTCACCATGTTGCCCAAGATGGTCTCAAACTCTTGGGCTCAAGCAATCCATCCACCTCAGCCTCCCAAAGCGCTGGAACTACAGGCTTGAGTCACCATATCCAGTGGACAATGGCTTTTAAAAATTCAATATATGGGCTGGGCAGGTGGCTCACACCTGTAATCCCAACACTTTGGGAGGCTGAGGTCGGCAGATCACGAGGTCAGTGGATCGAGGCCATCCTGGCTAACACGGTGAAACCCCCTGTCTACTTAAAAAAAAAAAAAAATCAATATGCATCACTAATTTCAGTGTGGTAGAACCAAGATAAAGAGAGGAAAGCATACATTTTCACCCTGAAAATTCCATCATGATTCATCATTACCCATTAACTTATACAGGCCTGTAAGTGAACGGACAAGATGTATGGCAAATGAACAAATGAGAAAGGACCAAGGTCTTTTTTTTTTTTAATGTATTAAATAAGCAAAAAAACACTAGTGATGACAACTAATTTGTACTGTCCTTCTTTCCTTTAAACTGATTTTATGGCCGGGTGCGGTGGCTCACGCCTGTAATCCTAGCACTTTGGGAGGCCGAGGCGGATGGATCACAAGGTCAAGAGATCGAGACCATCCTGGTCAACAAGGTGAAACCCCATCTCTACTAAAAATACAAAAAATTAGCTGGGCATGGTGGCGCATGCCTGTAATCCCAGCTACTTAGGAGGCTGAGGCAGGAGAATTGCCTGAACCCAGGAGGCGGAGGTTGCGGTGAGTGCGCCATTGCACTCCAGCCTGGGTAACAAGAGCGAAACTCTGTCTCAAAAAGAAAAAAAAAAAGATTTCTTATAATTTTTTGACTTAATTTATTGCTAATTAGCGATAGTAAAATAGTGGGTCCAAGGTCTAAATGACAGGGACCCTAAGTTAGCATTAAATAACTGGAATAAAAGAAGTATAAGGTAAGGAAAAAAGAAAGACATATGGCAATAGAGAAAAATCAACAAATATAGAATCTTCTATGGCCTTTAAGGAAAAAAGTCGGGTATCAAATGTCATAGCCTTGGTTTTTATGCACAAACCTTAAAAATTCAAAAGCCCTCTATTCAGTTTGCTTCACATAACTCTACTTGGCAATTATCTACTCTTATGACATTCAACATGGTTCATGAAAAAAAATTTCATAAACTACAAATACTGAAGAGGCAGGTTTTCAACATTCCCTGTTGCCCAAAGTTAGTCAGCCACCTAGTTGGGACAATAAAATTTTAGTGATGTAGAAGGTCATTATTCTTTGGAGTGGTATTCTAAAATATTAGAGGTAAAGAATCGCAATGTCTACAACTTCTTTCCAAAGGTTTGAGGGAAAAAGCACGTTTGTATACAACCACATATATACATATATATTTATATACACACACTCCCATACATGTATTTATATGTTAATTGATGAATACAGATAAATTTCCTACGTATATATTGCATGATTTTTGTGAGTTTAAAATTTCTCAAAAAGCTGGAGAGAAGGAAGAGCCACTTAACCATTTATCCATTCCTTAAAAAATCTGGCCTACCCCAAAAAATCGCGGCGTCAAGGACATATTTGATATTAATAATGAAACATCTCAGATCCAACATGTTATAGAAAACTCCTCATAAATATCTACTTCAAAGAAAAGCTTTCAAACTCACATTGCCCATGTACTCCGAAAGCAGGTCTTGCAGAGCCTGGCGAACAGCGTTACATTCTGCCACAATTCGCTCACGACGATCATCACGAGTGCAGGATGAGTCGGCCATCAAGGCAGCCCCACTAATGATGCTTTCCAAGCGCTCCTCCAGGGAAGGCCTAAAGCGCTCCTCACTGAAGCTCAAGGGGTCCACAATGATTTGTTTCTGCAGAGAAGTATTACTGAATGTTAGTACTCATCTCTGTTCCCTCCTTTATTCAAGGTGAGGAAAGTGATGTTAGCAATATCAAGATTAAACACAAAAATTCCAACATCTGAAAGAAAGTTATACTTCTTAGCAGATAAGGGGCTGTCCCACACAAGTTGGCCTACTGTTGATCACTCCTCAAAGAAAGTACTAGAAGTAATGCTATGCAGCCAAACAGGGTGTGCAAAAGGGATGATACCACAAATACAAATATATCATGCTCACAAAACTTATTCTGAATATCTAAAGGTAAACCTGTATAATACTAGCAATTCAAATCACCAGATAAGAATTACAAAGAAAATAAAAGTTACCTCTCTCTTACGTGCAGGATATAAAACTGCCATGTGATATTCAGAACTGTTGCACCACAAAAAAATTAAAAAATAAAAACAAAACAGGCCAGGTGTGGTGGCTCATGCCTGTAAATCTCAGCACTTTGAGAGGCTGAAGGAGGAGGATTGTTTGAGGCCAGTTCAACACCAGCCTTGGCAACAAGGTGAAACCCTAGCTCTACAAAAAAAATAAATAAGCTGGGCATGGTGGCACATGCCAATAGTCCCAGCTACTCAGGAGTATCACTTGAAGCCACAGCAATGAGCTATGATTGTGCACTCCAGCATAGGCCACACAAGAACTTGTCTCTTCAAATATACACACATGTGCACACACACGATCTCTAACCTTAAAGTTTCAAAAAGAAACGCATTTATAGTGAATTTCTATTTTCCTCACCTTACACATCTCATCAAATTTTCTAAATAATTCAGTCTCAAATTTATCTTATGTCTAAATTAGAGACTTTCTTTCCTCAAAGACCTCTAGTATTCTATAAGACATGACAGCAATCCTTCCAAAAAGCTACTCTATAAGGAAGAACTGCTCCAATAAAAATAAACCCTTTTTCGGCCAGGCACCATGCCTCTTGCCTATAATCCCAACATTCTGGGAGGCCGAGGCAGGTAGATCACCTGAGGTTGGGAGTTGTAGACCAGCCTGACCAATATGGAGAAACCCCACCTCTATTAAAAGTAAAAAATTAGTCAGGTGTGGTGGTGCATGCCTGTAATCCCAGCAACTCAGGAGGCTGAGGCAGGAGAATCGCTTGAACCTGGGAGGCAAAGATTGTAGTAAGCCAAAATCGCACTCCAGCCTGGGCAACAAGAGCGAAATTCTGTCTCAAAAAAAATAAATAAATCCTTTTTCTTTCTCCCTTTCCCCTCCCGACTCCACTTACATCCAGCTTTCCCAGTGCTTAGTGAGGTCTGGTCACAAGTAAGCTATAAGTACAAGGTAAAACATCAGCATCCTCAAGACAGCAGTTATTGGTGTCCCTCCAATTTCTCCCCTTGACATAATTTATTCTCACACTGATAAATGTCTGTGCAAATATTATGGCTTTAATTTTTCTTTATAGAAACTATGTCTTTATTGATTTCAACTTAAATGCCAAATTTTTTTCTACCAAAACCTTGCCCTTTTCCAATAAGTATACATTTCTTCCTTCCCTTCCAAAGAACCCTGTTTTCAAACTGAAAATGCAATACCTTCAGTTCATTATGAACCTACATTTTAGCTGATCATTTTTCTTACCAGGTTAGGTTATTACAGGATTTCTCTTGTCAAAACGGAATACAAAATGCTTTCTGGCCAACAAAAATGAGAAATGAATGGTCACAGAATTTTAATACAGTAACAGAGCCTCAACAGGCCTGAGATCATTTAGTACAAACCCTCATTTTACAAATAAATACCTGTGGCCCTGAGAAGTTAAATGGTTTCTGGTAGATATTACTCAACTTAGGGCAAAATGTGCTACTACTCTGAAAGATACCCAATACTGCCAAATTTTGAGGGGGGAAAAAAACAACATTACTAGTAAATTTTAACATGCACCGTAAGAGTTTGTTATAAAATAGTTTAATGTTTAAAGCTCCATGGTAAAAACTGAGTTCTAATACCAAGGTCTTTAGGCTTAACATGCCTTCTTGCTTTATGAAAAGTCTTAAATCAGCCATGCATATCAACAAGGATCAGCTACCTAAGCCAAAGTAAGGTGGCGAAAGAAAGGAAAGAAAGAAAAAGTAAAGACAAAAAAACAAAAACAAAAACAAAACAAAAAAAAAACCTTAAAAACAAAATGTACTCCACTGTATTATTATTATTATTTTATAATTCACAGCATCCCTACTTTATGAAAAGATGCTGGCCACCTGGAACACAATTTCTCTTCCTTTATTTGTTTTTAATTTGCTCCAACATTACTTTTAAAGCCCTTAAAAAAAAAAGAAAAAGAAAACTTAAACTGCTGCCATCTACTGGAAGCCATGAGGCATTGTGGGTAGGAATTAAAAACACATAACCCACCAGGTAATTACCATTAGAGTTGTGTACACAGGACAGACCTAGAGCATCATTTATGAAAAGTAATTATGGCATTATGCTAAGAAAGTGTTTTAATCCCAAATTTGCTTCCACTTGATTAAATTTTTGTTCATTATTCCACTGTAGTCATTGAAAAGAAGTATACCTAGGCAGACAGGGATTAGAATGATGGTACTTTTGCTGCAGTCACTTAGGATGTTTCTCTGTCTCCCAATAGCCCATGGCCTCTTGGGGGCAGACCCTACGTGTACTTTGTTTCTGTACCTACCATAGCTTCGTATCTGCCAGAAGGTCAAAATCTTGGTTGAAATGAACCAAACTCATATCCTCAATAAAGAATGACCTCATAGGAAACACAAGCTACATAAAAGAATCCAGAAATTTAATTCAAACTAAAAATAAACGTTTTAGGCCAAGTTAAAATCAAGTAAACTGATGATTCATAATTTCTTTTGACTTAGATTACAGATCTAAGTGGAAACTGAGCTATCATTAGAGGCCTTGATCACTTTTCCCCAGAAACCTGTTATCTTTTGAGGGATGGTCAAAAGCTAGAAATTTCCACCCAAGCATAACTTACATCAAAGTTATTGAGTGCATACGCCAGTTCTCCTCCTCCGCCCTGGTGCTGAGAGGCATCGTCTGAGGCAGTGGCCTGGGCTGCATTGGAAATGCCTGTGACCGCCTGCTGCAGCTGCTTGTATATCAGGTCCCTGTTGGCCTTATAGGCTGCGACATCAGGGTGCTGTAGGCATGCCTGGGATGCGGTATAGAGGATCGGAACGTTCTTCTGCAGGATTCCTCTAGCTGCGGCCATCTGATCACGATGGCCAACATCTTTCAGTTCCTACAAGAGTAAAATAAGAAATTGGAGCACTCTTTATATGGGTTCTACTCATATAAAAATTTGTTGGTAAATGCTGAAAAGTTAGAATTTCTACTAATTAGACACATTATCTTCATTAACAATCCAGTTGAAAGTCAATCAAAGAAGGCAGTATGGCTTAGCAGGTAAGATTCTGAGCTTTGTAATCACACAGACCTAGATTTCTCCTGGATATCTGGTGACCTTATTTTAAACCCTCAGGGCTAAGGTTCCCCTTCTGTCAAAGAAAAGCAGTAATAGGCATCTTACTGTTTTGAGGATTAAATGAGATAATGTATGTGAAGTACTTAGTACAGCACTCAATAAGGCATTAAATAAAAGACAAAACTCCCTAGCATCTTGATTACAACTCTATATAGATATATGTAGTATTCCAATCAAAAATAGAAAGATCATGAAGAGATACATTCAAACAGAGTTAAGACCTATTATGAGGATTATTTTTTATTAAGTTGTACAATTTCATTTTAAGAGTTTTGTGAAATTTGGTCCAGGATACCAGAGGTATGCATGAACTAGGTAAACTAGGTGAAGATATGGCAAGGCTATTCTCACAAGCATGTAACTCCTCCCCTCGCCTTCCCCACCCCAAAGACCACTTTAGGACACAGAACCATACTTTTCATACACAGTACATTAACAGTTCACAGGACACTAAGCCATAAAGTTGAGACATATGTGCTTCATAACCCCAATCTATGATTACAATATTCTGCATAGATGTGGCCTTAAACTGTTTTGTTTTTTTTTTTTTAATTTCTTCTACCCCATAATTTCAATTCACAGTATGAAGGATCTGAGGTCCTTGGCATCATTTCCACTAATGATGGCATCTACTTGATAGGCTGAGTAGATACGCTGACAAATAAGTGATGCCAAAAATAAACAAGATGGGAATGGGAAGCGGGTATTTCTGGTATCCCCCTTATACTCGCATTACTCAGAAGGGAAAAAAAAAGGCTTTCGTAAAAGTGGATCACCACCACAGAAGAATACAAGTGATAACTGTAAATGATCACTAAATGTAGCCCAACTCTATTTTACATGTGAAGATGTCAATGTCATCAACTGAATTCGAGAGTATACATTTAAACATTTTGAGTATTATATGTGTAAACAGTAAGAGAAAATTGACCAAGTTAAAAAGGACAAAGTCAATTACTCAATTAGCCGTCTGACTTAGCTATTTAGTGGTTCATCTTTCTAGATGAGTTCTTAATTAGGCATTAGAGACACCAAACTGGCTTCCTTTTTCTGAAACTTCATCTTAGTATATATATTTAGGTTTGCATCTTTATTCAAACCTTGTATAATATGACAGCTTACTTTTCCTCCTAGAATTCTTTCTTGTTTGGAATCTAAATTTGCAAGTAATAGCTCACAGCACTCCAAATGCCCCGTAACATAGTACATTAGGCTAAATATTCAAAAACAGGACCCTGTAGATTTAAAGAATCAGTGATCATTTAAAGACTCAAGCAACAAGGGGCTGTGACTACACATTACACTTAAACAGCTGGTGCTCATATTTTCTGTGGCATTTTCTAAATGCCTTCACCACAATCTAGGGGGTTCTAAAAGTTTTCTAGGAAGGAATTTGCCTTAAAGCACTTAAATTGTTCACTGTTTTACAAAAATGCTTTGCAATCAACTTTGGCATTCCTCCTAACTATCTATGACCTAGATCAGCACAGCCTCTTTAAAGGTTACCAAAGAGACTCGTGGTCATCTCAAGTTAGTGGGTGCCATAATTACTATTGCTGAATAGTAATTCACGACTTTCCTAAGCCATTGCCTGGTATGGTACAAACTTCTACTTTTCCAAAGACTACATTGGGCTAAATATTCAGAAACAGGATCCTGTGGATTTAGAGAACTGGTGATCATTTCAAGACTTGAGTTACGACAAGGAGCTAGGGCTAACCATTATGTTTAAACAGCTGGTGCATATGTTCTGTGTGGCATTTTCTAAATGTCTTGCCCTCATCATACTGTATCTCTGATAGACTCCTATTTACAAAGTATTAGGGATATATTTTAATCTATGATGAAAATAACAATGAAATACCATCATTTGTCCTGACTGCTATTCTTTTTTCTCTCTTTAGAGCTGCTCTTGCCTTAGCACAAAGAAATTTTTTACATAAAGAAACGGACACTATCACAATACAGCACTATTTATTATAGTAAGAATAATGATTAAAAGTATTCTTTTCAACATATATAATGCCAATAAGTAATCCAGATTACTGAGGAAAGCGGCCTATTAAGCAACTTATTAATTACTTATGAAATTAGTCTCTTGGTCTACTTTAGCTTTCATAATCCCCAACTTCACCAATCCAGTGATGGTTCAAGCAGACTCAGGAACAGTCAAAGAACTGCTTTCAATGTAATCTGAACGATCCATCCCATGGATTCACCAAGAAATAGAAACTAACTTCTAAGCAATCTATAACACTGCGTTTAACCAAGAGCTGAGAATTCAAGTGAAAGCCTCCTCTCATTTCTATCTTAACAATATAAAATTACAGCCATAGATTTCTCCTGGATACAAATGGCTACACTTAAAAAAAAGGGTCCATGGTCAAATAAGCCAACCAGTCCAAATTATTTACAAATAAAACACTGACAATAACATCACTATTCAGTGTCTGTTCAGGATTTCAGAAAAAAAAAAAAAAATCACGAAAGGCAAGAATTCATAGACTAAGTAATAAATAAGAAACATTACATTCTCACCAAATACCTCAATAAGCTCTCTGTACACGGAGGGAGGGAATGTAAGCATCAAGGCATTACATAACTAGCATGTTAGGAAGCCAGAGTCGACAATGTGAGGCAGAGGTGGTCCTTCTCATAGGAGCCAAGGTCGATGCCAACTCATCCTTACTTCTGCCATCACTTTTACATTCACAGTCAAAGAACAGCATAGAGCTAATGAAATTCAACACTTCTAGTCAGCAAATAATATTTCAACCACACTTAATTAAAAAGCAACTGATTAGGGTCACACTTAGAATCCAATTCCAGTACAGCAAAGCAGTTTAGTCACTCAGTTGTTAAACAAGTATTTATTGAACACCACCATACCCAGGCAATGTTCTAGGCAGTAGGGATTATAGGAAGAATTAAAACACACTATCTCTGTCCTCTGGAGCCAAATAACCTGTGTTCAAATCCTGGCTCCACTACTTGTCAGTTGAGAGACCTTGCCAGATTACATGACCTCTATTAAAATTAATATGCAACCAGTTATAGTATCTATCTCGCATTATTGTGTTAAGATTAACTGAGCTTATATTTACAAAGGGTTTAAAATAGTGACATAAGATGGCCAACTAGCAGCTCCTAGCATTCATCCCCCTCAAAACAACACCCAAAACACGACTAAACAACTACATTTTAACAAAAATAACTGAGAGCACCAGAGTGCATCAGAGGAGTTACAAAAACCCTAGATACAAAACTCAAGGCAGCCACATGGAAAAAGGAAGGAAACACCAGGCCTCCACCACCCTATACCCCAACCATAATCACCTGGGAACCAGGACAAACCTCCCTACTGGAAGGAGGTAAGCAAGAGGATCTCAGCAACCCCCATCAATACCTCGGACACATATAGACCTCACCACTGTCCCTGCAGTTCTCATAGGCACTAAGCCCAGCTGAGGGAGCTGGCTAGAGTCCACACTGCTGTGTTCCCTCCAAGAAGGGGGCAACACTGTGACTTGCCCTCTATGGCACATGCAACTACTACGCTATACCATCTTGGAAATGGAACTATAGCTGGAGTGTGTCTTGCTCCTGGTGTTAGTGGCCACAGCTTCCCTTCATCCCCAAGGCTAAGTCACCACCAGACTATCACAAGCCATTGGCCAAACATCCCCAAACTGAAAGCAACTGTTATACCCTTACTCATGGGGCCAAGGAGAAAGGAAGCCACTCCATCTACCCTACTTCTCTCCCTGTATTAGCCCATTCTGGCATCGCTATGAAGGACTACCCAAGACTGGGTAATTTATAAAGAAAAGAGGTTTAATTGGCTCATGGTTTCACAGGCTGTACAGGAAGCATAGCTGGCAGAGGTGACGGGTGGGGGTCGTTTAGGGCCCTTACAATCATAGCAGACGGCAAAGAGAAGGGAATCATGTCTTACATGGCCAGAGATGGAGGAAGAGAGCGAAGGAGAAGGTTTTAAACAGCCAGATCTCTGAGAACTCACTCGGGAGAACAGCAAGGGGGAAATCAGCCCCCACAATCCAATCACCTCCTACCACACCCCTCTTCCAACACTGGGGATTACAATTCAACATGAGATTTGGGTGGGGATGCCGATTCAAACAGTATCACACCCCTTTCAGGAAAACAGTACCTTCACTGCTCAGAGGAATCACCCCACACTGGTGCCCAATTTGAAGCAGTGCCTTGCATGCAAGGAAATGGCACCCAGAGCAGTCACGCATCCAAATACCTTAGCAGAAGTAGCTCCCTGCATCCCAAGGAAACAATGCCTGGATTGCCCAGAAAAGTCATGCCCCCGAGGCCTTAGCTGAAGCAGTACCTTGTCTCCTGAGGAACTGGTGCCCTGAAGCAGCTGAGCATCCCAGGGCTAAGCTGCCATAATAACCTGCATCCAAGGAAACAGAGCAGTGGCTGAGCAGAGAGAGACTAGCCCTACAGGCCAAACATCTCTAGTAGCCTGTTTCCCTAAAGTGGGAACCCCTGGAGTCTGAACTGCTGAGACACTCCTCTCCTTGCAGAGTAGGTAATCGCTGTGCTGTACCCCCACCCCATCCAGAGCACACACAACTGCCATTCTGCGATACATGCTGCTGTTGCGCCTGGCTTCACAGAGCCTAGGATACTGCCATCCAGGGGACCAGAGTCACTACTGCATGATGCCTCATCCTCTGGGCCCCAACTTGCCACTGAGCCCTATTGGCTCAGGTTCCCAAATTGTAGATAGGCACACCCTGCTCCCTGGGTCCAAACCTCCAGAGCACCCCTCTTCCCTAGTTGCGCCAATGCTGTGCCCTGCTCCCTAGGGGGAAGAATCGCACCTCAACCTAGGCCCCTGGGCCAAAGCTACTGAAGTGCCTCAGAGTCACAGATCCTGGCTTTATGAGCAACCGATATCCAAATCTGCCAGAGAGAACAAAGCCAGGCACTCATTACATCCCAAGATGCAGGTGCCACAGTAAGTTCACAAAACCCTGAACCTGGGACCCCTGCCCCCCAGCCACTCCAAGCACCTGTATCTGGAAGCCAGAGCTACAGCAGCTGCTTATATTGTACACTGTGTCATACCTGACACAAGGATCCCCTGACACAAAGAGGGATCACCCCACCTACTGTGGGATAAACAGGAGGAGGACCCCAAAAGCCCTTGACACCAAGGACCTACACGACTGCCACAACTACCACCATCTTCTACAGCCTAGGCAACTGAGGTACCCAAAGCTACTGATGATTTCGAACACAGATGAAGAAGCTGCATGAAGACTGTACCACTGCTCCTCCTGAGCACAGAGTCACCACTCTCCAGCCAGCACACTAAAATCCAATTGCAAGGGAAAGTCTCTATAAAAGCCATTTAAAAGACTACAGAAGAGGTGACTGTCCTACCAGGTGCAAAGACATCAAAACAGGGACAGAAGAAACAAGAAAAAGCAAGTAAATATGACACCAACAAAGGAACATAACTCTTTAATACTAGAACCCAATAAAAAGGAAGTCACTGTGAGCCCAGGAGTTTGGGACCAACCCAGGCAACATAACACAAGACCTTATCTTTACCAAAAAAAAAAAAAAAATAGCTGGGTGTGACATGCCTGTAGCCCCAGCAACATAACATGGGAGGCTGAGATTGGAGGATCACTTGAGGCTGCCAAGAAAACGCCATTGCACTCCAGCTTGGGCACAGAGCAAGACCCTCTCTTTAAAAAAAGGGGGTGAGGGGGGAGGAAATCAAATTGCCAGAAAAAGAATTTAAAATATTGTCCAGATGCAGTGGCTCACACCAGTAATCCCAGCTATTTGGTGGGTCATGGAGTCCGGAGAGAAGGGGGTTAAGGCATGTGAACCTGGGAGGCGGAGATTGCAATCAGCCAAGATCATGCCATGCACTCCAGCCTGGGTGACAGAAAACAGAGTGAAAGTCTGTCTCAAAAAAGTAATAACAAAATATAATAAAATAATTATCTTAGGGAAACTCTAAGAGATACAATAAAATACAGATAGAAAATTCACCAAAATCAGGATGTGAATGAGAAATTCAACAAAAAGAAAGTATGAAGAAAAACCAAACAGAAATCATGGAGTTAAAGAATGTAATGATGAAAAACAACAACAACAAATTCCGTAAAAAATACAATAGAAAGCTTCAAAAGATTTCATCAAGAAAATCTCAGAACTTGAAGATATGGTAGTTTGAAATTACCCACTCAGAGAGAGAGAGAGAAAAAAAAGAAGAATGAAAAAGAGTGAAGAAAGCCTGCAAAACTTATGGGAGAGCATTAAATCAACAAATATTCCTATCACAGGAATTCCAGAGGGAAGAAAGACATAGAAAATCTATTTAATGAAATAATAGCTGGAAACTTTCCAAGTCTGGGGAGAGATATGACATATAGTCTCAAAACACCCAAAAAGTCCCCGAAGAGATTGAATCAAAAAGGTAGTTGTAGTTATTGGGTAGGTATATACCCAAGGCACATTATAGTCAAATTGTCAAAAGTCAAAGACAAAAATAAAATTCTATAAACAGCAAGAGAAAAGCATCAAGTCACATAAAAGGGAATCCCCACTAGACTAACGGCAGATTTCTATGCAGAAACCCTACAGGCCAGAAAAGAACAGGAGAAAATATGTGCAAGCTATTAGTCTGATAAGGGATTATTACCCAGAATATGCAAACTCAAGAGCAAAAACTCACATAATCTGATTTTTAAATAGGCAAATGTAGTCAGGCACAGTGGCTCACAACTGTAATCCGGGCACTTTGGGGCGCCAAGGTGGGCGGATCATTTTTGAGGTCAGGAGTTCAAGACCAGCCTGGCCAACATGATGAAACCCTGACTCTACTAAAAATACAAGAATTAGCTGGGAATGCTGGTGCATACCTATAGTCCCAGCTACTCAGAAGGCTGAGGCAGAGGTTGCAGTGAGCCAAGACTGCACCACTGCACTCCAGCCTGGGTGACAGAGTGAAACTCTGTTTTTAAAAAAACAATAATAGGCCTGGTGCATTGGCTTATGCCTGTAATCCCAGCACTCTGGGAAGCTGAGGCAGGCAGATCACAAGGTCAAGAGATCCAGACTATCCTGGCCAACATGGTGAAACCCCGTCTCTACTAAAAATACAAAAATTAGCTGGGTGTGGTGACACGCGCCTGTAGTCCCAGCTACTTGGGAGGCTGAGGCAGGAGAATTGCTTGAACCTGGGAGGCAGAGGCTGCAGTGAGCCAAGATCACACCACTGCACTCCAGCCTGGCACCTGGCGACGGAGCAAGACTCTGTCTCAAAAAACAAAAAACAAAAAAAATAATAATAATAATAGAAGGCAAATGAGCTAAATAGACATTTCTCAAAAGAAGACACATAAATGACCAAAAGGTATATGGAAAGATCCTCAACATCACTAATGATCAGAGAAAAGCAAATCAAAACCTCAATGAGGTATCATCTCACTACAGTTAGAACGGCTATTAGCAAAACAAACAAAAATGCCGGTGGAAACGCAGGGAAAGGGGAACGCTTACACAATGATGGTGGGAATGTAAATCAGTACAGCCATTACAGAAAACTGTATGGAATTTCCTCAAAAAACTAAAAATAGAACAATCATATGATCCAGCAATCCCACTACTGGGTATTCAAAAGAAAGGAAATCAGTACATCAAGGAGAGACGTGCATTCCTGTTTACTGCAGCTCTATTCACAATAGCCAAGATATGGAATCAACGTAAGTGTCCATCAACAGACAAATAACATGTGGCATATATTCACAATGAAGTACTATTTAGCCATTAAAAAAAGACAACATTCTGTCATTCGTGGCAACATGTATGAGCTTAGAGGACACTATGGTAAGTCAAATAAGCCAGGCACAGGAAGATAAATACGTTTTCACTTATAAGCAAGCTTAAAAAGTTGACTCATAGAAGTGATGAAGTGTAATGGGGAGAGGTGGGTAGCCAAAGGTTAGTTATCACATACAAATACAGAGTTAAATAGGAGGAATAAGTTCTAGTGAAGGAGGCTAGTGGACAGTGCCCAAAAGAAAGAATAAGTTTCCATCAGGCTAGGCTCTTAGGATAAAATGAGTATTTGTTTGATTTCCAAGAAACACATTACGTAGTCTACTGGAATATACATCAAGGCCCAAGTCTATAAAAGGCCATTTTGTGAACAGGGCGTACAAAGGAGCCCATGACCAGTCTAGTCTACTCAGTGAATTCTCTTTTAGGAGGCTAAGGTTAATGACTAAAGAATTAGACCCAAGGAAAACCATAAATGATCATAACTTACTATAAATTGAAGAAAATGGAAATATGTATCATTCTAAATCCTGGCAGAAAAAATAGAATAAAATCAAATCGGGTGACTCAAAGGCAGTTTAGAGACTATGCTATTATACAAAAGTATGCACAAAATACAGAGAAACTACAAAGCTGGTAGGACACTTAGGCATGAAGAGACAAGAGGAGGCAGTAGTTACCAAAACCAGGGAGGAAGATGTGTAGAGAATGCCACCTGACAGGACAGCCATCACTTTTAGCAACCCAGGGCACCCAGCAGGAAAGAGACCTGAGAGTAACACCCTAGGCCTCATTCTATCTCCTTTGACCTCCTGCTGGTGCTCCCACTCACCAAGCCCAAGCAGGAGCCCATGGATGAAATCTAGACAGGTTAGGTCCCTGGGGCAGAGAATAGGGTAAACAAGGGTGGGAAACAATATGGATGGGGAAACAACATGGAAGGGCAAACAGAAGATTATCTAGAATGTATATAATAACTCCAATTATTTCTGTGACATCTTATTTCAGAAAAGTTTGGCATTTACTACTACTTTAAAAAATAAAAATAAAAAAAATACATAAGGGATTAAGTACTAGGAACTCTCCATAGATCCATGGCACACGGTATTAAAACTTAGGCACTGAGATGTATTTGGCTTTGGAAGAAAATAAACAACAACAAAAACTCAGGTAGCATTACTTTCTAGTAGGTTTCTTGAATAGCATACAAATTCCAGAAGATTATAATATTTCACCTCAAGAACACCATCTATCTACTTATTCTACCATTTTGCAATGACACACACTAATAAGTGGCAGTCTTAATGTTTATTTTGTTTAAATAATAGTAAGTCTTCATAAACCAAGATCAGACTAGGTTTTAAATTATTTGCCAAACTGTTATCTTTTAAATATAACTTAATCTTTATTTCACATATTCAAATGAGAATTTGTATCAAAACCATTCAATAGAACAAATTGTGAACACAGTTTGGCCAATTTGCCATATTTACAGGATTACTATCTATTCAACAGGTTCTTCTCAGGGTCAATTCACTCCAGCAAAAAAAGACACTTGTAATTAATATGATGGAGACTAAGCCAACAAACGAATAAATGATAAAAGCACATTGAGCCTACACTAACTTAGGCATACCAACCTAGCTATATTACCATATGTAATCTTAAGTACTAGAAATGCAAAACCAGGATCTCACATATACAGTTAGTATGATCCTATTTTATGACTTTAAATTTAAGCAATAGGCTATTATTCACCAACTGCCCACTAACAAGGCCCTTCTTAGTGCCTGGCACTATATTAAATACTATACATACATTATTCAATTGAATCCTTTCAACCCTATGGCACAGATTTTTAATATTAATGTAAATATAACCAAATGACTAAGACATCTCCAGAGCAGAGGCTGTCATATATTAAACATTAATAGTATTTAGCTAGGCACAGTGGCTCATGTCTGTAATCCCAGTACTTTGGGAGGCCAAGGCGGGAGGATATCTTGAGCCTAGGAGTTCAAGACCAGCCTGGGCAACATGACAAAACCCTGTATTTGTATCTACAAAAAATACAAAAATTATCCAGGTGTGGTATCCCGTGCCTATAATCCCAGCTACTGGGGAGGCTGAGGTGGGAGGATCACCTGACCTGGGGAAATTGAGGTTATGTGATGGCACCACTGCACTCCCACCTGGACAACAGAGTGAGACCCCTGTCTCAAAAAAAAATTTTTTTAAGTATTTACTGGCAACCATCTTGCCTCAATGAAAAGAGTCTATAGCAGTCATTGTGGGTTGCTTACACAAATCCATTCCCTACTCCCACCCCCAACCCAACTTCCTACTACCTGTCAGACCTTTTGTTGGGTATTTCTATACTCAGGAAGGTTATACCTTAACCCAGAGCAGAAGGTGGATCCGGATTACTCTGAGTCAGCCATACTCCTTTCCTCTTAACAGTGATAATAGGAATAGGCATTTTGCACAATTCAGATTTAGGACCAGTCTGCTAGGGATTCTTAGACTGTTTGCTTATAAAGAGAGACACATGGAAGAAACAGTTCTTTTTTTCCCCTCAATGGACATATTGATATGTGCAAATGTCATGCACAAGCTTCTGCAGCCACCCCAGTGCCAGGCACACTGAAGATGGCAGTGGTGAAAAATAACAAGAACCTGGATCCTTGATGATACAGCAAAGCTCTTGTATTTAACAACCCTGAAGTCACTTAACGTAACTCAGGACTTATTTAATGAGAAAATAAATCCTCCATTTTCCAAGCAGTTTGGGAGCTGGGTTTTCTGCAATCTCCAGGGCAAAGTATCCTAATGAATAAAGGTATTAGCTAATAACAACAATTCTTCTCGGGGCTTGTTTTAAAACAAGAATTTAAAGCATAAGCTTGATCAGGACTATGAAAGGTATAAGAAGATGGATAGCAATGTATGTATTGTCCCTGGAGAATATACACCTGAAACACACAGCGTCCAATAGCAAGGGTAAAGGAAAGGTTTCAAAGCACCCCAACAGTGAAAATGTCAAAGTCCCAAGTGTTCCTGGAGCTTGGAAAAGTAACACTGATCCTCATACCACACAATGGAAACTACTAACAATTAATAAGAAACAATTAAAAAGTAAAACCTGGGGCTGGTGGGGCAAGGTATGGAGACACTCTCTGATAAGACAATTCCAGTATGAATTAAGGTTTTATTAAAAATCTGAAAAAAACTGCACCACCAACTCAGGTTAATCCTTAAACACACAAAGACCTATTACCTCTCCAGACACTACCTTCATCACAAGTTGTCAAGCTACTTAAAATGTTCACAAGAATTAAATAGGAGTGTAACGTGAATGCAATGTAATTACAACTTTATTAACAGCACACTTCTGAAAAGACACCTTAAATGTTTTTAGTGGAACTATATTGGCAAAGGTAGGTCATGGTACTGTTAGAAAACGGCAGAATGAGTTTTTCCCTCTAGATAGTAAAATAAACAACTGCTTAATATATACCCAAATCATCATTATACCTGTTGCCTTTTGGCTGCCATAATGTTCAGCTTATCCACTTCAGGTTTTAGGGCTTTATACTGTATTCCTAAGTCTTGTTCATTGCCAGCATTCCTTAACTTCAAGATACCATCTTCCACCTATTAAAAAAAAAAAAAGACCGCAAAAAAACAAAAATTCTGAATGTAAGTCTGTAAATAAAGACGATGACATTCTAGAAATTTTCATTCCTGTTAACAGTTACTCAAAAAGCAATCCAAATTTAACTCTCTTGAGTTTGCACGGTCCTCTAACATTTAAACAGTGATTACACAGGATCTTCATAGGAAGTGGGAAAGACACTAATATTGGCCTCTACCTAAAAGTACAAAATTTAACGTATCTTGGTTTCTGAACTCCAGAACTCTACTAGTACAAGGAAATATTTAATCACTATTGGAAAAAGGGAAGGAATCAAAACAGTATCTTTGCTACAAGACCTTCATTAGAGCCAAGACCACGCTGGCTCATAACAGTCAGGATGATATATACTTGGAATAGAGGAGTAAGTGGAAATTAAACAAAAACATCCCTGGTCCATTGAGATAAACCAAATTCAAAACCAAACTAAACCCTAGGGAATGCTGAACTAAGGAAGACCAGTAGCAGTCTTACCGTGATAGAACAAATTACTGACACAGGCCCGTATACTTACAATTTTCAGCTGAACAAGTAGTTTGTAGACATCTGCCATGTCAGCCAAAATCAGCAACCGGGTAACAGCAGAGAGTAAAGCTCGAGCTGCCCGAACCATGTTGCCTCGCTTTACAGAAGAGCAGGGATCATCTGCGAACTCTCCCGCAGCAGTCTTCATCAAATCACCTGTTTTACAGAATGAAAAACAATCTCAGCAAGAATTAACCCAAATAAATGATCTACATTTTAAAAAATATAAAAATAATCCAAACATTGTATATTTCATGCACAAATTTAGTTTAAGACTTCATTTTTGTTGTTTGCTGTACTTTAGTTGGTTTTACAGCTATCGCTTAAAAAAGCACCTTCATATATTGCTGGTGAAAGCATAATATATAGAAAGTGACTTGATACTATGTATCAAGAGGCTTAAAAATATTTCTCTTTGATCTATTAATGTTCCTTTCCAAAAAAGGGACAATGTGTATCCAAAAAGAGAAAGATTCAAGATTTGAACAGGAAAAAAAAAAAAAAAAAAATCTTATCTAACTCAATCTACTCATATCCATAGAACAATACAGAACAGGGCAACAATTATGCAGAACCACCACACTTCATTAATCATCCCAACTATATAATGTGTACAGCCTTAAAGAGACTCACTGGTATGTGAAAATACAGAGTTCACCCACTGATTCATTCATTTCCTTCACAAATCACTACCAAAAGTTCAAATGTTCAACAATAAATATGTAGTTAAGTAAATTATGGTGTAGCTACAATTGACTATTAAAATATTTTTATATATATGAAAAATGTTAAGCAGAAAAAAATGAAATTATAAATGTATATGTTTCTTT
This sequence comes from Sapajus apella, assembly GCF_009761245.1. Taxonomy (NCBI): domain Eukaryota; kingdom Metazoa; phylum Chordata; class Mammalia; order Primates; family Cebidae; genus Sapajus; species Sapajus apella. The sequence goes on along the minus strand of NW_022437011.1, from coordinate 8,642,675 downwards.
TTAAATACAGAGGAAAGACTGGAGTCAAAAGGCAAATAATAGTTATGATTAGTTTACACACTGCCTCTTTACATATTTGGTACTTATAAACAGTTTCTATAATGAAGAGGTATTGTATCTATAATTTTTTTTAAAAAACTAGATAAAAACATATAAAATAGCTTTTACCATAGCTATTAGGAATATCCGATTTATATATTCCTGAGCTCAAGAATTTATTTATAGGCTGGGCACAGTGGCTCACACCAGCCATCCCAGTGCTTTGTGAGGCTGAGGCTGTAGGATTTCTTGAGCCCATGAGTTTGAGGCTGCCGGGAGCCATGACAGCACCACTGCACTCTAGCATGGGTGGCAGAACAAGACCCTGTCTCTTAAAAAAAAAAAAAAAAAAAAAAAATTTAAGAATTTATAACATTTCCTAGAAACTTGTGGAACTTATATTTTCTGTCAATTGTGTCTATTAAAATTATTTCCAGTGCCCACTGTCACTCTTTTCTTATGCCTAGAAACAACTAAAAGGGCCAGTGTTGCGTCTTGTCCACTGGTTATAAAAATAGGGCCTGTATGGAGACTATCTTTGGAATCCTGGAAAAGCAATTACTCCCTCCTTTGGCTGAGCAAGCCCACTTCAGTTCAGATTAAAGCCTAAAAGCCATTCACTCTCTCATGTCTTCCATGAATTTGTTTAAAAACAACAAAAAAAAGGCACTTTCAAGTAGCCTACCTATTTCTCAACAGACCTACCAAATTTCTCCTGGCTATCATCTTTGGATACACAATACAAGTAGAAGAGGGGAATTACAGAGTTAAAAGGCTTTCCTGGATCTAACGTAGTCTTCTCTTAGATCTTCAGGAAGATACAGACATGTGGCAATCATTACATGGATTCGTAATATTAATGCTGATATCTCATGGTATTTTAAAAGATGTAGCGCATTCATTCTTTTGTTTAACAAATGTCTGAGCACCCATCACACATCAAGGGCTATACTGGGTGTCTGTGAACCAAAACACAAGAAGCAGCCAGTGGCCTCCTGGAGCTCTATGGAGGGAGAGACAATTAACAGCTGGTTAACACAAGGCACCTAGTCTCAAAAGGTTCACAAATTATAGAGTATTACAATGCACCCCAAATTAAATAGCCTCGTGAACAAGGTGCTATGGAAATATACTAAAGAAAACCTCACTCAGGAAGAATTTATCTGCAAAGCCTTGCAGAAAGAGATACTTGCCTTAAAATATGTTAATACTGTCTTAGGCTGGGCACAGTGGCTCACGCCTATAATCCCAAGCACTATGGGAGGCCAAGGCGGGTGATCACCTGAGGTCTGGAGTTTGAGATCAGCCTGGCCAACGTGGTGAAACCCTGTCTCTACCAAGAAAATACAAAAAATATAGCCAGGCATGGCAGCAGGCGCCTGTAATCCCAGCTACTGGGAGGCTGAAGCACAAGAATTGCTTGACCGAGGGAAGTCAAGGTTGCAGTAAACCGAGATTGCACCATTGTACTCCAGCCTGGGCAAGAAAAGGAAAACTCCGTCTCAAAAAACGTGTGAGTCAGGCCCTGTGTGTGTGTGTGTGGGGGGGGGGGTGTCTTAAAATGTGTGAAGAGAGAGAGAGACACTGTGTGTGTGTGTGTGTGTGTGTGTGTGTTGTCTTAAACAATATTACTATCAAACGAGAGAGTAAGCAAGAGATGTTGACCTTATATAATAAGCAGAACTTCACCTTACTTAGCACTTACTACACACTAAAAGCAAACAAATTCATTTCCAAAACACAAAGCTGAATATACCATCCCTGCCTTCAAATAACTTATCCAGAAAAGATGGATATGACCATTAAGAAGTTATGTGCATTTTAACATACAAGCTGTAAAAAAGAAACACAAAGTGTCATGGGAATTCAAAGGACGAAGCACCAACAACCAGTTTGGGGAAGAAATGAAATGCCAGCAACAGCTTTTTGGAAGGAATGGTACTCTGAAATGAACCCATCCCTCAAAGGATAGGAAGGATGTGGGCAGCAGAGTTAAGGAAGTTACCACCACCTCAAGCAGAAAGAACAGTAACATAATAATGTCCAACACTGGCTGGGTGCAGTGACTCACACCTGTAATCCTAGCACTTTGGGAGGCTGAGGCAGGCGGATCACATTAGGTCAGGAGTTCAACACCCACCTGGCCAACATGATGAAACCTCATCTCTACTAAAAATGCAAACAGCCAAACATGGTGGCAGGCACCTGTAGTATCAGTTACTCGGGAGACTGAGGCAGGATAATTGCTTAAACCCAGGAAGCAGAGGTTGCAGTGAGCAGATATCACACCACTGCACTCCAGCCTGGGTGACAGAGCGAGACTCTGTCTCAAAAACAAAAAACAACAAAAAACAGTCCAACATTTATTAAATATCTACTCTATGGCACTATACTTTTTTTTTTTTTTTTTTTTTTGAGACAGAGTCTCCCTCTGTCGCCAGGTGCCAGGCTGCAGTGCAGTGGCGCAATCTCAGCTCACTACAACCTCCGCCTCCTGGGTTCAAGCAATTCTCCTGCCTCAGCCTTCCAGGTAGCTGGGACTACAGGCACACGCCACCACGCCCAGCTAATTTTTTTGTATTTTTAGTAGAGACGGGGTTTCACCATGTTGGCCAGGATGATCTCAATCTCTTGACCTTGTGATCCGCCCGCCTTGGCCTCCCAAAGTGCTGGGATTACAGGCTTGAGCCACCGCACCCAGCCACATATTTTTAAAATTCTATCACCCACCTAGAAAGTAGGTGGTATTAGCCTTTGTTTATAAATAATACAACTAAAGCTTATACAGATTAACTAACTTAATTCCTGCCACCTAACTAGTAAAGGGCAGAGCCTGGATTTGTAATGCCAATATTTATGCTCTTTGTAGAGCCACTTATCATACTGAGGTATACAATAAGAAGCTTGCATTATTATAATTCATATATTAATTAGGCTTAGAGGCATAATATCTAGTCTGAATTATCTAGTCTGAGGAGTAAGGGATATGTTTAGAAGCAGTAGAAGGTAGGAGTAGAAAGGCTATAAACAAACAGAATTCAATTCCCTGAACCAGAGGAAAGTCATATTATAGAGGATTAACCTATCTAAAGTACATACAATAAACCTAACCAGAGAGATGGATCAGAAAGCCACAGTGAGACCCCAGAAAAGGGTAGAGCAGTAGTAAACTACAAAGGCAAAGGTCAAAAGATCTAATCACCTTTGATTAAGCACAGTAGATTATTTAAAGGTTGCAAGCTAGGGTGTTTCTGAGTGGGAGAAGAAGGCCAAAGCTGTATGAAAACATACAGCTTTTCAAAAAGTTGAGAAAGATTTTTTAAAAAATAAAAAGGCCAGGCACAGTGGCTCACACCTGTAATCCCAGCACTTTGGGAGGCCAAGGTGGGCAGATCACCTGAGGTCAGGAGATCAGGACAAGCCTGACCAATATGGTGAAACCCCATCTCTACTAAAACTACAAAGAAAATTAGTCGGGCGTGGCGGTGGGCACCTATAATCCCAGCTACTCCTGACGCAGGAGAATCACTTGAACCTAGGAGGTGGAGGTTGCAGTGAGCTGAGATCATACCAGTGCACTCCAGCCTGGGCAACAAGAGCAAGACTCCGTCTCAAAAAAAAAAAAAAAATAAGAGAACTCTTGAGAACATCAGAATAAGGAAAGGAAGATTCTGTAATAAAAGAAACAGAAGAGAGCCAAGACTGCCAAAAACGAGAAAGTAAGGCTTCTACGAGAAAACTGGTCAGCCAAGGCAAATGTAGACATAGTGATCCATCAACTATAACTGAGAATCCAGAAATGCATTCCGATTTTACCAAGGGTGCCAAGAATACTCAATGAAGAACAGTCTTTCCACAAATGGTGCTAAGACAAGCGCAATATGCAAAAGAATTCAGTTGGGCCCCTATCTCACACCATATATTTACAAAATTGATCAAAACTTAAATGTTAGAGCTAAAAATTATAAAACACTTAGAAGATATCACAGGTGTAAGTCTTCATGACCACTGATTCACAATGGTTTCTTAGCTATGACACCAAAAGTACACACAACAGAACAAAAAACAGGTAAGTTGGGCATCATCAAAATTTAAAACTTTTGTGCTTCAAAGGACACTATCAAGAAAGTAAAGACAACCCAAAAGTGGAAGAAAATTTCTGCAAACTATATATATGATAGGATCTAGTATCTAGAATATAAAAGAACTTACAAGCTGGGCGTGGTGGCTCACGCCTGTAATCCCAGCACTATGGGAGGCTGAGGTGGGCTGATCACGAGGTCTCTGATGGAGACCATCCTGGTCAACATGGTGAAACCCATCTCTACTAAAAAATACAAAAATTAGCTGGGCGTGGTGGTGCGCACCTGTAGTCCCAGCTACTTGGGAGGCTGAGGCAGGAGAATTGCTTGAACCCAGGAGACGGAGGTTGCAGTGAGCCGAGATTGCGCCACTGCACTCCAGCCTAGCGCCTGGTGATAAAGCAAGACTTAAGTTGGCTGCAGTGGCATGTGCCTGTAGTACCAGCTACTTGAGAGGCTGAGGCAGGAGGACTGCTTGAACCCAGGAGTCAGCATCTAGCCTGGGCAACATAGCAAGACCTGGCTTCTTTAAAAACAAACAAAACAGACAAATAATCCAACTTTAAATAGGCAAAGGACTTAAACAGACGTTCCATCCAAAGATTTAGAAATAGCCAATAAGCATATGAAAAGATGCTCAACCTCATTAGCCATCAGGAATACAAATCAAAACACACAAAGATATCACTTCATGCCTAGTAGGATGGCTTTAATTAAAAAGGCAGATAATAGCAAATGGCAAGAATATGGGGAAATTAGAACTCTCATACCCCAATGCTGGGAATGTAAAAAGCTGCTTTGGAAAACAGTCTGGCAGTTCCTCAAAGGGTTAAATACTGAGTTATTGTGGGAAGTAAAAGTACCTCTTCAAAGTTTTCTTTCTTGTTAAATAATAAATCATAAGTGTGCTAAGATCTCTTTGTTAAGCCCTATCCTATGTAGCTGTTAAACATGCCATGCTTACAGGCACGTAGTATATTCTATACACTTGTATTTTAACCAAGGTATGTGCTAGATGTGCTCACAGGCAAGTCCCAACTGGCAGCCTATGTCCCTTACCTGTTTAGAAAAGTTTTAAGTTGTTAGCCAATCAGGTTTTAGTTTAGACTGTGAGGTCTGGCTCCGGACAACAGAGATCAGACACAGCAGAAAGGATGACCTCAAATGCGTAAGGAATAAATATATCTGCTTTTCCTTTGTTCGTTGCACTCCCATGACAAGATGACTAGCAAGGGTACCCTTCCTACAGGAAATAAAAATTGCTTGCTGAGAGATCCTTTGTCTCAGTGCTGATTTTTTTTTTGTGGCATCAAGCATCTGTTCCCAACAGTTATCATATGACTCAGTAACTCCACTGCTAGGTGGGTACGGTTTGGATCTATGTCCCTGCCTGCAACTCATCTCAAACTGTAATTCTCAATGTTGGAGGTGGGGCCTGGTGGGAGGTAAGTAGATCCTTAGGGGCGGTTTCTCATGAATGGGTTAGTACCAATCAACCTCTTGGTCTTGTGATGGTGAATGAGTTCTCATGAGATCTAGTTGTTTAAAGGTGTGTAACATTTCCCCCACCCCCTCCCTTACTCCTCCTCCTGCCATGTTATATGCCTAGCTCCCCATTTGCTTTCCACCATGATTGGAAGCTTCCTCAGGCCACCCCAGGAGCAGATGCCACTATGCTTCCTGTACAGCCTGCAGAACCTTGAGCCAATTAAACCTCTTTTATAATTACCCAGTCTCAGGTATTTATTTACAGCAATTTGAGAATGGACTAATATAGGTTGGTGCAAATGTAATTGCAGTTTTCACCATTACTTTTCTTTTTAAATGGCCAAAATCATAATTACTTTTGCACCAACCTAATACATAGGTATACAAGCAAAAACTTGTACATGAATGCTTACAGCGTCACTATTCATAATAGCTGAAAGGTAGAAAGAACCCAAACATCTACCAATTGAAAAAGAGACATAAAATGTGGCATTATCCAATATTTAGCCATAAGAAAAAATGAAGTACTGATACATGTGAAACATAGATGAACTTTCAAAACATATGTTAAGCGAAGGAATACTATATTGTTCCATTTATATGAAATTGCCATTTGCCACAATAGGCAAATCCAAAGAGACCGAAGGTAGTAACGCTTGCTGGGTGGTGGGAAGGAGGCGAGAAGAATGACGACTAACTTCTAATAGGTAAAACCGTGTTTCCTTCTTGGGTGATGTAAACATCTGAAATTACACAGTGGTGACGGCTGCACAATCTCATGAATATACTAAAAACTACTGAATTGTGCACTTTAAAATGGTGAATTTTATGTATGTGAGTTATAGCTCAAAAAAGGAGTAACAAATGCAGTAATATGAAAGAGCACAGGCTCTGAAGTTGGATACAGGCTGAAATTCTGCCTTTGCCACTTACCAGCTATGAAACTAGATTTCATGAGCCTGTTTCCTGTTCTGTACAATGTGTAGAATATCTGCTGTGGGTGCCAATTAAGATACCTTGTAAAATGCCTAGTTCAGTGCCTTGTACTAGGTGACAAGACAGGGTTGGTAGAAATGATTAATATTAGCTAAAACAAGATCAGAAGACAGAAAAAAGATCTTCATTGTGTTTCGTTAGTATTCACCTATCAACAGCAACCTTCAAGAGCATTCACGACTTCTTTCAAAACATGCTTACTGATCACCTTCTATGAGCTAGGCATTAATCCAAATGCTCCAGGAAATGAACCAACCAGGCCAGGAAAAAATCCCTGGCTCCACTTACATTCTGGTGGGAGAGAAAGACAATAAACAGTAGTAGTGGGGTAGTGTCAGGGATAGTGACAGAGAGAGAGAATAGGGCTATACAACTTAAAATAGAGGGAAAAAGGTAAGCCCCCCTTGAAAAACTACCATTTGATTTGAAGACAGTCTTGACAAAGGAAAGACAGGAATGATGTGGCTACCTGGAGGAAGAGCATTCCAGGTATAAGGAACATCATGTCAAAGATCTATAAAGACTATGGAAGGCCAAGGAAGCCAATGTGGCTGGCACAAGACAATGAAGAAGAAGAGCGGCTTTCTGGAAGTCGCACATACCGGATTTCAAGGGTAATAAAACAAGTTATAAATAAGACTGCTCTTTTAAGAATTTGGCCTGAGACCAGACACGGTGGCTTGTACCTGTGATCTCAGCACTTTGCAAAGTCCAGGCAGAAGGAACACTTGAGACCAGGAGCTCAAGACCAGCCTGGGCAACATCGTGAGACCTCACCCCTAAAAATAATAAAGAAAAATTGGCCAGGTGTGGTGGCATGCATCTATAGTCCTAGCTTCTTGGGAGGCTAAGGTGGAATGATCACTTGAGTCCAGGATGCCAAGGCTGCAGTGAGCCGTGATCGTGCCACTGAACTTCAGGACTTGGGTGGCAGAGACAGACCCTGTCTCCAAAACAAACAAACAAAAAAAAGAATTTGGTCCATTTTCAGGAATAAGGTCAAGGGCTATTAAAGGAATTATTTTCTACTTTTATTTAGTTTCAATTTTATATAGCACTTATAATCCCAGCACTCTGGGAAGCTGAGGCAGGAGAATCATTGAGCCCAGGAATTTGAGACCAGTCTGGGGAACATAGTGAGACCCTCTCTTTATTTAAAAAATAAAAATAAAAAAATTAATTAGTTAAGTGTAGCGGTGCATGCCTGTGATCCCAGCTACTCAGGAGGCTGAGGTGGAAGGATCACTTGAGCGCATGAGGTCAAGGCTTCAGTGAGCTGGGTTTGCACCACTGCACTCCAGACCTGGGCAACAGAGCAAGACCCTGTCACAGAAAATAAAAATTTTGTGTAAAGGTTCCAGAATAATGGAAAGTTAGATCATAAACTCAGAAGTCAAACAAAAACCACAGCTTCGCCACTAAATAAGTCTCAGATTCCACAGTTATAAAACTAAGATAACAATACTGATCATCTTCACTTTGCACAGTAACACAGGACTGTGAAAATATAATACAAGCTGAAAACAGTGCAAACTTACCTTAATCAGAGATTAATCATAGAGAATTATGATTCGCCTGTGACCTTTAAAAAATTTTGTCAGTTTCCAACACCATGTTTGGAGAAAAGAAAAAAATAAATTTTTAAAAAATAAGCCCCCCTCAAATTTTGTCAGCCAGGCATGGGAGCTCACAACTGTAATCCCAGCACTTTGAGAGGTCAAAACAAGAGAATCAACTGAGCCCAGGAGTTTGAGATCAGCCTGGGCAACAAAGTGAGTCCCCATCTCTATAAAATAAAATTTTTTAATTAAAAATTCCTGGGGGCCAGACGTGGTGGCTTACGCCTGTAATCCCAGTACTTTGGGAAGCCAAGGCGAGCGGATCACGAAGTCAGGAGTTAGAGACCAGCCTGACCAACATGGTGAAACCCTGTCTCTACTAAAAATACAAAAATTAGCTGGGCATGGTGGCACACACCTGTAATCCAGCTACTCAGGAGGCTGAGGCAGAAGAATCTCTTGAACCCAGCAGGCGGAGGTTGCAGTGAGCCGAGATTGTGCCACTGCACGCCAGCTGGGAAACAGAGCAAGATTCTGTCTCAAAAAAAAAAAAAAAAAAAAAAAAAAAAAAATCCTTCATTATCTATTATAAATGTATAGGGATATGATAAATACAGTCAACCAGTATTTATTGAATGTACTAAATTAAAACATTATAAACACTGAGACTTAAAGTATTTTATTTCCTTGTTTAAAAAAATTTTCAAAAGTAGTTTGAACAATGCTTCCCTGCCTTCTTTTTGTCACTTACATTAGGGCACAGAGTGAGCATTTTTTTTATTCCTTGGTGAATCATCATACTCCTTTCTAAGTCTGGATCCATTTTCAACATTTTATCCAACATCTACACTTATTTGTCATGAATATCTTCAAGAGTTCCTTTAATGTGTCATTTTTAATGATGTCACACATTCTTCTGGACATCACAACCATGTTCCTCATTTAAATCAAGAACTTTGCCTTCACTAAGTTCTTCTAGCTGCATAGCTAGAGTTTTAAATAGCAGCAGGGTCAACATTTCCATAATCAGCTATTTCTTCCCTTTATATCCTAATCAAATTTCAATTCCAGGATTATTACTTTTCATTTCTTTGCTGCACATTCATCTTTGTTGGCTAATTCCCTCTTTTAATTATTCAATTCTGTGAAGTAGTTCATGTGGGTTTATTACAAGGAGAAAAGGAAGCAACACAATTACACACTTTGCATAAACTGAACAGATTTGTAGGGAACTATCACTAACAGACTCTGAAAGAAGTGACATGATTTGTCATGATGCACATCTGTTATTTATGCAGCAATCTGTATACTTAAAAGCTAGCAGCGAAGTTTGTACAGTCACCCTTGAACAACACAACCCAACAAGTTTGGGTTTGAATTGTGTAGGTTTACTTATACACAAATTTTTTTTCAATAAGCATATTGAAAATTGTTTGGAGATTTGAAACAATTTGAAAAACATGTAATCCAGAAATACCAAAAAATTAAGAAAAGTTAGGTATATCATGAATGCATAAAATATCTTTAGATACCAGTCTATTTTATCATTTACCACCATAAATATACATGAATCTATTACAGAAAGTTAAAATTTATCAAAACTTATGCACACAAACACAGACCGTACATGGTGCCATTCAGTCAAGAGAAATATAAACAAATGTAAAGATGCTGTTTAAATCCTAACTACACAAAATTAAATGTAGTACACACTGTACTACTATAATAATTTTGTAGCCATCTCCTATTGCTATTGGAGTAAGCTCAGGTGTTGTGAATATCCACTTAAAATGCCATATGATGCATGTGCATGTGATGCTAATCATCTCCACCTGAGCAGTTCACATCCAGTAAATTGCATACGGCAGTAAAAAGTGATCATCGGCAGTTCTTGCACATTTTCATCACGTTTAGCCCAACACTCAAAATGCTGAATAACACCATGAAGCTCATACAAAGTGCCACTAGTGATGCTGGAAGTACTACTAAGAAGTAAAGAAAAGCCATGACACTATAAGAAAAAGCTGAAGTGCCTGATATGTACTGTGAATTGAAGTCTGTAGCTGTGGTTGCCCACCATTTCAAGATAAATGAATTCAGCAGACCACTGTAAAAAAAGAAAGAAAAAAAAAAAAAACTCATGAAGCTATACCTGCTACACCAGCAGGCATGAGAACCCTGCACTTTTTACGAAAATACTTCTTTATCTTGTATTGAAAACGCAGTTTTTATGTGGATGCAGAGCTGCTAAAAGAAAGGCATACCTATAGACTAGTAAGATTTGAGAAAAAGCAAAGTCATTATATGACAATTTAAAGCAAAAGGAAGGTGAAAGATCTAGAGCTGGAGAATTTAATGCCAGCAAGGGACGGTTTGATAATTTAAGAGAGAGGTGGCTTTAAAAATGTCAAGGTAACAGGGGAAGCAGCTTCTGCTGACCAAGAAAAGAGTTCCCAAATGCCATTAAAAACTGCAGCGTGGCACGGTGGCTCACGCTTGTAATCTCACCTCTACTAAAAATACAAAATTAGCCAGGCATGGTAGCACATGCCTGTAATCCCAGCCACTCAGGAGGCTGAGGCAGAAAAATCGCTTGAACCTGGGAGGCGAAGGTTGCAGGGAGCCAAGTTCACACCATTGTACTCCAGCCTGGGTGACATAGAGCGAGACTCAATCTCAAAAAAAATTTAAAAATTTGAAAATAAAAAACAAATTTAAAAAGACATCTGCCAATTAGTTTATAAACTTCTAAGATATGGAAAGTGCTCTCTGCACACAAAAGGACAAACTGGGGAATCTGAGGCAGACAGAAACTATGTCCAAGGTCCCATGGTTGTAAAACCTGAGAATGTAACTGAGTACTCTGGCTTTGTCCCAGCTGTTACCAGTCAACTACACTACATCTAGCATTAACTAAGATACAAAGGAGACCAGGCACAGTGGCTCACACCTGTAATCCCAGCACGTTCGGAGGCCGAGGCAGGCGGATCACCTGACATCAGGGGTTCAAGACCAGCCTGGCTAACATGGTGAAACCCCGTTTCTACTAAAAATAAAAATAAAAATTAGCCAGACGTGGTGGTGCACAGCTCTAATCCCAGCTACTTGGGAGGCTAAGGCAAGAGAATTGCTTGAACCCGAGAGGCAGCGGTTGCAGTGAGCTGAGACTGCACCATTCCACTCCAGCCTGGGCAACAAGAGCAAAACTCTGTCTCAAAAATAAAAAAAGATACAGAAGAGATAATACTTAAGAGAACTCAATACTACTGTACCATCTGCCATGAAATAAAATCTGGCATCCCCTGGTGTTCTCTCCTAACTGAGCTGGGAATAAAATAGGTTCCTCTGGAATTTAAAACAAAGACAATGGGCAATTATAAAGGAAGTAAACCAACAAACAAAAACGCCACAGTTCTTTATTAAGACAAGATCAAGAACTTTCTGTAGCACCAAATATCATAAGTAAATTCCCCTGAAAGCAATCAAACTTTATAAAGTTACAGGGAAAGGATATTGAAAAATATTTGGGGATGGATAAAAAGAATAAAAGTCTTGTTTGTTTTAACCTGAGCCTATTACATTGCTCCTTTAAAACAAAGAATGCTATGAAGTAATGTCAATGAATATATACTACTTTTCTCCCAGAACATTAGTTGGTATAGATCAAACAAGGTATTAGAACTGGATCCAAATCCCAGCTTCACTATTTGGCTGCTGTATTACTTTGGTTGCTTTATCTTTAGCTGTTTTCTTTTCTGTAAAATGAGTACTCTACCTCTCATACCTCACTGGGTTGTTTTGAAAATTAAATGAGATAATATACGCAAAGCTCAACAAATACTTCTATGCCCCGTTCTACTTTTCCGTCTACTTTTTCCAATCTTTAAACCTATTTAGAACATGGTCATTATCCATACACCAGCTGTTTCTTACCTTTTTAGAAATAAAGTCATGATGGCAAGTTTCCTAAACAATAGAGGAAATGTTAGCTTTTAATTTTAAAAGTTGAAGCAGTAAAGGATGAGGGGAGCTTCCTTCACTCCTCTGTCTACAGTGCACAAAGTAGTAACAATTGTTCCTTTTGTGCTAATAAGCTATAACCAACGCTTGCTGGGCCTTAGTTTTACCAACCTTTTTTTTTTTTTTTTTTTTTTTTTTTTTTGAGACGGAGTTTCACTCTTGTTACCCAGGCTGGAGTGCAATGGCGCGATCTCGGCTCACCGCAACCTCCGCCTCCTGGGTTCAGGCAATTCTCCTGCCTCAGCCTCCTGAGTAGATGAGATTACAGGCAAGCACCACCATGCCCGGCTGATTTTTTGTATTTTTCAGTAGAGACAGGATTTCACCATGTTGACCAGGATGGTCTCGATCTCTTGACCTCGTGATCCACCCGCCTCGGCCTCCCAAAGTGCTGGGATTACAAGCGTGAGCCACCGCGCCCGGCCAGCAGTTTTGTTTTAAAGAACTTTCTGAGCCGGGCGTGGTGGCTCACACCTGTAATCCTAGCACTTTGGGGGGTTGAGGTGAGTGGATCACCGGAGGTCAGGAGTTCAAGACCAGCCTGGCCATCATGGTGAAATCCCATCTTTTTTCTTTTTTTTTTTTTTTAAAAAAAAAAGAACTTTCCAAGCCAAGCTGGGACTCCTTCCAGTTCTCAGGAACTGGTCATCTTCCTCACCTACCCCATTTACAGTGTTGCATCCCAAAATTCTATAGTATACTACAACAAGAAAGGCTCCCAACCACGATGTAATGGCTGAGGATCCCAGGTCCTCAGAAATCCACTATGGAAACATCTCTACTGCCTTGAAAACTACTCCAAGGAATCTCAATAAATAGGGCAAAGTTATATCTTCTTCCCCAAAATAATACTAAGGATACTTTTAAATAGCTTAAGGTCCAGAAGAAAGAATTTTTGCCAGCCCAGTAGAGAAACACAGCCTATCTTCTATAAATTATACAATCCACACCCCGCCCCAGGTATCTTTATTAATGGAAATGATTTTCATTTCCACTTTAAATAACAATCTGTACTGCAAGTGAGAATGGAGATCACAATGTATTTATATCCTGGGGAACGGATGAGATGGTAAAGACTACAATCAACATATACCAAAATATCAACAGAGCTTAATCATAAGGTAGTACAGCCCAATAGGTGATTGTTTGTTGTTTATTTTTACTTTCTATAAGGAATATACTTTTTTAAGAAAAAAATTTTAATATCTTTAGTTTGTGTGTGTGATAATAAAACTCAGACTTCAAATTTTCTTTTTTCTGAGGTATAAAAATTCCGTGGCTGTTAGTTCATGCAAAAATGAAAAAGTAAAACTGGTGCACACTACAAAATATTTTTGTAAAAGCTCATAAAGTCAGCTAACTAGAAGGGTTTATCCAAAATATGAGTAAGCCAAGTGGTAAAATAAATGGGTACTTATAGCCCCAATCTCATTTTTAAAATTTTTTGTTGAGTTGCTGGAGGAAAGATGATTCAATGATTACACGGACCTTAGGTAGGCATTTCTTAAACAGAACATTTTACAAGAGCATATTGTTTGTTATCAACTGCCAAATCCAGAAGAGAAAAGATATCTTAAGATACCCACCTGAATATGCTTTTGCAAACCAACAAAAACAGCCCTGTGTAAAATGACAAAAGCTTCCAGTAGGAGTTAAACGCCATCAACTATCTTAAACATGTTCAAACTACTCGTTTCAGGATCAGTTTCTTGAGCATATTTGGAATTCCAACTCCCCCTTCTCCTACAGATTTCCCAGATAACCCTGCTCAAATAACTTTGCTCTCTTTATCTCAAAACGATTTTAACTGTCTAAAACCTTTTATTTCTTCTCAGATGTATACTTCTTAACAATAGGAGTCTTGTCTTCAAAGTAAAAAACTATGATTATAACTATTTTTAAATACCATACTCCTTTGAAAATGTGAAAAGTGAATAAAACTCTTGACATAACAATATTAGAGAGAAGTCTTTAGTTTGCTGGTATAAAATAATGTTCTTGAATCATATTACTCTCTAGAGGACAGTGCTCAGCCATTAAAAATTATGTTGTAGAAGAATACTTAATCTTACTGTAAGATGTTCAGGATACATTAAGTGAAAAAAAGCAAATCAAACCCAACATATCTCTACCCACGTGAGCATATTCATAGAAGACAAACTGGAAGAGTTTAGGACAAAAATGTTAACCATTAGTTTCATCTCTGGGTTACAAAATTATATTTTTATTTTTGCTCTTACTATCAAAACACATGTTCACTGCAGAAAATTAACACTCATTTTAAAACTGTTTTTAATTCTACCCAAAGAGTAGTACCAGAGGAAGAAAAAAAAAGGAGCAAAAGAGCAAGTAACCAACATCACAGGCAAGCCTACAATAAAACTGCCATGTACTTAACAACTTGGCATCTTTTACACAGCGTTTTACAGAGTAAAAAAATATCCAGCCCTGGATTTGAATGAATACCCAAAACTTCCCTACCAAGAGATTTCTAACTCTTGAAAGTTACTTTTTGGTGCTTTAGCTCTACTGATAAACCTTTTTATCAAATTCTCTTTATTAAAAAAAAGGGGGGGGGGGCTGGTTTCACCATGCTGGCCAGGGTGGTCTCGATCTCCTGACCTGGTGATCCACCTGCCTCGCTCTCCCAAAGTGCTGGGATTACAGGCGTGAGCCACTGTGCCCAGCCCCAAATTCTCTTAAATATATCAGATTAATAGATCTCATCAAAAAAATGGTAGCTTTTTTTTTTTTTTTTTTTTTTTTTTTTTTTTTTTTTTTTTTTTTTTGAGACAGAGTGTCGCTTCTTCACGCAGGGTGAAGTGCAGTGGCACAATCTTGGCTCACTGCAACCTCACCTCCCAGGTTTAAGTGATTCTTCTGCCTCAGGCTCTTGAGTAGCTGGGACTATAGGCACATGCCACCACACCCAGCTAATACATTTTATATTTTCAGTAGACACAGGGTTTCACCATGTTGGTCAGGCTGGTCTTGAACTCCTGACCTCAGGGGATCCACCTGCCTCAGCCTCCCCAAGTGCTGGGATTACAGGCGTGGGCTACCACACCAGGCCTGATAACTATTTTCATCTGTTATTCCACCAGCTTTCATTTTACAAAATAATAAAAATAATAGGATCAAGACTTCACAAAATCATCTCCTAACTTCAAGATAATACAAAGTTAATATATGTTTCCTACCCCATCCCATCCCCATGTCCCACCTTCCCCTCTCAGCCAAATTTTAATTCATTTTTTATGATCTGGTAATAAGACATTTTCCATACTTGTCAATGAAGACAAACTAGCAATGTAGTTGCAAAGTATAATAGACTTCATAACATAGCCCTTACAAGAAGGAACCAAATGGTAGTACATATTTGGCATAATCCACATGCCCTATGACATGAAGATGAACCTGAATAAAACACTTCAATCTTTTCAATCTTAAGCCTTTCATTTATCAAGGAGGGATATTTGACAAAAACAGACCCCTAGGTGATACCCCTGTAAGTACAGATAAACTGATAATAACTCGAAGAAACCCTGACAGATGCCTTAAGAGAACTTTCTGGGATACAGTTTGCTTTTGTTTGTTTTTTAATCCACACAACCCTGTATCTTTTGAAAGTCAACCCAGGAAATAGGCCAGGTGAGGTGGCTCACGCCTGTAATCCCAGCATTTTGGGAGGCCAAGGCAGGTGGATCACCTGAGATCAGGAGTTTGAGACCAGCCTGGTCAAAATGTCGAAACACTGACTCTACTAAAAATACAAAAATAGCCGGGTGTGGTGCGTGCCTATAATCCCAGATACTCAGGAGGCTGAGGCAGGAGAATCGCTTGACCCCAGGAGGCAGAGTTGCATCGAGCCAAGATTGTGCCACTGCACTCTTGCCTGGCCAACAGAGTGAAACTCCATCTCAAAAAAAAAGTCAACCCAGGAAATAAACATTTAATATTAAGTTATTTATGTAAGCCCATCTGAATTAGAGGAAGCCTAGAAAACCTCTCAACTTACCCCACTTCCCTATCCTCTGAGGGTAAGGAAAGAAGCTTTGAAATTTCCTTTTCCAGTTGACAGACAGAATGGATTAAAAAAAAAAAAAGAAGTTAAAATAAAGTAACACACATATTCATGTTCTCATTTTCCTTACTAATTCAAGTGTGCCCTGCTGCTATTCAGAAACACTCCAAAGAGAGGCTCTTACTTCCTGATTACACATTCAAATAAATGCATAACATGCATTTCAACTTGGAATCACTTTCTTAAGAAATTAACTAGTAGAAATCATGTTACTGCAATATCATGGTTGAAGTCATGCCAAAGCCAAAATTTTAATATCAAAAATAACTTCCTTAGCTACACTGTACAAATATATTGAGGCAGTAATATTACCCACTGTAACTCATAAGTATTATTATCCTGGTTAGTGTTATTTATTTTTGTGAGCTTAACAAGACAGACTTTTTAATAAAAGGGAAAAAAAGAACCACCTCAAAATGACATTAGAATTTAGTAACTTCACTCTTCCTCACTTCCAAGCTAGCTGCAGCAGAACGCAAGTCTCTGCAAAGCAGCATATGCTCACACAAGTGATCCAGAAGCAGACAGCATCCTTGACACATCCCAAGTCAAAGAAAATATAGCCTCTGCCCTAACGACTTATAGTTTAAGTCAGACAGACAACTTTAAGACATAAAATTCCCAGATGACAACCAGCTAATGATTTTTCAGAATTTTTATTTTGCTTTTCCTGCTCAAGTTAAATGAAGAACAAGAGAAAATGCATAAATGGTGAAACTGAAGGAATGGGGTCAATAAGAATTTTTAAATTAATGACAGTCCTCGGGAACATCTGAAAGGTAAGAATTGGAGTGGGAGCACTACTAACAACAGACCAAGCCGCCAATGGGATCACATGGAAAGAGACAACAAAAAAAGAAAGAAGAGAAAACAGGATGAAAATTCTACCAAGGCAAATCACACTGCCATGTGTGTACCTATGCAACAATCTTGCACGTTCTTCACATGTACCCCAAAACCTAAAATGCAATAAAAAAATAAAACAAAAAATAAATTAAAAAAAAAAAGAAAACTCTACCAAAACAAGGGGAAAAGGCAAGATAACAAATAAGAAGCCAGAACTCAAAGAAAGACTATGAGAAAAAAATCAGCTAGTTTTTAATAGTTATTATACTAATCTGAAAATCTAATTAATTTAACTTTAATCTTTTTCAAAATGTTCAATGTTTCCCAGAGACCACTCTCCCAGAGCATCATTAACACTTTTTGAAACTCATACTCAACGTTCCAAACTAGGAACACTTGTTTGTCATCTTTCTCCTGTGAAAAATTAAAGAGCCCATATGTGAGATCAAGCTCATGATCTCAACCCGATTAAAACCACACTACGAGATTAGACAAATTAAAATGCAATCTCTCTCACACACACCCACGCAATGCTCTTCAAAGCTATGTTTTAAGTCTTCACATCATGAACCCAGCAAACCCAGATTCCATTCTGCCTCCTGTCTACCTCTCAAACTCTACTTAAAACAGTCACTGATAGTTGCTTTGTCCTAATCACATCTGTCTTTTAACGTCTATCTTCCAGGCTGCCTACAGCAGATCTCGGTACATCAGTCTGAAGCTGTCAACATCTGCACTGGACAGGAGACCAATTTTCACCTCCTTTAATCTGACTTTAGTCAGCTGCCAGGGAGAAAATCATGCCTCAAGAGCCTGACAGCTTGTGCTCAATATCCTTTTGTCAGGGATGAAATACATTATTTTTCTGAAAATTGCCTTGCCAAGATCCACAATGAACTATGCATGTGTGTGTATACAGATTATATATATATAATATATAAATTATATATATTATAAATATATAAATTATATATAATTATAACTTTATAAATATGTTATATATATTATATATATATATAATATAATAATTGTGTAGTGAGGCTAAGGACATAGATGCTATCTCCCTTGGTACAGCTTGAATAATCTATATAGGGAGAAAATATATATATAATATATACACATATGTATGTATACAGATTATAATATATATATAATTTTATACATATATTAAAAATATATGTAATATTTTTAATTATAAAATTTTCAGATCCAAGTATAAATTGTGGCTAATGGATTATAAAACACTATTCTAGTAAGAAGCTGTTCCTCATCACTCCACTTCAAATTTAACATTAATGGGCCTCTGTTCATGTCTCTCCATTTTCAAAAAAACTTCATTTAGGTCTTCTCATCTCTGTCCCCTGAAAGTCCCCTATCCAGCTTAAGAGCCTTCTTTTCCTGGTCAGAGCCCTATTCAAAGATTCATAAAATATATTTACATACAAGGCAGCTGCTACTCTTTATCTACTTAATGTTAAAATGTACATGTAGGGGGAGTGTCTGTTAATGGGTATGAGGTTTTTTTTAGGGGATGATGAAAATGTTCTGGGATTAGATCATGGTGATAGCTGTACAACTCTGAATACACTAAGAAACACTGCATTATGGGCTGGGCACGGTGGCTCATGCCTGTAATCCCAGTACTTTGGGAGGCCAAGGCAGGTGGATCACGAGGTCAGGCGTTCGAGACCAGCCTGGCCAATATAGTGAAACCCATCTCTACTAAAAAATACAAAAATTAGCTGGGCATGGTGGCAGACGCCTATAGTCCCAGCTACTCCGGAGGCTAAGGCAGGAGAACTGCTGGAACCTGGGAGGTAGAGGCTGGAGTGTGCCGAGATCGCACCACTGCAAACCAGCCTAGGCAACAGAGCGAGACTCCGTCTCAAAAAAAAACAACAACACTGCATTATGTACTTTAAAGAGGTGATTTTTATGGTATGTGGAATTATATCTCAATTTTCTTTTCTTTTAAATGGGGTTTCACCATGATGGCTAGGCTGACCTCAGGTGATCCGCCCACCTCGGCCTCCCAAAGTGCTAGGATTACAGGCGTGAGCCACCGCGCC
Source organism: Sapajus apella (assembly GCF_009761245.1). Classification (NCBI taxonomy): domain Eukaryota; kingdom Metazoa; phylum Chordata; class Mammalia; order Primates; family Cebidae; genus Sapajus; species Sapajus apella. Next base: position 8,623,492 of record NW_022437011.1, on the reverse strand, counting down.
TGGCAATATATCTCAATTAAAAAAAAAAAAAACTGTAAGATTCTCCACCCCAACCCACACATTTACAATTGGCACTGGACAGGAAAACACACTTTAAATTTTGAGAAAAGAATCTTTTCTCTCACTGTACTTCTTGGAGAATATTCCATTGTCTTACGCAAACATTTATGTGCCTATCATGGACCAGGTATCATCTTAGGTACAAAGAGAAAAACTAAGCAGAGTAGTCGTACAATGAAACTCCTAAATCACAGGGATTTGGAGGCCATGCAATTAGTGACTGGCTCTCACTCACCACATGTGGCTCACCTGACCCTTTCATTAGCCTTGAAGTCAAAAGATTCTAAGTTCTTATGTGTGTGAATTTTTTTAACCTCACTTATAGCATTATGGTGAAATTTTAGTATACTCATGAATATGCGTATTTATTACTCACGTAATCAGGGACTAACACAAAAAGAAAGTTACACATCAAAAACTGTGTACATTCAAATTTCTGGTTATTAGGATTGCACAGGAAGCACTGGAGATGTACAAACCCAAAGATACAGAAGGTCTAATTTTTGGCTCAAAGTATAATAAACAAACACATAAATAAGTACTTTTTTGAAGACAGTAAGCTTGTATCTTTAACAGCCTGGGAAAACCCTAGATCAGGGTTAGGAAACTACAGCCCGTAATTTTTCTAAGTTTTATTAGAACACAGCCATGCCCCATGCACATTTCTTTGTATCTTGTCTCTAGCTACTTCATAATACAACAGAGTTAAATATTAACAGTTTCAGCAGAGACTTTATGATCAGAAAGATCAAACACACTTATTACCTGGCCCTCTACAAAAAGTTTGCCAACCCCCATCCTAAACAATGTCAATACTGATTCAGAACAAAGACATCTTAAAAATCCTTTAAAAATTAAGTGTTTCTGTAGATGGCATTTTTTAATATATCAGCAAAATTCAGAACAGTTAAGTTAGGGTTTATGTAAATGCTCGGAACCACTGAAGGCAGGGCAGGGCAAAGTGTCTGTATAAATTTTCTTTTGCTGCTTAACAAATTATTCTAAGAGGTGGCAGCTTAAAACAATTATTAACTCCCAGAGTTTTGTATGGGTCAGGGATTTGGGGTTGGTCAGGACTGATGTTGCCTGAAACTTGACTTAAGATGGAGAACCTGCTTCCTAAGTGGTTCACTCACATGCTTGACAGTTCTCCATAGAACCTCCTAAGTGCACTCACAACATAGCAGACACCTTCCCCAAGAGAAAATAATCCATGAGAAAAAGTGAAGTGGATAAGACATCATTTTTATAACTTTGCTCCGAACGTAAATAGTACCACTTCTACTATATTCTATTCATTGCAGGAATCACTAAGTTCAACCCATGTTCAAGGGTTAGGCTTTATTTTTTTAAGGAAGGGGTATCAAAAGAATCTGCAGACCTACTAACACCACTACAGGATTTCAAATGATGAGTAACCGGTTTCAACAACACAGCCAACAAGTCTCAGTTGATTAAGGAATCTGTGCTTCATTATTTTCGTGACAGATATTTTGTTCTATTTATGATAGAAAAGATTTGATCACCATTTGTTAAGATTCTCCAAAGAAGGGCCGGGCGCAGTGGCTCACGCCTACAATCCCAGCACTTTGAGAGGCCGAGGCAGGTGGATCCCGAGATTGAGATGGTGGTCAAGAGATCGAGACCATCCTTGTCAACATGGTGAAACCCCGTCTCTACTAAAAAAAAAAAATAATAATAATACAAAAATTAGCTGGGCATGGTGGCACATGCCTGTAGTCCCAGCTACTTGGGAGGCTGAGGCAGGAGAACTGCGTGAACCCAGGAGACGGAGGTTGCGGTGAGCCGAGATCACGCCATTGCACTCCAGCTTGGGTAACAGAGCGAAACTCTGTCTCAAAAAAAAGATTCTCCAAAGAAAAAAGTCAGTCAAGAGGAAAAAAGTAAGGTATTTCAGCTTTTCATATCTGATGCAATAATGATGACAGAAGGCAGTTATATTTTGCTTTTGACTCTTTTTTTCCAAAGAGAAGGCAAATTACGGTGGATAGATCATGATAATAAATAATTGCAAAATTGGACTAGGACAGACAAGTCCTTATGATTCAGAACCACATAAAAGATTATCATATATAAATACAAATAATAAGAAAAGAGAAATTCAGATACGCATTCAAAATTGTGAGGGTTTTTAGGAGCAGGAATGTGTATTATACCATGATTGCTACAGATTTGCATCGGAGAAACTTCTGAAATAAGAAACACACAGAGTGAAATTTAAAACTACCTACAACAATTAAATGCATTTTGAAAATAAATGTGGCCAGGCACGGTGGCTCACACCTGTAATCCCGGCACTCTGGGAGGCCAAGTAGGGCAGATCTCTTAAGGTCAGAGTTAGAGACTAGCCTGGCCAACAAGGCAAACCCTGTCTCTATTAAAAATGCAAAAATTAGCCAGGTATAGTGACATATGCCTGTAATCCCAGCTACTCAGGAGGCTGAGGCAGGAGAACTGCCTGAGCTCAGGTGGTGGAGGTTGCAGTAAGCTGAGATCGCACTACTGCATTCCAGCCTGGGTGACAGACCAAAACTCCAATTCAGAAAAAAAAAGAAAAGAAATATCAATCACTAGACCCAGCAAACACTTGCCCAAACTCATCTGTTAATATAACTGTGAATTCTGTTACTGGAGAGAAGCAGGGTTGGGGAGGAGAATGTACCACAGAATACAATTAAGTAAGAGGCAGCCTAATTTCCTCAATAGGAAGCTCAAAAACTGTCCTGAACTAAACCATTAGACTACTTTAAAATAAATTAATTCAAAACCCACATAATGGGCTGAAGTACAAGATCAGAAATCTGAAATCAAGGTGCTGGCAGGCTTGATTTTGGGCATCACCCAAAAATTCATGTCCACCTGGAACCTGTGAATGTGACTTTATTTGGAAACAGGGTCTTTGTAGATTATATCAAGTCACGATGAGGTTATACTGGATTAAGGTGGGCTCTCTAATTCAATGCTTGATGACCTTATAAGCAGAGAGAAATTTGGACACACAGACAGAAAAAAAAAAAAAGTATATGATAACAAAGGCAGAGACCAGAGTGATGTGTCTACAAGCCAAGGAATGCTAAGGATTGCTGGCAACTACCAGAATATAGGAAAGAGGCATGCACAGATTCCTTCTAAGTCCCAACAAGAAATCAAGCCTGCCAACATCTTGATTTCAATTTCTGATCTTCAGAATGATAAGAGAATAAATTTTTGTTATTCTAAGTCACCAAGCTTATAATAATATTATAGAAGCCCTAGGAAACTAATATGCCTGCCTAATTAGTACTATGGAATTCTAATAATTTCATCATTTGCAATTTTAGAAATATTTATTTTCAGCCTGAAAACTGAAAAAATATTTACCACTGAAGGTTATTTGTTCACAAATTCAGAAAACAATTGAAGATGTCATCTCCATCAAGGCACTGCCCATTTTTGGGTGCTGTCACAGGGATGAATTTGACATAAGACTCCGGACTATGCTATCTACTATCAGGCACCAGAAATCTATAAAGTTCTCCCAAAGGCTAGTAAAGCACCTGTACACAGCAGGGCTCTATTTACCCTAGCTGTTATCCAATAACCTAAAAAACCTACATCTTTGTTGAAATTCTCCACCTGGAACAGAAACCTAACACAAAATTACAGGTTTCAAGGCCGGGCACTGGGGCTCATGCCTGCAATTCCAACACTTTGGGAGGGCGAGGCAGGCGAATTGTTTGAGTTTGGGAGTTCGAGACCAGCTTGGGCAACCTGGTGAAACCCCATCTCTATTAAAAATAAAAGCTAAAAACTCCCAGGTTTCAAGAGGTTTATCTTCCATATTTAAAGTCTTCCTTTCACACTTGTAACATAATAAGGACAATTTCCCTAGTATTCATTATTGGTAAACTGTGGATTGCCATTTTAGTTTTTAACAATTCTGAGTTTCCCAAAACATGATTCCTTTATGGCCAGGTTTATTTATGTCAAGCCCCAACCAGTGCAAATATGCACAGCTGATTTAACATACTATTCTGGGCCAGGCACAGTGGCTCACGCCTGTAATCCCAACACTTTGGGAGGCCGAGGCAGGAGGATCCCAAGGTCAGGAGTTCAAGACCAGCCTGGCCAATGGTGTCTCTACTAAAAATACGAAAAAGCTAGCCAGGCATAGTGGCATATGCCTGTAATCCCAGCTACTTGGGAGGCTGAGGCAGGAGAATTGTTTCAACCCGGGAGGTGGAGGCTGCAGTGACCCGAGATTGCACCCTGTACTCTAGCCTGGGTGGCAGCAAGACTCTATCTCAAAAAAATAAACAAATAAATACTAATCTGACATAATAGGATAATTTCTAGAGTATTTTCAACTTAGGTAGATATTTTTCCATTTTATCACACCTGTCTCTTCAGCATGAACTAAAAAGAAGTATCACACAGAATGAAAGGTAAACTTCTGTCCCATTTGTTTCCTATCAAATTGTGTTATAACATTTCTAAGACTTAACTATTACTTGAAACATCCAAGAAAAGTGGATTCAGATTCTCCAGCTGTCACTCTGCACGCATCTCTTATGATTAAAATATGAGTCAGTCCAACTTAATATGTCTCCAATAACTGAATAAGTTACTGAGCAATTGGCAAGCATGAGAATGAGAATACTGACCACAAAGTAAAAAATCTTCTTCAAAGATTGATCCTCTAGAAAGTCCTGCCTCTCTTTACATGAAAAGCAATAATGACCTACCTTGTTTTCGAACATCTTCTACAGCAGCCACAAGCTCCTCCTTGAGAAACTGGCTCTCCTTCGCAATTTTATCCCCCTTGTCCAAGAAATTCTCAGTTGCTTGTTCAACAGATGCAGCCAAAACATGGGCCTTCTTGGAACGACCTCTCTTCTTATTAGAGGGCCCCTTACTATTGGTGTTTACCAAGGTTGTAACCTAAAAGTTTCATTTTATAACATTAAACTAGAGTCAGTTAAAATGAAAATGAGAGACTGATATCTTTAAAAATAGCAAAATTAAGTTATTCATCAAGCAACAAGACATCACATTTATGAGATTCCACTGAGCATTAACATACAATTCCCCATATTTAAGACATACAGCAATGATAATATATTTAATTTTCAAAATAATTCAGCTTTCTCAATGTACATAAGAAATATATATATTTTTAATTTCTCAAATATGATCATTAGGTTTTTAGATTTTACAAAATAAAAAATGATTAGAGACAAGTTAGATGTCTCTACTATACGTCACCAAGATGTTCCAGAAAGAGGTTAACAATGAATTTCGCTTTATCTGGAGATCACACTGCCACTGTTTTCAAACCTTGCAAAATGTTTTAAGATAATCTGCCTCTGAAGTCTTTTTACAGTTTATTCACACAAATCTCAGCAATTAATTAGTAAAGGCCCTTAATAAAGGAATGATTGCCCAAAGAAGCCTACAGTGACGATGCCTTATGTCCTAGAACATTACCATCATTAATAAACATAAAACCAGATGATCTGTAGGTTAAAGATGATTAAAATTTGTTATAGTGTAAATTTGCCAAACAAGACTCATTTTTTCTTTCTCTGAATCTCTCACAAACAGACACACTGTGGCAAAATACTAAAGGTGCACAGCTAGTTGTTAACAGTTAATAAATTATCCTAACATTGTGACATTTGTAATAGAACATACCAAACCTAAACCCTCAAGTTGAATTACCTGCTAATTAATCCCCCACAATGAAAGGTGTGTCAAGCAGAGTGAAAGACCTTAACAATCAAGGGTCCACATCCCACCTTTCTTGGGGTTTCCCCTCTAATAAGGTGAAGTATCTGCAAAGGACAAACATTTGCAAAATTGCACTACATACCATGGACCCCAGTTATTGGCAATAAGACTGAAGAAATCGGCAGCAGCAACATTCTCAAGGGTTAAATAAACCCATGCATCAATATTCAAATCATCTAAAAACTGCCACCTAGACTCAAGTATGGAAATTAAGGTTTTGAACTAAATAACCTTATCTTGATGTTGTTACCCAGGCCTATGCTATAGAACCATATTACAATATATTTGTGTTTTCAGATTCTTACCTGTGTAACAAGGGGCTCCAACAGTCTCTCAACTGCCAGAGTCCTGATCTCTAGACTTTTGGGGTCCCACTTGAGGTTTATGTTGCCTGCCTGAACAGCAGTCATTTCTAAAAATGAAACAAAAAGTTGGTCAGGCAAACATCAAACACAAACATGAAATATGTAACAAATCTTCTGCTTTGGGACTTTTCCATCAGGAAAGCTACATTCACCACAGATGAAAAAATTTTAACTAGCCTGCACATGAGTACCCAATAAACCTTACGACCTCCTAATATTTAACAATTTCAGGTTTACGAATAGTAGCGGTACTACAAGAGGGCATTCCTAAACACACAGAACGTTTCCGTCTGGGCTTCTCTAGCGCCAAGACTTCCTAATTCAGTTCCTACTCAGTTTATCTGCCCCACCTTTAGGAGCAAGACGAAAAGCTAAAGTGAATGAAAGCTACTTTCAAAGAAATTCCTTCAAAAACTAATACAGAAGATGATTCTTCCTACTCCAGAGCATTTATGGTATAGTAGTATCTAAAAGGCATGCCTCACTTCCTTTTTTGATGGATTCTTAGAGAACGTCTTGTCTTATTCTATTAAAACATAATGCTTAAGTTGGCTGCCCTCTGCACCCACAGCTAATATCACTCATAGCCAGAAGAAATTTCAAGTCACACTTAGTCAAATATCACTGTATCAGTGTCAAGGGAAACTTCCATTAGACAGCAGCTTTAAGAATAAGGAGAAAACATCATGAAAATAAGTTAGTCTACTCTTCTAAAAGTAGTGCCTTCAATTATTAAAGGGGGGAAAGAAAGACAGTACTAAATAAACTTTCTAGGCAACAAATTGCTCATAGACATTTAAAAGCTTTAAAAAGTGCATTCTTATGACCCAGGTAATCTCGTGCTAGAATTTTATTCTAAAGTTAAGGAACATGTAAAAACGTGAATACAATGATGTTCACAATACCACTGCATATAATCATTAAAAATTATAAATTACCTAAATTTCAACCAACACATGGCTCAATAAATTATGTAACAACCACACAATGAGATACAATGCTACTCTTTAAAACAATGTTGTCAAATTAAAAAACAAAAACAACTAGACTGGCTAACATAGTCAAACCCTGAATCTACTAAAAATACAAAAATTAGCCCAGTGTGGTGGCACATGCCTGTAATCCCAGCTACTCAGGAGGCTGAGGCAGGAGAATCACTTGAACCTGGAGGCGGAGGTTGCAGTAAGCCAAGATCACACCACTACACTCCAGCCTGGACGACAGAGTGAGACTCTGTCTAAAAAGAAAAAAACAAAAAACAAAAAAACAGTGTTATCAGTGCCCAAGTCTTTGTTTCTATTAAATATCATTTGCATGCTGGTTCATGCCTACAATACCAGCACTTTGGCAGGAGGATCACTTGAGCCCAGGAGTTTGAGACCAGCCTGGGCAACATAGACCCCCATTTCTTTTTTATTTATTTTTAATTTATTTTTTAAAAGGACCATTTCCCATTAATAGAAACCAGGACTCCAGGTCTGAAGCATTGTATTGTGTAGAAAGGGGACAAGACTAACAGATCACATCAAAAGACACAGGAAGCAAGGGCTCCCACTGGCCAAATTTAGGGCAAATATCAAAGAAAACAATGATTGTAACTGTCTATAACCAAATAATTGGATAAATATCCTTAAGACCACAGGGATCCTCAAAAGCAAGGGTGTGGGGAAGGAATTTCTTTACCATAAATCTAGAATAGAATTAGAAAATGACCATTTTGCAACCCATATTATACTAACTGATCCAGGCAAGAATTAGCAATGAATGTCAAAACCATTGGATGAAAACTGGCCGGGCATGGTGGCTCATGCTTGTAATCCCAGCACTTTGGGAGGCCAAGGCAGACGGATCGATCACCTGAGGTCAGGAATTCGAGACCACCCTGGCCAACATAGTGAAACCCCATTTCTACTAAAAATACAAAAATTAGCCGGGCATGGTGGTGGGCACCTGTAATCGCAGCTCCTCGGGAGGCTGAGGCAGGAGAGTCACTCGAACCTGGGAGACAGGTTGCAATGAACTGAGATCGCACCACTGCACTCCAGCCTGGGCAACAGAGTAAGAATCCATCTCTGGCCGGGCGCGGTGGCTCACACCTGTAATCCCAGCACTTTGGGAGGCCGAGACGGGTGGATCACGAGGTCAAGAGATCGAGACCATCCTGGTCAACATGGTGAAACCCCGTCTCTACTGAAAATACAAAAAATTAGCTGGGCATGGTGGCACGTGCCTGTAATCCCAGCTACTCAGGAGGCTGAGACAGGAGAATTGCCTGAACCCAGGAGGCGGAGGTTGCGGTGAGCCGAGATCGCGCCATTGCACTCCAGCCTGGGTAACAAGAGCAAAACTCCGTCTAAAAAAAAAAAAAAAGAATCCATCTCAAAAAAAAAAAAAGAACTTTGAACTAGATCCCTCATAGAAGACTACCAACCATTGCCTTCTTCAGAGAGCTTTTGTGGAGATTAGATAAAACAAAGTACGATCCATTGAATAATACATGAGTGCATGCCAATATAAATAAAGGAAAAGTTCTTCCAAACAATAGGAAACAAACTAATAAATGTAGAAAGAATCAGGTATTTAGAAAAATCGGCATTCAGGAACCATAATATTAACGGCTTCAGGTAAGAATCAAAGAATGCTAGCCAAGTAGATTAGCATTCAGTTTCTCAGTAAAGTGTGACTTAGTGTCATAGTAACTCCCAACACATTATTTATTTATGACAAATGGGGAAAATATTAACTTTACAGTCTAGAAACCTGGGATGCCACCTTAACTAAGTGATCAAAATTAACATCCCCTAATAAGCGCACAAACCGACATCATATACCTCCTGACAAGATGCACTGAGAAGGATACATCATCACTTCTGTGTTATTTCACCTAAAAACCACATAATCTTACATAGTCTGGAAGAAACATCAAATTCAAAGGGTGAGACAGTCTACAAATTAACTGCCTGTAGTCTTGAAAAATGTCAAAGCCGAAAGAAACAAAAATAGATTAAGAAATATTTCCAGATTAAAGGAGGCCAAAGAGACTTAAACAGTGATGATGGACTGAAATTGTATTGATAAGGGGAAAAAAATTGAGACATTGACAAAATTTGACTATGGGTACTGAACTAAATAGTATTGTATCAATGTTAAATTTCTGAATTTTCATCATTATATTGTCATTATCCAAGCATCAAATCTAGAATCACTAGAGATAGGGGTGCCAAAAGTAATCTGCATTTGCCTAATGTGGTAACACAGAATGCCAGTGTCCCAGTCATCTGTTTTATTGAGGGTGGGTGAATTTGCTCTCTACATTCATGTAATGTCAGGCCTACACTTTGGTTTTTAAAGGTTATTTGTCTACTCAACTGATCAACCCAAGTCAGTAAACCTTAGGAAATGGAATGCTCTAGATTGCTAAAGGGCTGACGACAGCTCAAGCAAATGTCATCAAATGTCACAGATAAGACATTTCAGAAGGAACTATTTGCCCTATGGATCCTACGTATGCTAGCATTCCAGAGATACTGCATTAACACAAATAAAGCATAGAACTTTCCAGGGTTGCAAAGGGAGCGAGCCAAGAGGAAATTTAAGTGAAACTAGCTGCAAGCCTGAGCCCAGGAGTTCAAGATCATATGTGGTCACATTTGTGTTTAATTATTAAACAAGTACAACATATAACTATTTTACTTTCTCAAAAAAATACTTTCATTTTTCTTGTCTTTTGTTTTCCTAATTTTGATACTTTGGAGTACAAATAATTTCACTTACTTCTTAACTTTAAAAAGGTAGCACAACAGCACAATAAGCACAACAGCGCAATAACGAATTCCAAATGGCACCTGGTCTCTCCAGGCTGGGGATGGGGACCACTAGGAGGAGCCAGGACTTCAAAATCAGAAAGCTTGTACCCACCTGTTCAACAACTCCAGGCAATCTTTATCACATGAACCCAGGGTTTCCAGATATCTGACTTTTCAAGAGAGGCCAGGGATGAAGATTTTTACATGGAATCTCCCAACTTTAATGTTAGTGACAACTTCCAAAAAGTCTTACTGTGCAAAAATAAATTATTTAATTTAATATTAGGGAAAAAAAAGGAAGGTGTGGTGGCTCCTGCCTGTAATCCTAGCTCTTTGGGAAGTGATGATGGGAAAATCATTTGAGCCCAAGAGTTTGAGACCAGCCTAGGCAACATAGCAAGACCTCATCTTTACAAATAATTTTTTAAAAAAACAGGCCAGGCACAGTAGTAGCTCATGCCTAAAATCCCAGCACTTTGGGACGCCAAGGCAGGCAGATCACCTGAGGTCAGGAATTCAAGACCAGCCTGGCCAACATGGTAAAACCCTGTCCCTATTACAAATACAAAATTAGTCAGGTGTGGTGGTGCATGCCTATGATCCCAGCTACTTGGGCAATTGAGACAGGAGACTCACATGAACCTGGGAAGCAGAGGTTGCAGTGAGCTGAGATCGTGCCATTGCACTCCAGCCTGGGCAACAAGAACAAAACTATGTCTCAAAAAAAACAAAACAAACAAACAAACAAAAAAAACAATTTAAAAAAAATTTTTTTAACAAGGTTAACTTGTGCACCTATAGTCCCAGCTATTCAGCAGGCTGAGGCCAGAGGATTGCTCCAGCCCCGGAGGTGGAGGCTGCAACAAAGCCATGATCTTGCCACTGCACTCCAGTCTGGGCAACAGAATAAGACTCTGCATAAAAAAAAAAAAAAAAAAAATTCACCAGACTCGGCCTCCCTAACCCCGCTTCTAAAGGAGTTAAAGCAAAGGACTCTAACCGCTCACTTACATTAGGAAGCTTAAAATACACTGACACTTGAAAATTGAGAACTCTGTGTATTTTCAAGACTTTCAATAACCATAATGGAAGCAGACTGCCCTGTACAGCACCTTTAATCAAAAGTGCCAAGGAGCTTGTTTTTGTTTTTTCCTTAACTTGATCACTTACTTCTTGCTCTGTTCTAGCCACACTGGCCTTCTCTTTGTCAGTCCTCAAAGACACTGCGTCATCTGTGTTCCCTCTGCCTGGAAATGCTCTCCTCCCCCAGAAGACCGGTTTTTTCCTAATGTTCAGATTTCAGCTCAAATGCTGTCACAACAGAAAAGTGCTCTAAGGACCATACTAATTCCATTTCTTATTACCCTGCTTAATTTTCTTTTAGCTTGTACTGTCTTTGTTTACTTATTTATGCCATTACTACAGTGTACGCTTCGTGAAGGCAGGGTCCTGCCAAGAGTGACACCGAACATCACGCAATGATGCTACAGAGCCAAGGCATGTTTTTAGTGATCCCAATCCTCAGAAGATTTCAAAAAATAAAGGTAGCTTAAAATCCAAAGAGAAGGTGTTCTACTTGAAACATCAGCTTCTGGAATCAGTTCTGTCACTTATTCTCTGACTTTTGGGTAAGTCACTTTACCTTTCTGGATCCTTGGTTTTATCATCTATAAAATGAAAGAGGTTGAATTATATACGCCAAATCCTTCCAGTCCTGAATTTCTGGTGTTCTTTTCATTTATGTTATCACTCAACAGCCACTGAATTGTTTTATTAAACTTAATTAATTTTCTCAGGTTTAGCATATGGTCTTCAGAGCAATATTTTAAGTTTAAAAATGATAACTATGCTTATGTTTCTTTATATCCCTTAAGTTGCTGGCTAGGAGCTTTATGCAGGGCAGACAGTATTAATTCAGCTGAATTTATGCAACATGATTTGCAAATATTTACAAGTCTCCCAAGACAAGGCTCCTGCCTTAATTTTAGTCATATCTTCTGGTTCTCTAAAATTAATGGTATTGTTCAGAGTAACTAAACAAATAACTTTTAAACTCTTGGCAGTTCCTACTTTTCCAATTAACTTACAGAGCACTCCTTTGCAAGATCTATTACAAAACCTACTAGAGCTAGCCAACCTTAATGAATTACAGCAACCCTAGGTTTTTCCAGGAGGAATCATGCTTAATGGAACTAAATAAAAGTTAAACTGTAGTTATTTGGTCTTCATTACCTTATAAATGGCAATCCTAGCTACAGAGCAAAAGTTTGCTATAAATTTAGAAAGGGGCAGAGATGTAATCATTTGGCTAGCAATCTTTACAACAGAAAGAGAAATGGAGAAGCAAAGAGGAGAAAATAAAAGCGTAGTTCTATCAGAACCAAGGGGGCTGATAATTGGCAAATTGCCTCATTTGTGCAAAGAATTACGTACCTTCTCCAAAGACGTTCAACATTCACCTACAACAGAATGGCCACATCATCCTTAAAATGTGTCTGGCAGGCCAGGCGTGGTGGCTCACACCTGTAATCCCAGCACTTTGGGAGGCCGAGGTGGGTGGATCACGAGGTCAAGAGATCGAGACCATCCTGGTCAACATGGTGAAACCCCGTCTCTACTAAAAATACAAAAAATCAGCTGGGCATGGTGGCGCGTGCCTGTAATCCCAGCTACTCAGGAGGCTGAGACAGGGGAATTGCCTGAACCCAGGAGGCGGAGGTTGCGGTGAGCCGAGATCGCGCCATTGCACTCCAGCCTGGGTAGCAAGAGCGAAACTCCGTCTCAAAAAAAAAACAAAAATGTGTCTGGCTCCTGAATTTTCATCATTATATTGTGGAAGATTTAGACTATCCCTACCATGCTACTCAATGCCAATTCCTTTTTTTTTTTAACAAGGTTAATTTAATGAAATGGTAGGATGGTTCATTTAAATGCAAATCAGGAAATTTAGAAATTAAAAGTCCCCAAAGCAACGTTAACTGTCACACTGAACAAGACAGAAGACTGTGGACTACTTAGTGCCATCATAGGTATGCCAGGCTGCATCTGCATTAAGCAGAGTTAACACAGCATTCAGAACCTCAACTCTCAAATCTCCTGGTAACTGCCAAAAAAAAAAATCAAGGCAACACTTAATGAAGACACACTCTGGCCTGTAATCCCAGCACTTTGGGAGGCCAAGGTGGGAAGATCACTTGAGCTCAGGAGGTTGAGATCAGTCTGGGCAACACAGAGACCTCACCTCTACAAAAAAATTTTTAAAAAGAAAAACATATATATTAGTTGCACATGGTGGCACACACCTGTGGTCCCAGGTAGCTACTCAGGAGGCTGAGGTGGGACAATCACTTGAACCTGAGAGGTCAAGGCTGCATCGGGCCATGATCATGCCACTACACTCCAAGCTGAGTGATAGAGGGAGACCCTGCTTCAAAAATAAAAATATAAAAAATAAATTAATAATAATAATACTGAAACACCTACATCATTTTTATTTTGCTCCTTTTCTTGTTTTCTTGCGGGCACCAAAGGCAATGAGAGCAGTTGGAATTGCTGTGCTACAAGCATCAGGAGACACACAGACTAAAACAAAAAGCACTAAGCGAAGGACAAAAAGGAAACCTTAAAAAAAACAATATTCAGGGCCGGGCGCGGTGGCTCAAGCCTGTAATCCCAGCACTTTGGGAGGCCGAGGCGGGTGGATCACGAAGTCAAGAGATCGAGACCATCCTGGTCAACATGGTGAAACCCCGTCTCTATTAAAAATACAAAACATTAGCTGGGCATGGTGGCGCGTGCCTGTAATCCCAGCTACTCAGGAGGCTGAGGCGGGAGAATTGCCTGAACCCAGGAGGTGGAGGTTGCGGTGAGCCAAGATCGCGCCATTGCACTCCAGCCTGGGTAACAAGAGCGAAACTCCGTCCCCCGCCAAAAAAAAAAAAAAAAAATATTCAGCCAACTATTTAGCCTTCACTCACAAATATGAGTGCAAAAAGAAAAAAAGAACCCTGCCTTCATGAAGCCCTCATTGCAGTAATGGCATAAATAAACAAAGACAGTATCAGAGCTAGGAAGAAAATTAAGCAGCGTAATGGTAATGGAATTAGGTAGGGTCCTTAGTGGCCTTTCTGTCTTGACAACATTTGAGCTGAAATCTAAAAGTCAGGAAAGAACAGTCAACTGAGTATGTGGGGGAAGAGAGCATTTCGGGCAGAGGGAACACAGGACTGACAAAAAGAGAAGGCCAGTATGGCTGGAATAGAGCAAGAAGCAGTGAGAGGTCAAGTGAAAGAAAATAAAACAAGCTCCTGAGGTGAAGTGACAGTTTGCTGTATGGACTGGATATCTACGTTCATTTCCTTAGCTTCCATCGTATTACAGTTGAGACCATTAACAACGGAAGAGCATTTTATAGAAGCTGCATCAAGCCTTCATAACAACTGATAATAGATAAAGAGGAAAGTCCCTGTTTCCATGAGACTGGATGACTAGCCTAAAAAACAAAGAATGTGAAACAAGCATCTGGACTGGAGGCACAAGATAAAAGAGAAAATACAGAAGAGTTTTTGTTTTAGAACAACAGGATCAAACTGATTTCCTTGAGCCAAAAATCATTTTTTTTTTTAAATAAAAATATCAGGAGGCTGAGGCAGGAGACTCACTTGAACCCGGGAGGCAGAGGCTGCAGTAAGCTGAGATCATGCCACTGCACTCCAGCCTAGGTGACGGCATGCGCCTCCCTCTCAATCAATCAATCAATCAATAAAAATTTAAAAACACAGGGCCCGGCGCGGTGGCTCAAGCCTGTAATCCAGCACTTTGGGAGGCCGAGGCGGGTGGATCACGAGGTCAAGAGATCGAGACCATCCTGGTCAACATGGTGAAACCCCGTCTCTACTAAAACTACGAAAAATTAGCTGGGCATGGTGGCACGTGCCTGTAATCCCAGCTACTCAGGAGGCTGAGGCAGAAGAATTGCCTGAACCCGGGAGGCGGAGGTTGCGGTCAGCCGAGATCGCGCCATTGCACTCCAGCCTGGGTAACAAGAGCGAAACTCCGTCTCAAAAAAAAAAAAAAAAAATTAAAAACACAATGGGACTAAGGGAGGAGAAACCTTTCACACAGCTAAGAAGCCCACAGAATGGCCGGGCGCGGTGGCTCAAGCCTGTAATCCCAGCACTATGGGAGGCCGAGGCGGGTGGATCACGAGGTCAAGAGATCAAGACCATCCTGGTCAACATGGTGAAACCCCGTCTCTACTAAAAAACTACAAAAAATTAGCTGGGCATGGTGGTGCGTGCCTGTAGTCCCAGCTACTCAGGAGGCTGAGGTAGGAGAATTGCCTGAACCCAGGAGGCGGAGGTTGCGGTGAGCCGAGATCGCGCCATTGCACTCCAGCCTGGGTAACAAGAGCGAAACTCCGTCTCAAAAAAAAAAAAAAAAAAAAAAAAGAAGCCCACAGGAAGAAGAGTAACGTACTTCTGTTGGAGAGCCAGGCAAAAAGATGCCTGGACTTGACTAGAGAATCTGAGAAGTTACCCAGACTGAGCAGGAAAACAAGAGTGAGCCAGGCTCAGTGGCTCACGCCTGTAATCCCAGAACTTTGGGAGGCCAATGCAGAAGGGTCGCTTGAGTCCAGGAGTTCCAGACCAGCCTTTGTCTTTTGTGGAGACCCAGTCCCTACAAAAGTAAAAACTAAAAAAAGAAAATAAGAAAAAATGTGCTCTAAAACTTGTATTGTAGTATGTATCTTGGATGACCTATTTAGTCATCCATTCATCAATGACTGACCAATTATGTTCAGGAATCTTGTTAGATGCCAGAGACAGAAAGATGAATTGGAAATTGCTAGCAGATCACTGCAGCAATTAATTAATAAGACCAAAAGACCATTCTGTCTTTATAACACAGGAATCTGGAAGATGCTACTTAACCAAGTGTTTAAACTTAGCATCATCACCAGTGGAACAACCTGACCCACTGAATGCCCTAAGAAAAAAACATCACACCAGGTACAGAGACTTGCACCAGCTACTAGGGAGGCTGAGACAGAAGAATCACTTGTACCCAGGAGTTTAGGAGTTTAGCATGCAATGATTATGCCTGCAAACAGCCACTGTACTCCAGCCTTGGCAACACAGCGAGACTCCAACAACAACAACAACAACAAAAAAAAAAAAAAAAAAAAAAAGCCAGACATGGGGGCTCATGCCTGTAATCCCAGCATTTTAGGAGGACAAGGTGGGTGGATCACTGGAGGTCAGGAGTTTGAGACCAGCCTGGCCAACATGATAAAACCCTATCTCTACTAAAAACAAACAAAACTTAGCTGGGTGTGGTGGTACATGCCTGTAGTTCCAGCTACTTGGGAGGCTGAAGCATGAGAATCCTTCAACCGGGAAGGACTGCAGTGAGCCAAGATCGAGCCATTGCACTCCAGCCTGGGTGACAGAGTGAGACTCCATCTCAAAAAACAAACAAACAAAAAATCATCACACCTATCTGACAAATCCAAAATGTAGAACATCTACGAAACTGGCCTAAACTCTACAAAAATGTCACAGTCCCAAGTGGGGAAGCTGGAAGTGAAGGCTAAAGACACATGACAACCAAATGCAATATGTGATCTTTTATTGATTCCTGATTTAAAAAAAAAAAAAAGAAGAAGAAAAAGAAAAACCATAAAGGATATCACTAGAACAACTGGGAGAATCTGAATATGGACTGTACAAAAAATCAGTACTTCTGGGAATCTTGTTAAAACACAGATTCTGGCCGGGCGCGGTGGCTCAAGCCTGTAATCCCAGCACTTTGGGAGGCCGAGGCAGGTGGATCACGAGGTCAACAGATCGAGACCATCCTGGTCAACATGGTGAAACCCCGTCTCTACCAAAAATACAAAAAATTAGCCGGGCATGGTGGTGCGTGCCTGTAATCCCAGCTACTCAGGAGGCTGAGGCAGGAGAATTGCCTGAACCCAGGAGGCGGAGGTTGCGGTGAGCCGAGATCGCGCCATCGCACTCCAGCCTGGGTAACATGAGTGAAACTCCTTTAAAAAAAAAAAAAAAAAACCCAGATTCTGATTCAATATGTCTAGGGTAGGACCTAAGATTCTGCATTTCTCAAAAGCTCCCAGGGAGAGCCAATGCTAGCCCCCCAGATTGCTCTTTAAAAGGTATTACATGTTGCCATATCAATGTAAAAGGTCTTGAGTGTGATAGCAGTAACAGGGGGGCCTGTTATGTTATTCCTCAGAATAACACGCTGGAGAGTGAAGTGGCATGAGGTCTTCAAATAACTCCGAAGTGAAGTTTACATAGAGTGAGAAAATTCGAAAAATGTTAACAGTTGGTCAGCTTGTAAGTCAAGTGCTCACTGTACTTCTTTCAACTTTTCTGTAGGTTTGAAGGTTTTCCTCCCAAAAAAAGTGGGAGGAAAATGCTTACATAGTCTATACAGGAAAAGAGTCACAATACAATAGAAGGTATAATGTTCTAAGTGCTCCAGGAGCCCCCAAAAGACAGTCCCCAAAAAGGAAGGCCTCACTGAGTTTCTGACGTACTGTTTAGGGGGGAGGGAGGTTGTTTCAGTTTCGAAAGGCAATGGTGCCAAAGAACACCAAAACCTTCCAGGAACCACAGTGAGTGAAAAATCGAGGATGCACAGCGAAAATAGCAGAGAATAAGCAGAAAGAAAAGCTAAGAAATTCAGAAGGCATTAGAGGGTTGAGCTTTATACTTCCTATCTTAAAAATATTTGGACCCATTGTACTCTTACTGTTCATAACGACTAAACTCTGAAACAACCCCTTTCCTCCGTCCCCTAAAAAACAAAGGTAAAGGAGCAAACCCTGCCTCTTCAAGTAACCAGTAAAGGTAGGAAGGGACTAGACATGCCTTCACCAGAGCTGCGTTTTCACAAGCACAGAACTTCTCCACGCACTTAACTGCAGAGCTGAGTTCCTCAAACTCCATGAGCCCCAAACCAAGAATCCCCTCTGTTCTCCAGTATATTCCCACTGTGGCCTTCCCCTTCTTTGCTGACCCAAGTTCCACCGAACTGGGTCCCTAGAAGGAGACGAGCCTCATTTTCTTTCTCCTCTGCACCTCAGTACACACCTCACTCAGCCTGCTAACTCCTTCCTGTTCTCAGGGCTCTAGCCTAGGTCTTTGTTATCTCTGGTATCTGGGAGTCTTCTAATTTCCAATCATTCCTCAGCGAGCCCTAGTTATCATTATCATTGGGTCACTCCCTCTGGGGGGGAAAAAACAAAAACAAAAAAACCCATGGTATAGTTTCCCCAGCACAGACAGGATGAAGCCAAAACTCCCATAAGCCTTGCCTAAACTAGCCTGTCAGCCTTATAACCCGTCTCTACTCCATGAAAATATTCCCCAGTATACGTGCATGCCTCCGGATCTTGACACACAACTGTTCCTCTGCCCAGAGCACCCTTCAAGTCTTCTCCAACTGGAAAGCTACTGATTTTCCTTCAAGACTCAGACATCTGTCATCTCTGCCTCACAAAAAGACACAACATTCCCCAGCACTTGCCACATAGCACTATTGTGTGTGTGCGCGCGCGCGTGCACGCCTTCCATGAAACTGAGCTCTTTTGAGCACATGCACCATGGTTTTTTTTATCGTGGTAACTTTCATCTAATCTAACACTCTATAATAATGTTTAACTGAATTAGCTCAACTGCTTTAGATTTCATCTAGCACCACTGACATATGCACAAAGAAATAAGAAACATTGCTCATTACAGATGAGCAAAAAAAAATGGGTATAAACTGCCAATTCCTACCTATCAGTTATTTCGCCAAACTTCATCTCCTGAGTTCATAAATTTCCTAGGCTTAGCAATGGTCGCTTACACATTAACATCTCTCCAGCACACAGCACACTGCTTTGCAAGGCAGACTTCATAAATGTACTGTATTTAAGTGAGCCCTTCCCAATGCAATGGAGATATAGCAAAATGGCCAGACACAGTGGCTCTTGCCTATAAACCCAGCACTGTGGGATTCAGAAGCAGGTGGATCACTTGAGGTCAGGAGTTCAAGACCAGCCTGGCCAACATCGTGAAACCTTGTGTCTACTAAAAATACAAAAATTAGCCAGGCATGGTAGCAGGCACTTGTAATCCAGCTACTCCGAAGGCTGAGGCAGGAGAATCACTGGAATCCTGAAGGCAGGGGTTACAGTGAGCGGAGATAACCGCAAACTACTGCTTTAGACTGACTCAAAGCTACTAAAAAAAATCACATCTTTCACTGGTCTTAAAGACCCCGAAATAAATTTCTCTCAAAAGTTGCCATCTTCCAATTACTTGGACTTTTTTTTTTTCCCTCCCAAGGGATCAAACTCACACTTCATTTAGTCACTTTTCTCCAAAATGGCAGGTTTCTAAAGACACACTTCAAAGTCACGCCAAAGCTTTTCTAAAAACATCATAACCCGGGCCGGGCGCGGTGGCTCAAGCCTGTAATCCCAGCACTTTGGGAGGCCGAGGCGGGTGGATCACGAGGTCAAGAGATCGAGACCATCCTGGTCAACATGGTGAAACCCCATCTCTACTAAAAATACAAAAAATTAGCTGGGCATGGTGGTGCGTGCCTGTAATCCCGGCTACTCAGGAGGCTGAGGCAGGAGAATTGCCTGAACCCAGGAGGCGGAGGTTGCGGTGAGCCGCGCTCGCGCCATTGCACTCCATCCTGGGAAAAAAGAGGGAAACCCCATACCAAAAAAAAAAAAAAAAAAAAAAAAAACATCATAACCCAGGTCCACAGAAGCAAGAGAATGGTAATGAATGAATCCCTCATGAAACCTTATGCCAATTTAGAGATCCCCAGGAATATAACACCCAAAACCACTGATTCATCAGTAATAGTAACATATCTCTCCCTTTCAGCTTTTAGCTTATTCACTGCATTATCATATTTCACAAACCCTGATTAAGAGTTTGGAGGCTTTTTGCCTCAGCTGCGCCAAGGTGCTCGGTCCTTCTGAGGAAGCTAGGGCTGCGTTGGGGTGAGGCCCTCACTTCATCTGGCGACTAGCACCGCATCCAGCAGCGCTAGCCGCATACTCACCCACACTATGGCCTCTGTCTCCGAGCTCGCCTACATCTACTTGGCCCTCATTCTGCACGACGATGAGGTGACCATCACGGAGGATAAAATCAATGCCCTCATTATAGCAGCCATTGTAAATGTTGAGCCTTTTTGGCCTGGCTTGTTTGCAAAGGCCTGGCCAAGGTCAACATTGGGAGCCTCATCTGCAATGTAGGGGCTGGTGGGCCTGCTCCAGCAGCTGGTACTGCACCAGCAGGAGGTCCTGCCCCCTCCACTGCTGCTGCTCCAGCTGAGGAGAAGAAAGTGGAAGCAAAGAAAGAAGAATCTGAGGAGTCTAATGATGACATGGGCTTTGGTCTTTTTGACTAAATCCCTTTTATAATGTGTTCAATAAAAAAACTGAACTTTAACTGCTGTTGGTCTTGCCCATAGTTTGGGAATGTGCTCTGCAAAAATGGTCTCGGTTTTGTAATTTTGGCTTTCAACCTATTCTGACATGACACAGGCTGGATTTTTCCCTGTCACCTAACAAGATAGCACCTCGTGGTACAGTGTTGAAAACTGCACTGGGGTGGCAGGAGGAAGGATCAGAGCAGATGCTTTGCCCAGGTTACCTGTATAAACTTGATGATTGCAAGGTGTGTCCCCTACGCTGGGAGCAGAGGGTAATACAGACCTCAGCTTTAGAAAGCCTCCTGGGTAATTACCCTATACAATCCTTCCTAAGAACTTGGACCTATGCAGAATGTTGACTGCTACATCTCAAGGTTGTCAGGCAACAAGACCCAGCTGTGTAATGTCTCATCAAATGCTTGGGAGTTTTACAGTAACAGTGAAGGAGTGCAGAAGAGAAACTATTAAGTTCCCCAGTTACACAAAGTGGATAAAACAAGATTCAAACCCGTGTTCCAAAAACTAAGCTTTTTTTGTTTGACAGTAGCCTGAATGGAAATTTCAACTTTTCAGGTTTGGATTTATACAATAAACCATGAGTATTGTGTGTTTTTAAAAAAAAAAAAAAAAAAAAAAAAAGAGTTTGGAGGCACAGTGGCACATGCCTATAATCGCAGCATTCTGGAGGCCAAGGTGGGCAGACTGCTTGAGTTCAGGAGTTCGAGACCAGCCTGGGCAACATGGTGAGACTCTGTCTCTACTAAAAACATAAAAAATTAGCTGGGTGTGATGGTACACACCTATGGTCCCAGCTACTCAGAAGGCTGAGGCTGGAGGACAGCTTAAGCCCAGTGGGGCGGAGGTTACAGTGAGCTGGAGATCACACCACTGCACTCCAGTGTGGGTGACCTTATTTTTTGAGACCTTATCTCAAAAAAAAAAAAAAAAAGTTTGGATTAATACTGAAATATTTAACCTAACAGAACACTCAATATACCATCAGAGAATGGTAACAATGCATCTCTGCCTAGAAAGCAAGCATGTACCAGAGCCACAAAGGGCAAATGCTCTATCAAAGGCTCTATCTATCTTTCATTTAACTTGAAACAGGCCATAATGAATGTGTTTTCTGACTTATAACAGCACTTTCAGTTTCAAGAACAGTCTGTAGTCTAACCTGGTTAATAAACAAATACAGGATTATGTAACTTGGTAATTAACCAGGCTTCCAACTCACATCTTCAATTCAAAATGTCAAATACTGACGAAATAAAATAAACCACAGCAATAAAACGCTTTCAAGACAGCGGATGATCCACTTATTTTCGACAATATTTAATAATGAAACCTCAGAACAAGAAAATGAAGGAAATTCACAGCTTGATATAATGGAATGAAATAGTCAAAACTAAGCAATCCAGGAAAAAAACTAGCCTTTAAATTAGCAATTAAGAAAGACAAATTTGTCTTGTTAAGCCCTTTTAGTCTAAAATAAAATAATCTCTTAAAGATTAAAATTACAGTAACTTCCACAATACAGTTCCATCACTCATTTTAATAAAATGGGAACATGAGGCCTGGTGTGGTGGCTCATGCCTCTAATTCCAGCACTTTGGGAGGCTGAGGCAGGCAGATCACCTGAGGTCGGAAGTTCGAGACCAGCCTGACCGACATGGAAGAAACCCCCATCTCTACTAATAGTACGAAAGTAGCTGGGCATCATTTCGGGCTCCTGTAATCCCAACTACACAGGAGGCTGAACCAGGAGAATCACTTGAACCCAGGAGGCGGAGGTTGCAGTGAGCCAAGATTGCATCATTGCACTCCAGCCTGGGCAACAAGAGAGAACTTCTCAAAAAAAAAAAAAAAAAGGAACATGAAAAAAATGACAGACATTTTAAAAATCCCATCACACTACTCATACAATATTGCTCCAAACAAGCAAATGTTATAAGTATTTAGAACAACCGAAGTTGCCCTTTGAACTGTATTTACATTATATGCATTACTCCAAACTTGCAGCCAGTGAAAAAACTCAAATTATATTCCAATCAAAAAGAGGGGCTGCTTGATGACAGTACATCAACAACTAAATGGAAATGCATGCTAATTTCAAGCTCCATTAGAAACAGGGTTGTGGCATACTTGCACATGGAGAAAAAACTTTGATAGTTATAAAAAAAACTAAAGAAAATAATGAACATAGGCTCCAACAGAGAAAGGCAATGTTGACATTTTATTTTTGAAGTGTGGTTCTTTCTGCACACTTTGAACTTTCAATAATGGATAATTCAGTATAGGGCTCCCACCAGTGAACAAACAACACGAGACAAGGCGAGTCATGCCAGACTAATTCCCCACCCTGTTTGGTCCATTCAATCCAGGCCCACAGCATGTGAGGGGCAGAGCAGATCACCAAGTTGTACACGCAACATCTTCAAGGCCTGGAAGCAGGCATACCTGGGCAAGTTTCAGAAACTGCTGCTCTCTGAGACTCTTCTAGATGCCTGATGTGTTTTAACTTTTTTCCTTACAAAAAACAGAAGGTGCCAATAAGACTTAAATCCTCCAACATGTATAGCATAACCAAAATTTCTTTAAGTCTTCAAAGTGAGCTAGGTGCAGTGGCTTATGCCTGTAATGTCAGCTCTTAGAAAGGCCGAGGCAAGTGGATCACTCAGGAGTTCAAGACCAGCCCGGGAAACATGGCAAAACTGTCACTACAGAAAACACAAAAATTAGCCAGGCATGGTGGCAGGCACCTGTACTCCAGGCTACTCAGAAGGCTGAGGTGACAGGATCACTTTTAGCCTGGGAGGTCAAGGCTGCAGTGAGACATGATTGAACCACTGCACTCCAGCCTGGATGACTGAGTGAGATCCTGTCTCAACAACAACAGAAAGACTTCAAAGTGTGTGGCTTTAGTCACTTGAGAGAAAAATGATTTGAGCAAGGAAAGTAGAGAGAATAATTAGGTTCCTGTTTTTCACTACTTACTTACCTCCACATAGAAGGCCAAACTCACCCTTAAAATTTTTTTCAGTAAATTTTTTTTTACCTTTTATGTGCAATAAAATTCACTCTCTCATATACTATTCTAAAAACAGTTGTGTGGGCCAGGCAGGTAGCTCAAGCCTGATATCCTAGCACTTTAGGAGGCAGGCAGATCATCTGAGGTCAAGACTTGGAAACCAGCTTGGCCAACATGGTGAAATCCCATCTCTACTAAAAATACAAAAATTAGCTGAGTCAGCCAGGCACAGTGGCTCACCCCTGTAATCCCAGCACTTTGGGAGGCCGAGGCGGGTGGATCACGAGGTCAAAAGATCAAGACGATCCTGGCCAACATGGTGAAACACCATTTCTACTAAAAATACAAAAATTAGCTGGGCATGGTGGCGTGTGTCTGTAGTCTCAGCTACTCGGGAGGCTGAGGCAGGAGAATCATTTGAACCTGGGAGGCAGAGGTTGCAGTGAGACAACATCGTGCCACTGCACTCCAGCCTGGATGACAGAGTGAGACTGTTTAAAAAAAAAAAAAAAAAAATTAGCTAGGTTTTCGTGACACATACTTGTAATTCCAGCTACTCAGGAAGCTGAGGCAGAATCACTTGAACTCAGGAGGCGGAAGTTGCAGTGAGCTGACATCATGCTACTACACTCCAGACGGAGTGACAGAGCAAAACTCTTGTCTCAAAAAATAAATAACAGGGGCCGGGCGCGGTGGCTCAAGCCTGTAATCCCAGCACTTTGGGAGGCCGAGGTGGGTGGATCACGAGGTCAAGAGATCGAGACCATCCTGGTCAACACGGTGAAACCCCGTCTCTACCAAAAAAAACAAAAAAATAAAAAAATAAATAAAATAAATAAATAAATAACAGTTGTGTGATTATCCCCACAATCAAGATATAAAAGTCAAATGAAGGCCGGGCGCGGTGGCTCAAGCCTGTAATCCCAGCACTTTGGGAGGCCGAGGCGGGTGGATCACGAGGTCAAGAGATCAAGACCATCCTGGTCAACATGGTGAAACCCCGTCTCTACTAAAAATACAAAACATTAGCTGGGCATGGTGGCGCGTGCCTGTAATCCCAGCTACTCAGGAGGCTGAGGCAGGAGAATTGCCTGAACCCAGGAGGCGGAGGTTGCGGTGAGCCGAGATCGCGCCATTGCACTCCAGCCTGGGTAACAAGAGTGAAACTCCGTCTCAAAAAAAAAAAAGAGAAACAAACTTATTATATATCCAACCACCACAAGGTACATGTCCTCTACTATCAAAGGAGTGTGACCTGCTATCAAAACCCTCCCTTTCAGCTTCATTCAACAGTGAGCCAACAGTACCCACTTCAAGTACTCAGGTATTAGATCAAGAATGCCTAAAATACCCTGATGTACCACAGGTGATAATTAAGCACATTTCTGGAGAGAAATTTGGAAAAAATTTAAGAGCTACAAAAAAGTAGCATACCTTGGAAATAATCCAAATGTCCAATACCATATGAATGGATAGGCCAGGCGCAGTGGCTCAGGGCCACAATCCCAGCACTTTGGGAGGCTGAGGCGGATGGATCATCTGAGGTCAGGAGTTCGAGACCTGCCTGGCCAACATGGTGAAATCCCATCTCTACTAAAAACACAGAAGTTAGGTGGGTGGTAGTGGCCCACACCTGTAATCCCAGCTACTTGGGAGGCTGAGGCAGGAGAATTGCTTGAGCCTAGGAGGTGGAGATTGCGGTGAGCCAAAATCGCACCACTGCACTCCAGCCTAGGCAACACAGCAAGACTCTGTCTCTCCCCGCAAAAAAAAACATGAATGGATAAACAAAATATGGCATATACATACAAATAATGGACCATCAGTCAGCCTTTAAAAGAAAGAAAATTCTGCGAGAGGATTCTGGATTCTAAAACAGCAGAGTAGGAAACATCAAGATCGTCTCCCCACCTAGACAATTACATTGGCATAATTAGTCTGATTTAAGTATTTTGTAATTGTAGACTGTTGAAAAAAGCTTGCAACTTCCAAGGAAAGACTGGGACAGTAAATTGGGTTAATTTCGGTCAACTTCAGCCCTTAGCTTAGCAGCAGCTACCCCATTCCCCAGCCATGGGCAGACAACCTAGAATGCATTCCTGAAACAGCTTGCAAGCAGCTTGTGGGAGCCCCAGGATGGGCAATAAGGAAGGACCCTGTCCTCCAAATATTAGGGATCTGTATTCTAATTGCTGATCGCTCCTTCAAATCAGGAATAAGTAGACAGAGAAGGATAGCCATTATTGCACTCACTCCATGACTGCAAGCCTTTCCCACAAGCCTTTCCCCTCCAGCTGAAGCAGACTTCTGGGAATTTAATGGGCCAATGGCCCCCAACCCCTTACTTCTTTTATTTTTCTCTTTTTCCTCTTCAGGAGCTAGACTGTAAAGACTAGGATATTCAAAAGCAATCATGAGGGTGAGGGGGAGAGAAGGAGATTAAAAAGTTACCACAGTGCACGCCCAGGGTAAGGTGTAGGCTCAAAAAAGACCTGAGAAGTCCTTAGTAACAGACTGTAACAAATAAACAAAAAACCCCAGCAAACCCTGGGAATGAGAAGAATCCAATTTTCAGAGTTAGCACATCACTACATTCAAATATCCAGTTTCAAAAAAAAAAATTAAAAAGTCACAGAGCATACAAAGATACAGGAAAGTACGGCCCAGTCAAAAGAAAAAAATTTAAAAACTGTCCCAGAGAAAGACAAGATGGTAGATCTACTAGACAAAGACTTTAAGACAACTGTCTTAAAGATGTTCAAAAAACTAAAGGAAGGTGTGGGAAAAATCAAGACAATAATCTATTTTAAAAATGAAAATATCAGCCAGGTGCAGTGGCTCATGCCTTTAATCCCAGCACTCTGGGAGTCCAAGGAGGGCAGATCACTTGAGGCCAGGAGTTCGAGACCAGCCTGGCTAACATGGCAAAACCCCATCTCTACTAAAAATACAAAAATTAGCCAGGCATGGTGGTACACACCTGTTGTCCAGCTATTCAGGAGGCTGAGGCAGGATAATCACTTGAACCCAGGAGGCAGAGGATGTAGTGAGCCAAGGTCACACCCCTGGCACCTCAGCCTGGGCAAGAGAGCAAGAAAAAAAAAATTATAAAGCTGAAAAGTACAATGACTCAAATGAAAAAGTCACCAGAGAAATTCAAAGGCAGAATTGAGCTGCGAGAGGAATAAATCAATGAACTTAAAAATAGGGCAACTGAAATTATGGAGTCTGAGGAAGGGAAAGAAAAAGGACTGAACAGAGAGCCTAAGAAACTTGCAAGGCACCATTAGATTCTGGAAGAGAAAAGTAACGGTTCCACAATATTGTGAATGTACTTAATGCCACTGAACTACACACCTTAAAATAGTTAAAATGCTAAATCTTAGGTTATATATGTTTAATCACTATATATTTTGTTTTTTCTTTTATTTTTGTTAATCACTATATATTTTTTAAATAGCATACTTCTCCCCTCAAGAATTCCAAGTCTAAGGAGTTATCCTAAAGAAATGATCTTTAAAAAAAAAAAAAAAAACCAAGCATGGTATCTCATGCCTAGAGTCCCAGCTATTCAGGAGGCTGAGGTGGGAGGATCGCTTGGGCCCAGGTGCTATATAAAGTCAGCCATGAGTGACTGAACTCCTGCCTCGGCAACAGAGCAAGACTCTGTCTCAAAGGAAAAAATAATAATAATAATCAAGAATAGGTAAAAGATTTAGCCACAAACTAAAGCAGCCCTGGGAGCTTACTAAATGTCCAACAAAGGAATGATTAAAGAAGCTATAGAATGGGGCCGGGCGCGGTGGCTCAAGCCTGTAATCCCAGCACTTTGGGAGGCCGAGGCGGGTGGATCACGAGGTCAAGAGATCGAGACCATCCTGGTCAACATGGTGAAACCCCGTCTCTACTAAAAATACAAAAAATTAGCCGGGCGTGGTGGTGCGTGCCTGTAATCCCAGCTACTCAGGAGGCTGAGGCAGGAGAATTGTCTGAACCCAGGAGGCGGAGGTTGCGGTGAGCCGAGATCGCGCCATTGCACTCCAGCCTGGGTAACATGAGTAAAAAACCGGCTCCAAAAAAAAAAAAAAAAAAAAAAAAAAAAAAAAAAGAAGCTATAGAATGGAATAGGAGGGGATCATTAACATGCTGTGTTAGCATTATAAAATTAATCATATTTCATCAATTCTAAAGCACAAATTATTTCACTTTTTTAACATTTCACATCTAAAATCTAAATATATCTGACAATCGACAGCATTTCCTAGTTTATTTGGCAGCATTTCTTCCTAGTGATATATAAAAGTTAATCTAATAGAGAAATGTTCCAGTTATGATTAAGTGGATAGCAGGTTACAAAGGAGCACATAAAAATCTGGTTTTTACAAAAATTATATATAGTCAATACACATGCCTGTAAAAAATATTAAAGGATATACATAAAAAATTAACAGTATTTCTCTAGGTCGAAAAGCATGAGTTTTATAAATGAAAAATTGTAATAAGCTGGGTATCAAACCATGTTTCCACCCCTGTATCAACCTGGCACAACCCTATACATACCATATCTATTATAACTTATTCATTATTTATTGACTAGTACCTGCTACCTGCTGCAGGCAAAGAAATGAGTCAGGTATCAGAGTGAACAGAAGATACTAAATAATGACCCACTTAATATGGACAAAAATATGTTCTGCCCAGCACTGCATAATTGAAAAAATAAATTAGCTTTTTATTACATCAAAAGTTAAAATATCCTTTTTTTTTTCCTTGAGACGGACTCTCACTCAGTCGCCCAGGTTGGAGTGCAATTGGGCAATCTTGGCCCACTGCACCTACCACCTCCTAGGTTCAAGTAATTCTCTAGCCTCAGCTGCTCAAGTAGCTGGGGCTCCAGGTGTGCACCACCACACCCAGCTAATTTTTGCATTTTTAGTAGAGATGGGGTTTCGCCACATTGGCCAGGCTGGTCTCAAACTCCTGACCTCAGGTGATCCACCAGCCTTGGCCTCCCAAAGTGCTGGATTACAGGCGTAAGTCATCACACCCGGCCTAAAATGTCCTTTATAAATCATCTTATTCATTACACAGATAACAAAAGTTCGAACTTTCAGTCTGAGTCTCATAAGATTAAAAACTCCTGGCCAGGCACTATGGCTCACGCCTGTAAACCCAACACTTTTGGAGGCCAAGGCAGGCGCATCGCCTGAGGTCAGGAGTTCAAAACCTGCCTAACCAACAGGGAGAAACCCCGTCTCTACTAAAAATACAAAATTAGCCGGGCATGGTGGCGGGCACCTGTAATCCCAGCTGCTCGAGAAGCTGAGGCAGGAAAATCGCCTGAACCCGGGAGGCAGAGGTTGCAGTCAGCCAAGATCACACCATTGCACTCCAACGTGGGTGAAAGAGCAAGACTCCATCTCAAAAACAAAAACTCCTAAGAGCATGTTATTTCATGTTATCATAATTCATCAGAATACACTTATAATGGCAAATTAACAATAACAGGACACACCCCACCACATAACTCCATTGCTTATTATGGCCTTTTAGGAACTACATTTTTTTAAAATTATTTCCAGGTGAGGTGGATCATTTGCGTCCAGGATTTTAAGACCAGCCTGGAATGGGGGAAGAGGGGAAAAACGAGGGAGGGGAAAAGAGGGAGGATAGGATGAATCATAATTTATCAGGTAATAGACATATAATCAATGGCAAATTAACAATAACAGGGTCAGTGTAGTGGCTCACGCCTGTAATCCCAGCAGTCTGGGCAGCCAAGGCAGATCACCTGAGGTCAGGAATTCAAGACCAGCCTGGCCAACATGGTGAAACCTCATCTCTGCTAAAAATACACAAATCAGCTGGGCGTGGTACCAGTTGACTGTAATCCCAGCTACTCAGGAGATTGAGGTAGGAGAATAGATTGAACCCAGGAGGCAGTGATTGCAGTGAGCTGAGATTTTGCCACTGTACTACAGCCTGGGCAACAGAGACTCCGTCTCAAAAAATAATGATAATAACAAGAAACACCCCACTACATAACTTCATCGCTTACTATGACTTTTTAGGAATTACATTTTTTAAAGATTATACCCAGGGGAGGCAGGAGGATGATTTGAGTCCAGGATTTTGAGACCAGCCTGGGGTGGGGGGGGGAGGGACGGAGGGCAGGAAGAAGGGGGAGGGAGGAGGGAAGAAAGGAGGGGGAGGGAGTAGGAAGGGAAGGGGGAGGGGAGAGAAGAAAGGGAGAGGGAGAGGGAGGGGGAGGGAAAGGGGGGAAGGAGAGGAGGAAAGAGAGGGAGAAGAGAGAATAAGAGGAAGAGAAAGGGAGGAAAGAATGGACAGAAAAAGGAAGGAAAAAAAAGGAAAATAAAATGGTAGTTGCTAGGGGTCAAGGGAAGGAGAATAGAGAGCTATTGTCATGGGTACAACAGTTCAGTTTGGGAAGATAAAAAAAGTTCTGAAAATGGATGGTGAATTATGTAATGCCACTGAGGTATACAATACTTAAAAATAGTTTCAGCCCGGGCACGGTGGCTCAAGCCTGTAATCCCAGCACTTTGGGAGGCCGAGGCGGGTGGATCACGAGGTCAAGAGATCGAGACCATCCTGGTCAACATGGTGAAACCCCGTCTCTACTAAAACTACAAAAAATTAACTGGGCATGGTGGCGTGTGCCTGTAGTCCCAGCTACTCAGGAGGCTGAGGCAGGAGAATTGCCTGAACCCAGGAGGTGGAGGTTGCGGTGAGCCGAGATCGCGCCATTGCACTCCAGCCTGGGTAACAAGAGCGAAACTCCGTCTCAAAAAAAAAAAAAAAAAAAAAAAAAAAAAATAGTTTTAGTGGTAAATTTTCTTTTTGTTTGTTCTGAGACAGGGTCTCACTGTCATCCAGGCTTGAGTGCCTATAATCCTGTTTTTGTTTTTTTTTTTTTTTTTGGAGGATGAGTTGGGAGGATCACTTGAAGCTAGGAGTTCAAGACCAGCCTCAGCAAGTTAGTGAGACCCCCACCTCTAAAAAAAAAAAAATATCAACCAGGAATGGTGACATGCTCTGTAGTCCCACTACTCAGGAGGCTGAGGTGGGAGGATTGCTTGAGCTTGGGAGGCGGAGGATGCAGTGAGCTGTGATCATGTCAGTGCAGCCTGGGTAACAGAGTGAGACCCTGTCCAGCCCCAATCCATATTTAAGTCCTGTCTCATTTCTCCAAAATACAGCTCTCTTCATCCCTACCATCTCAAACTCCATCATCTTCTAGCTCAACTCTCTGCTTCCACATGCGCACAAACACAAGCCTTCTCCAAGCACTAGCAAAGTCTTAAAAAGGAAATCAGACGGTGAAACTCCCTACAATGGCTTCTTACACCTCTAGAATAAAACTTTAACATGGCCTCTGCCTTCTCTGGCAATCCCATGTGAAGTCTTCTCCGCACCCAAAAGTACTCAAGCTCCACAGGTCTTCTCTCAAGTCTCTAAATACATGTAGGTCTTTCCTGTCTCAGGACCTTTACACATGCAGACGGCCCTGTTTCTTCTGTCCCTATCCTCACCAGCACACACCACCACCTGCAACAATCACGGCTATCTGTCATGTCCCCACAGTGATGTTACTCTCTCAAAGAAATCCCAAGACCTGCCGGGCGCGGTGGCTCACACGTGTAATCCCAGCACCTTGGAAAGCTGAGGCAGGTGGATCACCTGAGGTCAGGAGTTTGAGACCAGCCTGACCAATACGGTGAAACCCTGTCTCTACTAAAAATTTAAAAAATAGCTGCACATGGTGGCTTGCACCTGTAATCCCAGCTACTTGGGAGGCTAAGACAGGAGAATCGCTTGAAGTCAGGAAGTAGAGGTTGCAGTGAGATGCGATCATGCCACTGTACTCCAGCCTGGCAACAGAAGGAGACTCTGTCTCAAAAAAAAAAAAAAAAAAAA